>NW_026054857.1:0-311261 GCF_022478755.1 Daldinia loculata | reverse complement strand
GCCCTGCTGGGTACACCGCTATTGCTAACCCCATGGGCTCCTACGGTACCGGATGTTCCACTGCAAGGGGGTTTTTTTTTTCCTTCCCCCCCCCCCCCCCCCCCCCCCCCCCCCCCCCTGTTCCAATATGTCGTCGCCGCGCCGTTGTTGGGCAGCTCACCTCATTTATAAGTTGCCAGTAATCCTTTGGGGGTTGGGAACCATTTTCCGCCCTCATAATGCTTCTGTGGGTAGTAGTTTACGTAGGAGAATAATCGGTCAACTCCTAGTAAGTAAAGTCAAGTCAAGTCAGTCGATTCGGGGCGAGTGACTGCGAGACGCACATACAGATAGTTGAGCTTGCCAGTGTCGTGGCCTGCGATGAGGGTTTGCCATACCAATAAGGAATCCTACACGTCTCCTTGGCTTCCTTCGAAACCCCAGGCTACTATATTCCCGACCGAATCCCTCATAATGTTTAATCTTTCCTCCTGAAATGTCAAACCGCCCCAATGAAGGGCTTGCGTTCGCCTTTCCCGCTGGTACTCGCGGTATTAGGATGTTTGGGAAGAATCAGCTTGGTCGACGGACATGGCCTCACCAGACGTACCGTCGATAACCCCGGTCCCGATGGTTTCATCCGACATAGATATCCTTCAGGTCAGCTAAGATGGGATTTTCTAAGTTTCTAAGAGAGAAAAAGAGTTTGGTCTAACTTCTGGGTTTAGTCGTGCCGTTTGGTGATTACGTCTACATAGATGGCGGTCAAATGTTTCAGCCGAACAACGGAAATGGGTCGAATAGCACTCAGTCGGATCCATACACTTCCTACCCCGGTATATCCAATAGCGCTCATGTACGCATAACGCATTTGCTAATAGATGAACAGTAAGCTCGACGCTTTCCCTCAACTTAAACGAATCATGGACGAACGAAACGGTCGAATTTCGGACGATCCCGAAGGCGGCGCCGCTTCTCGGGCAGCAAGTCTACTGGACCGACCACTCGTATAACCCGGGTGCCTTCTATGTTTGGGGTGGAAAGACGATGGACAACGGATCGCCGCCGGAGGACCAGCTATGGTATTTTAGTGCTGACGGCTCGGGTGGCGGGTCATGGTCACAGCTTCCCCAGGGCGATTACCGCCAGTTCTCACAACTTCTACGTCCGGCCGGCGCATCATTTACGCAGAGCGCCAATATGGGCTATTCGTTTGGTGGTCTAGCTAGTCGGGAGTCCGACCACTCGATTCAGAAGGCCGATCCTGGTTACGCTGTGAAGGGAGTTGTATCATACGATTTTCAGACCAACCAATGGGCTAATCATAGCTCGGAATCATTCGGGGATTACGGTACTAGCTTATACGGTTGTGCCGAATATGTACCATTCGGACCTAACGGATTATTGGTCTTCCTCGGTGGCATCGAGACGACCGTTGACGTAAACAGCGTGTATACCAACGGAGTCAGTTGGACTGAACTCACGCTATACGATCCGGTAACAGGAAAGTGGTATACACAGAAGACAACAGGAGACCCACCGCCACGGGTCGAACGAGCTTGTAGTGTCGGTGTTCGGGGGCCTAACAACACGTATGAAATGTAGGTCTATCCTTGGTAGTCGGCTAAGAGGTTATATAAGGAAAGAAAATGAACTAATATTGCTTGGCTGGATTTAGATTCATTTATGGTGGCTCACTGGTCACCTATGGAAATACGTTTTCTGGCGTCTACGTACTATCTCTGCCTGGATTCCATTTCTTCAAATCGAATTCTCCCGGTACGCCGCGTGCCGACCATGGTTGCGCGGTCATCGGCAAGGGCAGGAGACAGATGCTTAGTTATGGAGGCATCGATGCTGGCCCTGAGCTTGATTTTGACAACATGACGAGCGATCCGTGGAGACAAGGTCTTGGTGTTTACGATATGACTGAGATGACATGGACGAACTCGTACGATGTAGATGCTGCAGACTATGAGAGCCCCGCCGTGGTGAGGGATTGGTATGCCCAAGGGAATATGAAGACTATGACCTGGGATAACGACGAGCTTAAAGGGCTATTCGTTAACGGTAGTTCAAGCACATACGGTATGATGAACAACTCCGCTATAACAGAAGATTTGCCAAAAGACTCTCTGAGCTCGGCCCAAAGGACTGGTGTTATTATCGGTAGCACTGTAGGAGGAGTAGTGGTGCTTACGGCCATCGGCGCTGCCATATTTTTAATGCGGCGAAGAAGACGTCGTCGACAAAGCAGCCGGGCCAGCAGCACGATAAACGAGTACAGACCGGAGCCGTGGCCGAAAGATTCGCCGCGGTTGCGGTCGACTACGCCGGGGACGATGACGACGTTTGTATCTTCGCAAACCCCGGTAGAACCAGTAGAGATAAATGGTATAACGAGAGGGGAACTACCCGCGGAGGATGTAAAATGGACATACGAGCTTCCGGTTCCCACACCACACGCCACACCACGGCTGAGGCCAGAGCTTCCAGATAGGAAGTTTTCACATTAATATTATTTTGTAAAGAGTATAAATAAAATATAATGACTTGTGCTTAATATGGTCAGCTTAGACGGCCAACTTATTGAATTGTGAGGCGAAGCGTACCGAGACGAATCGGTCGTACTTCTAAGTTTTCTCCCTATAACCTAAACTCGGCCGGAATTCTCATTTATTTTCCACGCGAATTGAATTCGTCGTCTTGTGGCTTCTTCGCAGCATGAATGCAGTAAGCGTAGCATATATGCCTACGACTACCTCAAGATGTCTTAACCTTGTTGTATATAGTGGTGTACAGCTTAACTTCAAGTGTAGTGTGCCTCGAGGTTAACTGCAGTGGGTACCTTAGGAGGTAGATAAGACAGTCGAATCGTTCATTTGATCGGTTGTCCGTAAGTAGCCACGATGTTGCTACCGAAATGAACCCTCTCACTTCGTACCTCCGACTATTTTCTTCACCTTCTCGAGTAATAACCCGCTCTCACGACCTAGTTTTCGCTGGCCATCTCGACCTGGCGTCCGTGCCTTCGCCATGGCTTTCCTAAACTTCTCGCGCTCTGCGATCTTACTTTCCCGCTCCGCATTCCGTCTCGCAATCTCTTGGGCGCGCGCTTCAGCCTCCGCCTTTTTGCGGTCCCCGTCAGCTACCGCTTTGTCGAAGTAGCCGGGCTTGCGGACTTTCTGTTTCCGCTGGCGCGGGTGGCGGTCTCCTGACGGAGGCGGAGAGGAGGGCTCTGCCTGCTCCTCATCTACGTCTAGCATAGCCTGCCTCTCGGGATGGAGTTGAGGCGATGGTGGGTCTGCCTCTGCCTCTGCCTCTACGTCTACATCTGCATTTGCATTTGCATTTGCATCCTCAGTGGCGGGAGTAGTGTTAGATTTAGAAGATGCTTGCTCTGCAGCTTTAATCTTCTTGTATGCCTTTTTAACCTTTGCTTTATGAATGAGATCCCTCTTTATTTTATCAACTTGGTACAAATTTGAGTTAGCATTACAGCGATTTAACGAGAGTCTCATGGTATCAAACCTTTTCTCCTCCAAGGACCATCCGGTAAGTTTTCTGGGCCTACTCGGAAGCCTTTGCGAAGCTTTTTTGCTGCCGGTGTGGCTGCAGCATCCGATTCAAGAGTTCTCTTAGGTGCCATAATCAGCGGATAATAAGTTATCAGTTCCTGATGGATTTCTTGATCTTAAACCTGGACCATGAGCATTTGATAGGTGATATGTTCAACAAGTTTTACATGAAGGACAAGTTGAGATGACAGGATGAATATCGATAAGATTTAGTGGGGACTGAGCACCGAAAAAAAAAGCCCTTTCTGCAATGCGCTATGTGATCTTAGTGGACTTATTCCACAGTGGACGTAGTAGGGGTTTGCGCTAACATTAGATGATTAGACAGGGTGTTACCGGCATACTAGCTCGTCCCAGGTATAGCATGAGCCCTATTACCGGTCCGCCCCTGCCGAATACCGCCTCATTCTGGCTTAAGTTTGTCCCAAACTGGCTACGCTCTTTCCTGAATAGGCGCGAAACGGAATAAAATGGACCACTAATTATGATGACGCTGAACTTAGTAACACCTCACTGTAGTCATAATTTGATAGGTGAGGAAGGTCCGGATGATCAAGCGATCCTGCATTAACTTCCTACTGTACCTCAATCTCGTACACCTGTCTCATGATAATAGGACCTTCTCACTTTTCACCTTTCAACTTTCAACTCCAAATCGTACACGTAGTTATTTCCTAGTCCGAACAGGGCAATAATTACAGCTCTTTGTCGAGCAGGACGGACCCTTTACATCTCGTTCCGTTCCGCTTCGGACAATCTTGTCAAATGAGTCAATGGAACGAAGACAACGAGTCAGTTACTGGTAGCGGTTCATTTCTTAGCGACGTATAAGAAACTACTTTAATGGCAGTTGAATATGTTCGAATGCTTATAACGTAACATCGTCTTTCAAGTTCTAGGTCGACAACTGGGTGTACGATGCCCGCTTTCCAGGTAGACCTAGAGCAGAGGGAGTCCGCTGAGCAGTCGCCGGCGCCCACCATGGCGCCACCAGCAGATCAATTCCACAACAGCAGCGCTTTAAGGAGGAAGCAATCGGAGGAAAGTATCAGTACCGAATTATGCGAAGGTCCGATACCAGACAGTCCAGCACCTCAAACGCCAGAGCAAAATTCACCGACCGAGTGCTCCGACAGATCGGAACTGATCGAGCGATTAAAGAGAGGCGAGAGTCCAACTTGGAGGCCAAGTCGACATGTTGGTAGTCATATTTCACCTTATACTTTCCAATCTACTAACATGGCTGGGAACCAGTTCGGATCGATATGGGGTCAACAGCCAGCATCTCCTACTCGAAGTCCAAAACACTCGGCGGCAGATTCACCGATTCTACTACCTTCAGCTACAATAACCCCGGAGCGGCAAAGCACCGACTCGAATGATGAGACAAGGCAGCGAGAGGGACTAAGTATCGAGCGTCCTCGTTCAGCTCTTCATAGTGGTGACTTTACACATGACGAATCTTCTGAGAATGCTAGTGCCATACCAGATCACCAACAAGCTCAAAGGGGGCAAGATTTTGATGGTATTAGTGAGTCATGGTTAACTACTCCGCCTCTAAAGCTTGTTACTCGCTTCCCCTTCGAAGGCCAGCAGATCTCGGCGAGGAGACCAGACGAGACGCACGCAGGTTTTTCTCCTTTATCTTCTTCTATTTCTTCAAGCTTCATCTATAAGCCGCCTACTAGTCCTTTAGTCCAGTCAGAAAGCAATGACGATATTGATTTGACGTCCCCTATGGATGGCATTGATATCAGTTCATGCCTTTCTGTAAATTCGCGCCGGCACACATTCATGTCATCTTATTCAAATTCATACGCTATCCCCTATAGTCCGTCACCAAGACAGCTGCCTCCTCTACGCCAAGAGAGAACGTTTCCTTACCAAGCACATCAACCACGGCGGTCTCTCGCTTCAACTCCTAATTTCCCCACGGCTGCATCTTCACCGCAGACCCCTGCTTTCTTCCGGTCAAGACGCCCGTCGTTTAGCTCAGAAATATCACCCATCCAACATGCTTCTATGGTAGGGTCTTATGAAGAAAGTATCTTACGCGGACGGATGTCTACAACCCCCTCAAAGCCTCTCGATTTCTTAGCTCAGATTGGCGTACTCGGGTTGGGTAAGTGCAAGCCAAGCCTACGATGTCCGTCCCATGTGACATTACCTTTCCCTGCCGTGTTCTATAGTTATGCCAACTCCTCTCACGGGCGCTCTAAAGCTGAAGATGGGCCGAGTCCGTATGTTGGTCAGATTGACTTGGAGAATGGCCTTCCGAATCAGGAAGAGGAAGCGAGGTCAAAGCGAAAGATGCAAAGCAGGGTTTTAGACCGAAAGTTGGAAGACGATAAGACGGAAGTGGGCAACCGTCCCGCAGAGCCATCGGAGCGTGACCCGCGCAGAGCTCAGCGATCCAAACGTAGGTCCGGTTCTCCCAGGGCACCACCGGGTGGTAGCTACCGTATCCCCGAGAAGGGGCAAGTTCAGATTGTGATCAAAAACCCCAATAAAACCGCTGTCAAGCTATTTCTTGTTCCGTACGATCTAGCAGGGATGGAGCCTGGTACAAAGACTTTTATTCGGCAGCGAAGCTATTCGGCTGGTCCGATCATTGACAATATGCCTAAAACGAAAGATAGCGAGACCACAGACAGGCCGATTCTTAGGTATCTCGTCCATCTGCATATATGTTGTTCCTCGAAAGGTCGGTATTATTTGTACAAAAGTATTAGAGTTGTCTTCGCAAACCGCGTGCCTGATGGGAAAGAGAAACTTCGAAATGAGATTTCTCTACCGGAGCCCAAATTCACTGGCTACAAGCCGATCAGAGCTATGCACCCTCCTATCTCAGGCGGTTATGGTCCCGGTGCTAGCCTGGCTGCTGATAAGGCGTTTAGACGACGTAGCTCCGGATTCCATTTCGGCGCTCCCGGTCAAGTGTATGATACGACCGGCGGGTTTCCCCCGAGTCATACGCCGCATCAACCCTTTGTATCAGATTTTGCAGGTCATAACGCGCCAGTTGAACCGGTACCTCTCAGGCATAGTGGAATAAGGAGCATAGTGGATGAAGCCAGCAACGCAGGTCCTGCTGACCCCTTGTCGCCAGATTCATCCCAGACCAGCCGGCCAACCACGCAATACTCGAGCGATGTATCGAGTTGGGGTGGGCCAGACGCCCAAATTGACAAATACAACAAACTTAATAAGGGTGATGTAGGCTATGGGGGCAATGCATTTGCTCGCCTGATTAACGGCAACACTGGTGTTGCCGAGGGCCTACTATCGCAGCGATTGCGATCTCTAGGTGTTGATGGCCAGATAGACCAGGAGTCTTCGACAATAGAGGAATAGGCCTTTGATTTAATTCATCGTTCTACTCCGGTGTTAGGATCTGACTATTAGGATATCCTTCATCGGCTTGTGGAAGGATTAGCAAGGTCATATTAGGAGTACTTGGGCGCTATTTGGTGTATGTTACTGCCACGGTGTAGCTATTTATCGCCTCGTAGCCATGGTTGGTTTCTGGTCGGCATAATTTAGATAAAATACCCTCTGAAGCCTATTTTCCGGATGGTTGTATCTCTATGAGTTCTATGACCCTTCTTGCATAATCTTTTAGTTACTTCGACGGAGCTTCTCGTGGTGTAAACTTCTTCATAGTACGAAGGTTGGGGCCAAAAGTTTCGCACATCTAAGCTTGGCAAAGCCACGTGCGAATAAAAAGAGATTGTACGGTCTTATTTAAGCTATAGTGGCTGATATCGCTATAAATATAGTGGTAAGCCACCTAAACTTAGTGAACGAGCCACTATCCGACCTTTAGCTTAGCGTGTGGCTAATACAGTACTAATAAGTCGAAAAACGTATAAAATACGGTGCTAAGATTTAGACGTGCGAAACTTTTGGCCCCAACCTTCGTACTTTTATCAATAAGGGCTCATGGCGAATATGTAGCTCGCTTATAAAACGGAATTTGTAGAAACTAAGTTAGAATAGATTCTAACTCTACAGAGAAGCCGTAGCATCTACCTGTGAGTATTTAAGAAAGCAACTAACTAGCATGATCACAATATGAAACTTCACTTTAGGAATCGGTCATACACGGTTCTGTTAGACGGCTATCAACCGACCACGTTCTCCTTTTAGCTACTATCTAACTTTACTATTCCATCTCTTCAATAGGGATGTCCAGCCCCTAAGGTAACTCCCCGGTTCCTAGCTTGAACTACAGTACCTAATGTATGTGACATGCACGTCCTCGCTCCTCGTCCACTAGTGCAAAGGACAGAACGGATAGGCTTCGTTTAGGAACCCATAAAACGCTTCTCCTTTATTCCACTCCATCAGTAACCTTGAACCTACCATCGCAGCTACAAACCTACGTGCTGTCTGTTCTACCCCGTAGTAGTCCTCTCAATCCCCGGCCCCGGCCCCGGGCCCGAGCCTCTAGCAGTCGAAGACACAGACCCCTGCCCGGGCGCTCGGCGCGGCCTCTTAAAACACGCGAACTGGGCACGGCTCTGCTCCCGAAGCTTCTTCAGGACCTCTCTCATGCCGGGCAGCTCGTCCTGCAGACGCGCGCGGGCCTGGTTATCCGTCTTGGAGTCGAGCATGGAGTAGACCTCGCCCTGGATGGCGGAGGCGCGCTCCGTCGTGTACTGGCTGAGCGTCTGGGCGAAGAACTCGACGTCGAGCGTGGCCTGCATGAGCGCGCCCAGGTCGAATCTCGGGCGCGCCTTGAGGGATTCTAGAAGCTCGCGGCTGAGCTGCTCGAGGAGGTACGAGAGGACTTGGTGCGTCATGCTGGGTGCTGTGGTGGAGACTTGCGTGTGGACTAGGACTAGGGTGAGCAGGGCTTCGTAGACGTATGGTTTGACTTGTGTGGGCTTGGGAGGAGCCCAGTTGGGGTCGGAGAGGCCGGCGCGGATGATCTTGCGTAGGCTATCGAGTGATGGTCGGGTGTAGGATTGGAATAGGCGGGCGTCGATCTGGCCGAGGACGTCTTTGATAGTCTTGGATTCATCTGTGAGTTTGACGGAGAAGGCGTTCTCGAATTGGCCGTTTAGGTTGGGCACTACTTTAGTGCGCAGAGCGTGAAGGTTACCGAGCGTCAAGAGCATACGGACGTTCTGTATTCTAATGTTAGTCCTAATTTCCGTAGTATACTTCCAAGGGAACTCACTCTATCACCGGGGTCGACGGTCTCCGAGCCGAGACTCAAGGACACCCTCTCACTACCGGGCCTCACAGTTAGATCCGCATCAGTAGTCCATTCATCATCCGCCTTCTTGATCGCGCGCTCCGCATTTTCAACCATTCCGCTAAGCGCTTTATAGAGCGTCGTAACATACTGACTTCTCACCATCTGCAGCAGCTTCGTCGTCGGCGCAGAGACAATATCCCCTGAGCCCGGCTTAGACATCGCCTCCGGGATATAGAGAATCTTCTGCATTCCGGAGAGCAAGGCGCCTTCGAAAGAGGCGAAGCTCGTTGGCATGCGTGTGACATCTCCCATCTCCTTGGAACGTTTCCAGTCCTCGACATACTTAATGTTCTCGGCGTCTTTGTTCCAGGCAGCGCATAGGGCAGTGACACATCTCTCGCGCGCAGCACCAACCAAAGTCTTCAGCATCTCTAACTGCTTCGCGTCGCCTTGCTTAACAGGGGCTACGCTCGCCATCTCGGACGCTCCGGAACCGACCAGGTTCAGCATCCTGGATAGGTAGTGAACGCCGCTAACCGAATTAGACGTGGGGGGCCAGAATGCAAACTTTTCCCATGGCTCACCCCTTTTGGGAGATGGTGGAGGAAGGTTATTTGCATCGAAGTTGAAACGAGGGTCTCTCGTACTGCTTAACCCTGCCGACTTGGGCGTCCCAGGCGAAGGCGGTAGGGGGGAGAAGAGAAGTGAGATATCTTCAGGCGGAGCACCCGCAAAGAACTCAAAGACATGCGCACGGATCATATCAACCAACTCGATTGTGCCTTTCTGCAGATCCACGGTCCCCTGCTGGGAAAGCCTATGATGGTCTCGAGACTCGCCATTATATCCCGTGGGTAACGACTTTTGCGCTTTTCCGTCGATGAATCCTTCGACTGTTTGCCAGAACTCGATAACCTCTCCTAAAATTCCTTGGCTAGACAAGAGGGTCGATAAAAAGGCCAGCATCTTCTCCCATAATTCGATGACGTCAGGAGAATCCAAGCCAGTGGCTTTGCTCTCAACTGACTGCCGACCAAGATTCTTAAGATGCGTAGCCATCATCTGCGGTGGTGGCTTCTCACCATTTGCGAGACGACGTCGGAGCACTTCTATCTCAACTTTCGCCCTTTCACCAGCCGTCGAAATTTTGCCCTTTAGGTAGTCGTACTTGCTCAAAAGCCACACCCATATTGGGTTATCGTCCACGCCAAGCTCTAGTAATAAGCTGATTAATTCTATGTGCTGATCTTGTGGTTGTCCAACCAGAGTCTCTGTCCTCGATATGTTATGAAGCGATGTAAGCTTCCTCCATAGTTCGCGTTTGAAAAGTTGAATTTGCTCGTCAACATCGTACCACATTCGAGCTGCGAGAAGAATTTGGTACGCCTGCGTCTCGCTTGGTGGTGTTGAACCAAGGTCTTCGACGAGTTTACGAGCCTCGTCCGCAAATCTCCGGGCACGAGTGTATTCTTCCACTAGGGCCTCGTAGTCTTTCCTCTTAATGCTATCCGCAATATTAGAACTAGCCTCGATGTACTCCTTGTATCGATCGAGCGAATTCGATACGGTCTTGAGATTCTCCTCTTTCTCCCGACCGCCAAGCGCGGGTCCCCAAACATCTTCGGCCTTAGCTGCCACATCTAATAAAGGCGTCTTGATACCCATGACTCCATAATCGCTTTCTTTAATAAGCGCATTCTTCTTCCTAGTATCGTTAGGAACAGGAACTACTAGTGTATTTGTTCCCAGAGCCGCACCGCCACTACTATTCCTGAAACTACTTTTACTAGCATGTCGCGAGTGTCCACGAGCGCGATTCAGGGATGGGGGCTCAACACCTCTGTACTTCATTTCCTTATAGACATTGTCAATCGTAGCTTTGGCCCGTACGAATCTCTCAAAATTCGACTCGACCAGAACCTTCAGGGATGCAGATTTCTGATCAATAGACTTGGATAGAACGTCGAGGCCATTTAAGAGGGACTCGGTATCGGCGGTCGCATGCATTTGAGATAGGAACAAGGCAGGGGAGAAACTCGTAGAGGATAAGAGAAAGCGATTTCCTATGAAAAGATGGGTAAGTTTGGCTATATTGGTGTCTTAGGTAGGGTCATCTAGTTTCCATTAAACATACGTAGACGGACATCATCCTGGACCGGTACTCCCAATTGCTTCAATGACCTAACGACGCTTTCCGATGTCCCTAACGGGTCAGGCTCGTCCTTCTGAACTAAGTTGCTCACTCCATTTGCCGACTTCTCGGATCCTTGGACGATACTAGTCCTATTGCTGACAGCTCGTTCTAATGCCTGATATCGCGACTTTCTGCGGTTTACCTTCTGCTTCTTCTGCTGTTCCTGTTCGCTGTCCGAGTTATCGCTCTTATCCTTCTCGGCTGGCCATTCTGTGGGAAATGGTGTAGACAGCTGGTAAAACTCCAGTACGTTCCTATCGAATTCGGCCATGATTTATCGCTGCTACTCCCAATATCGATGCCTTCTACCGGTTGTATATGGCCTCGCGCCGATTCCTATGGCTTTCCCATTCGTCGAGATTTTTATGGTATTAATATCGCCGTATAATTCTACTCGCAGCTTCATACAAACTCTCAGAGCATGCCGAATTGTTGGTGATTATTCAGTTATTGACGTACTAAATAAAGGCGTTTGGCTATTGAATGTAGGTGCTACATAATAAAGTGAAGGGAGGTACTCCCGTTAGTGTTGCAGCCGTGCATCAACCTAAGACGGAACAAGGATAGATCCTGCATGTTATGTATTAGATAATGGCATAATGCAAGCTGTGCAAGCCACAATGTGGGTAGGCGGGCAGCAGCTAAAGTGGCTTGCCCTGTTTGCTCATTGATTGATATAGGTAAATGTTACGTAGCTTGTCGGCAAATCTCTGGTTGAAAATTCGTTCGGCTCAAGCTAAAGGTCCACGGGTTGTTGTTATCAGATCTTTCAGATGCAACAGCCGTCCGTCCGATACCACCCGAGCCTCAAAAGCGCCTTTTGCCAATCCCATTCCACAACCTCTTTCTCCCCCCCCCCCTGCGCCGGTATTTTAATTCTACCTTTAGGAGCCTACGACAAATATACCTTTACTCCCTTAATCATATATAATGCTGAGCATTCGAGCGGTCGCCGCACCCTTGCGGCGCCAATGCCTGGCCACTGCTCCTCGAGCCTCTGCAACTTTATCTTTCCAGGTGGGCGCTGACTGAGAGCACGAGCTTAGATAGCACGGTCGCTAACTACTCGGTCAAATTGCAGAACCAAAGATTCTACTCGGACAAGGTCGCTAAGTTTACCGGTGTAAAGGCTTCTGATGTATGTGTTCAAGCGCCTTTTGCGACATCTCCCATGTGAAATTCAGCCGAGGAAAATCACTCAAAAAATAGTACCAACTTGGCGATGCAATTTGCCTAGAAAAAACTACTAATTGTCTAAACTATAGGGCCGCTACCCCGTCAGTATTATCGAGGGTGACGGTATCGGACCTGAGATTTCGCAAGCCGTCAAAGACATTTTCGAGGCTGCCAAGGTTGGTGGACAAGTTTCACCTCGGCTCGAGATTCTTAATTCTAAAACTTCTTAGACACCTATCAGCTGGGAACCAGTCGACGTCACACCTAAGCTCGTAGACGGAAAGACTACCATCCCTTCCGAGACAATTGAGAGCATCCAAAGAAACAAGGTTGCCCTTAAGGGTCCTCTTGCTGTAAGTCTATAATCGGACATTTCTATATGCCCGCGCGCACTGCTTGCTAATTGACTTTACAAGACCCCCGTCGGCAAGGGACACGTCTCGCTTAACCTAACTCTCCGACGAACATTCAACCTCTTCGCTAACTTGCGACCCTGCCGATCCATCGCCGGCTTCAAGACGGCCTACGACAATGTCGATACCGTCCTAATCCGAGAAAACACCGAGGGCGAATACTCCGGCATTGAGCACGTTGTTGTTGATGGCGTCGTGCAGAGCATCAAGCTTATTACCCGCGAAGCCAGCGAGCGCGTCCTACGATTTGCTTTCCAACACGCCGAGGAAATCGGCCGAAAGAAGGTCCGCGTTGTACACAAGGCCACCATCATGAAGATGTCCGACGGTCTTTTCCTTAAGACCGCCCGCGACGTTGCCAAGGACTTCCCCAGTATCGAGTTCGACGCCGAGCTGCTAGACAACACCTGCTTGAAGATGGTTACCGACCCTCTGCCGTACAACGACAAGGTTCTCGTCATGCCCAACCTGTACGGTGATATTCTGTCCGATATGTGCGCCGGTCTGATTGGTGGTCTGGGTCTTACGCCCTCGGGCAACATCGGTGACGAGTGCTCCATCTTCGAGGCCGTGCACGGATCTGCTCCGGATATCGCTGGCAAGGGCCTAGCCAACCCCACCGCCCTGCTTCTCAGCTCCATGATGATGTTGAGACATATGGGCTTGACCGACTATGCGAACAGAATTGAAAAGGCTACATTCGATACCCTGGCGGAAGGAAAGTCGCTGACTGGCGATTTGGGCGGAAAGGCGAAGACTCACGAGTATGCGGCGGCTATCATTTCCAAGTTGTAGATACCTCATCATCATCCATCATCCATCCATAGTGGCGTCTGTTAGAGGGAGATATGCGGTTGCTCTGTAAAGTGTACAACAATGGGAACGATTTTGCATGATTCAAGCCGAGTCGGGTCCGAAATCCGGTTAGGCAGGATGAGTATTGTGATGAACTAGGCCGTTGAACTACTCTTTCCTAATTACTTCAGTCTCGTGATTTAGATGGAGAGGATAATAAGAATATGATCTATCTAAACATAATTCACTCCCAGGACCATGTTGTCGTATTAAGAAGACACCGTACCAAAAGTGGTCCTATCCACAACCACGTCACTTCCAGCTGTAGATCATATCACAAGAAGCTTAGGGTTGACCTGATGTTGAAGCCAAGCATTGCTACCAGTAAGGCTGAATGGGAATCTTAGACTAGCTTCGTGCCAAGGTGCCTCTCCCGTTATAATTCTGGGAATACCAATCAAAAAGACTCAACGTAATAACACTAGTGCGCCAAAAGTCCTGAATCCTATCATGCACGATCCTGAGGTATTTTCTAAGGGGAAGACTAGCCGGTACGTCGGATATTGCTTCGGAAGACTACCTAGGTAGTTTAGAGAAAATAGGGTGGATTGAGGGACCAGAAGTATATATTAAACTAGACAACTCAACCGGATGACCGACATTCGAGCCGGGGAGATAAGTTGCGATCTCCAGTATGCCGAAGTCGACGAACGGAGTTTCATTTCTCTTGATGCCACCCAGCCGTCGAATATCGTGTATTACAACTTGGTTAGCTTGCCTCTCATATGATAGTATCTTTAGATATTGCAAGCTGCCGTATCACGACTATCTACTAGATGAGATAATGAGACCACCTACATGCCACAATATAAGCTATCAGGACACAATTATCGCCAGGACCCTAAATGTTAAAGCCAAGGACATGCACGAGATAATACTCTATATGGTAGTCGTATACCACGGACAACACCATGGTAATAGCGGCCAACGATAGTCTCCCTACCCACCATCGGATATGTAGCCGGGTTTCGGGTATCAAGCCGAAATAATAGTCCCCCACGCTGAATAGCTTCCCGTCAGTCCCCGGGCAGACTCACATGCGAGACAAGATAACCAACATGGACTGATTATCCCTCAACATATTACCACTCCGCGTCAGATATATACGTCAGCCCAACGACCCTGAAGATGGACAGTTCCAATTGACCTGTAGCAACCCAAACAAAAGCACAGAGCATCGTTCAGCCGGCTTAATAGAAGCATTAGTTGTGCAACGCCTTCTCTCAGCTGCTTGTATGCGGTTAGGAACAGCACCACCGATACGAAGAGCCGGTAATACGACCTATCGATCGGGCTAGTAAAACTTACAGCCGCTTGCACTCTCGGGTTACGCTCACGGGAGAGGGGCGTAGTCTTAGGCTTAAGCAGGCCCGTAGGATTGCTTACGATCGAGGATTGCTACACAACTTGCAAGTCCCCAGGATATGGTCAGATTGCCATTTCTGGGGAAATGCCTCAGTCGTAGGGCAGGGGGATGGTTATCAGGGATGTTTCTCGGGACAGAGTGTGGGGGGGCTTAAAGAAACCTGGAGATTGGAGCTAAAGAATACATTTCGTGGTATGTAGAAGTGAAAACCGTATTAGCAAGTACTATTAGGTATCCATCTCGTGCCGAGTTAATAAGGTATAGACATTTGACGACGAGATCGAGTTGGTAACTACGGTCCCGAACGTCGGTATGAGCTGTAATACACGGGATCAATCTACGCTGTCTAGCCTCGCCCGACTTCTTAATTGGACGTCGCCATAATAAGGCTGGGGAAAATGTAAGCTCTAAGAGATAATCTGAGACAAACTGGGCGACGGGCGAGGGGCAACAGGAAGTTTCACCGAGTCTATCTAGCCCGCCAAAGGAGTTTCAATGATATTGGCTTACATGTAGGTATCGAGTTACTTCAATACACACAAATTTCGAGTAATCCGTTTCGCGGTAGGTAAATTTCAGGGAGCGCTACGGCGATAGCGCGGGAATAAGACCATGCCTAAATACTTAGGTACCCGACTAGTCTCAGTAAGGTTAGAAGCCGGCTCGCTTGGAAATTGCTCAACCAATCACGGCGTCTCGGCTGAACCGTTTGGGGAAATCGATGACAGGGTTTGCGTGGGACCGGGAAACCAAGACTTTACAAGATCGTCCTAGCCGCAAAAGCAGGCTGCGCTTCGAAAGTTGGCCGACGCCCATAAGTTATGTATTCCCACCGTACATACGTAGGGGAAGATCGGCCTCTTCTAGAAGGGCTTCCAAGCATTCCAAGCATTAGAGTGCTATGTAAAGTTTCCAAGGTGGGAGACATTGAAGCTTTCTTGTGCCTGCCAAGCTTTCCTCGCAAGCAGCCATCGGCATGTTCTACTGTAAGAGATCGAAAAGCAAGATCAGAACAACCCTTCTGCCTTGTGTGAACCTTTCCTGACTGAGAGTTGGATTTGACACGAAACTTTAGTATGTGATCGGCATAGGATCGTTGAACCGTAACGCAAACCAGTTATGTAGGTTGGGTACCTAATGTAGCAAACTAGACCGATTTTCCTGTAGTTACATGTTATACATACCTCATAGTAGTAGGCTCGAGTCCTCCCACATGCTAACATGCTAACATGCTACTAACAGACTAGTAAACAAAGAAGGCTTTTTCCGCTTCGTCCAAAGAGAAAGCTAGTAATTGTGATAATCCCGCACGACTTACGGATTACGGATTACGGATTATGGCGGTCCATGCAGATACCGCTTATTCGAGGGGTGGGCATAGGTATCTCGACATGATCTAATTTCCAAAAACTCAAGTCGGCCAATGTACGTACAGGTTACATCATGCATAACCCTCACATATGTCGCGTGACACTTCTGGCAACGCTCATCTTTTCCTATGACGAGAAGTCATGTACATTAGGAGGTATGTTAGGTATACATACACGTATGGGGTGTGGGCTGCAGGCGGTCTGGGTAGTGTAACTATTCCCAGAGCCGACAAATGACAAATGTCGATCATGAATAGGTTATCCTTGACCACTACTTACAAGGATTTATCATGATGGCTTTAGAGCTTCCTTATTCTCGCACCCCCCAGAAAACTTAACACGTAGTGCCGCCGGTGCGCCGCAACAAGTGGGCTGCATCTTGGAACAAAATCACTCACCGGCGCCGCTTAGTATCATAACTATTATTACTGGGGACTAATCAACTTCCGGCCTTGCAGCTTAAGGGGTCCAGCTATCCCGTACCTAGGTAGCTCAGCACGTATCTAGTAGTTGAGGGCAAAACCGGCATCTCCGGTCGTTTCGTGAAAAGTATATATAGCCTCCTCGTCGTCTCCTTCACAACCTCCGTTTTTTTCCTACCTCGAGTGTTTCTATCAACCACTTCCTCAAGACCAATCTCCACTCTAAAGCCCCCTTCCTCATTCTTGACCAGTTCTTCTAAGACTTAGTCCGCCAACGACTACTTACAACACATTCACTTATACAAACATTAAACTTAATAACTCACAATCTCATCCATCACCATGCCTTCCGTAGACATCAAGCAGATCGTTGACACCAAGCCTCTGAGCTTCACCATCAAGACCGGAAGCGGCAAATGGCAATGCCAGATTCACAGCGACAGAGCCTCATAGTAAGTTTGCTACCTCCCGGCCTATCGTAGCTTTTATTACGTTGGGTAACGACTAACACGCAAACCTAGCGAGCGCTCGCGCACCACAAAGGCGCCGGGGATCTCCCGCATGGATTCCGGCCTATCCACCTCGACGAGGTCGTCGACCAGCTCGGTCGCGAGCACCTCGTCGCACTAAACTACCTACACAAATGAAATAATTCCCCGTCCGAGGGGGAACCCTGCCGTCGCGTTCCGTCCAACGGTCCGGCCTCGCGAGGGTACACAGCGCATGCACAATTGCTAGAATTGGTCGAGTTATTCTTAATCGGGAATAGGTAATACGAAGATTGGGGGGGCACCTGATGCGGTATTATTCTGGATCGGCTGGGGCGGGAGGAAAAAGCTTAGCTTGTCGGTCATATCAGTTCTATGCTAGGTACATCCGACTGCATCACACATGATATAGGTATCGAACATTGGGGGGTGGGAGGGGGCGAGCGTGGAAATGCGGGATAGCGCGACTCCGGATCCAATTGGACGGGCGAGGGTCTTGGGGGGAGAGACGTCAAGGCGAATCAACCGTTGATTCGTGACCAATGCGTTGAAACGGACCCCCAAAACCTACCAACAGCAGACGCACGTGGGCAGAAACTGAACTGAACATGAACAAAGAAGTAAAACAGATAAAAGACTGAAAAAAAATTGATTACTACTGTTCCTATTTTTTACATATATTGCTTGACTTCGGCTGTTCGTGATAGGTAATCCCGTTGGCGACGAGGACGAATCGGATCTGGCGGTTCTACATCTTCACATGAAGTAGTTGTATGTATGTCCAAATTCCGGGTTGACTTCGATTGCCCATCTTAGATTCCTAGATCATCGACGTCGTATCGCGACCTAGACGTCCTAACAGAGCGTCAAGTTGAAAGCTATCATCTATACTAATTGGACGCGTAGAGCAAGCACATGCCAATAACCCGTCCAACAAGTCCCGGGGCCCAATCATTCGCTCTTTACGATAGGTCTGGACTACATACATAGGGGGTATTGGGTAGAGACCCATAGACGATACTACGAGCGTCATTGTTGAAGTTGCAATGGCTATCTAGCATATGTAGGTAGGACCCCGTCGTATCAGACGAGATAAGAGCGGCGCAACGTGCTCTGAACGAAAGCTTCTTGTGGATTAGGGGCCCGCGTCAAATTCCTACCCAACTACAACGTTAGGTGATGGTACGCTCACTTAGACGCGCGACGTGACGTCCCACGACAGCACTTTCCATACCCCCATCTGTATATAGCGAGAGTGGACCTCAGGGAAACCCGCCCATTGCCACCATTCCCAGCGATGATACTTACTCCCGTCCGGCTATCAATCTTGGGGATCGTGATGGACGCCTAGACCAATGGGTTAAAGGTCGGTGCCGCCGTTGTGCTACGAGGACGTCGTGCTGGACCTCTGCAGTCTCGACTGCTAAGGCAAGCTGAGAGGCCTGATATGGTCTTGCAGATGCTCGTCGTGGACATGGCTGCGGTCTCATGCTTGTAACACTGGATAGTGCCGGGTTGCGTGCTGTATAGACGCCTAACTAGGGATTCTTATCATTCCAGCCCTCGAGGTGGCAGGCGGTAGTTGACGCGATGGCTTGCCGGTCAATCAACAGGCGGGGGGCTCTATGATATGACCACCACGGCAGCAGTTTTGAAGTTTCCTAACCCAGAAGATCGAGGAAACCTTCTATGAAGACCTTTTTAGCCTTGAGCTGGCGACGAAGCCGGCGAGATCCCTTGCTATAGGGTACAAGGAGCCGTTTTCGATAGGATGATTACTTACTACGTTTCTATATAAGACGGTGTAAGAGAAAGTGCCTGCCATCTTCCGGGATATTAGGAAGAACTACGTATTGGCATCGCAAGGGTAATCTATCGAGTTCGCAAGAACGTATGCGTGGCTTATGCGCTTATAATATATGAGTATCAATATAAGGACGTAAAAGAATGGTAGACCTAAACCCGAAGCTTCTTGCGTGGCTATAGAAGAGAGAACACGGACATCTGGTTAGCGATTCGTTAATCAAAGCAGATTTTAAAGGTCTCCCGAACGGGGTTAACCACTCCTGAGCGTCTGGGCTCTGTATAGAGATGTCGTCTATGATTAATAGGTTCTACGTGGTATTCCAAGGTCACTCACTAGTAGGTAATGCATTGTTTCTAGATCATGATACTCTCCTTAGTGAGACTTTGATCAATATTGGTAGAGTTAAGGAATTGATATGTTGGAGATATCCCAAGTCACTTTTATACGCCGAGTAACCGGCTTATATTCATAATCCGGGTCTCGGGCACCTTTGGTTTAATTAGGAAGTCCAAAAGGACCGGGATTTAACTAATGTTGTGTTAAAGATGTAATGCTGAAGAGCTTCACGATATACTGATATAGTGTTTGGAAAAGCAAATTACACATGGATGATGATAATAATAACGTTTACGTCTATTGGTGAAATTACCTACATATGGAGAAGAGAATTAACACCGAAATACATACCTACTTATTATGAAAACACCATATATAAGTGGTACCTTGCATCGATCTTTTTCTGGGTCAGCTTTAACTAACGAGGCCGCCAAGCTCTCGCTAATGATCAATTACATAGATTCGGTTGCTATCCGAGCAATCCGAGGCCTCCGCAATGCGAGAGTAGCAGGCGAAGTAAAGTTGTTCTCTATCTCATTTTGTCATCAACTTTTGCAAGTACGAATGGAATGTTTTATTGCGTCTGTTTGGTGTTTTTGACGGACATATTGAATAGTACTTATGGCCGGCACTTACAGCAAGTACATAGTTCATTTTGTAAGAGGGAGGCTCAAGCTTGCAGTTTAATAACCCCAGTAGCCTTTCATATAGATTTGTGTGTGATTTCGGATTGGTGATACAAACGCACCTTAGCAACTAAGAGAGGCTATTGCAGATAAATAACCTCATGCAAGGGCCCGAATCTAACAGCTCTAGATTCGTGGCGGCTCTGTGTAATATTGTATGTATGAAGATAGAGGATGTACCTTTAAGAAATATACTCTTAATTTAGATAAGTACATCCTCAAGCGGGGCATGCATTTACCCCACTAAGGTAGGAAAGTACTTACCGTTATCTAAGGTATCTTGTCGGGGAATAATGAGATCAATGCTTTCAACTATGGTAGATAAGATACGATCAACTAAGACATGCATGCCCTACGCCAGTACAAGTTTCCAATTATAAAAGCAAATCTATTGAATATAACTTTGAATAACTAGTGGGAATTGTCTATCGCAAGGCTGTCTTAATTCTTACTATGAGAGTACATGCGTACCCTTTGCCGCCGGGTCTGCCTGCCTCGACCATAGCGCAGTTCATTGGTCTATAATCCCATTACGCAATGAGGCGTTGGGTTTGAGTTGTGTTGGGAGGTTGCGACTGTGCCTTGCCTTGTACCATACTTGACCTCGACTTACCTCGCCTGCAAGCCCGAACCTTATTAGGAGCGCGGCCTCGTTGCACTGCTCCGTCGCAGTCACCCATCATCCACCCCCCATTCCTTCTCCCCTTCTTATTCTCTTCCCCTCTCTATTTGCTTTCTTCTCATCTTCATCTTCATCTTTTATTTATTTATTCGCCTTCCGTACACGACATCGAAGACGGAAAGTTGCTTAGGTAGTTATAGGGCATTTATGTCCCTACTAATAGGCACACGGCTTTAAAACATGCCTGTTCCCGTTATGGCTAAGGGTAAGTTGAAACAAGAAGTCATTTGTCGTTTGACGTAGGTACTTGGCTACCCCACGTCCAAGGACCAAAATCGTTGCGGATCACAAACGTGACTGCCTGCTGGTGGCTCGAGTCCTAATTGAATGTGGCGAATAACGCGTACAAATCAGGAACTAACGAACCACGCAAGCTTGTTTCTCTGTTTCTCTCAGCGTTTACAATTCTGTTTGATCTTGTAAATTAGGCATCGTCATTAATTTTATTCCACCAATATCCCTTCCTAATAGCTTCAATAGCTTTACACACAACTATCTTGTCTCTAACTATCTTGTCTCTCATATCATATTTCCCCTCCTTCTCTTTAGTCATCCTCTTTCTCTTGGGACATTTGCAATATGCCACCTATTAACCATGCTGCCGTATCAGTCGGCGTCGTCGCCCTCACGGTTGCTGTCGCAGCTGCCGTAGCAGTCTACGAATCACCTGAACTACAGCGCATGGCAAGCGACCTCCGACGTCGAATTGCCATCGCACTCCACGCTCTCGGCGATAGTATTACCCCCGCAGAACGAGAGAACCTTTTCAACAGGCCCGAGGATGCCGAAGGATTTTTACAATCTCGAGGTTTTGGTGCCGAGGGAGAACCGGGTGTCGATGCTGACGATGAAACCCGCCGAAGACAACGAGAAGAGATACTGTACTGGAATGCTGTGCGCGAGGAAAAGAAAGAAAAGGAACGCAAAGACCCGGAGAAAACAGACACTTCGCGCCGGCGGCCTTCGACGAGAGGTTCGAGTTTCGATGACTTTATGCAACAGGATAACGCCGCCGAGAAGGGTGCCTTTGTTTTCCAATCGGGATCAGAGCCTCAAAATACCGATGGTCTACTTCGACGACGTGGAGAAGGGGCCCGAGGTCTCGCCCAATCTGTCTATACGAATCCCTTTACTGATGAGCACGGAATCGACGAACACATTACTTTCGAGAACAGCTTAGTAGACCCTGAAAAGGATGAAATAGAGTCGGATATTTACAGCGCTAGCACACAACTGGGCGTCAAGAGCGAAACTCCTACTGACGTTATCCCGCCGTTAATCAGCATTGAGAACCAGACGCCGGCTACGCAAGCACAACCTGCCCAGACATCCGAACGAGAATTAGGCCCTGACGAATTCATGACTGCTGGACAAGATGACAGAAACGATGCGTACAGCTCCATCCAGGCTTGGGCTCATGACGCTTCAACCGCTAGCTTCTATTCGCCACTACCAGTATCACCCGCTGCACCTCTGTCGGATGCCGAGTTCTTGAGTGAAGGTGTTCTGACCCCAACAGACTCCGCTTCGCTAGCAGGCTCAGGTGAGGATGTTGGAGATGATGCTGTATCTGCCAGGTCATGGACTGAGGGCCGACATTACGATGTCATGAGCGATGACGAGGGCATGATGACTCCTGCAAGCTGGACTGAAGTCGGAAGCGTTGTAAGCGAAAGTGATGCTGGCGTAGCGCATGCAGCACAGCACTAAGAAGGACATATCTCTTTCGTCTATTATTTCGCATATTCTCATGGCATGGCGTATTTAGGTAAGGGATTCGGACATTGAAAGGGTAATGGATTCAATATGGAGAGATGGATTAGGCATCCTCGATTATCGAGCTTTGATTTGTTTTGACAGTAGAGAGTTTGGTTTATAAGATGTAGTATTGCGCACTAAATGGGTATCTACGGCTCGTCTCAGATAAAATGAAAAAAGGATTCCGCCAACTCTTACGCTCAGTCTCTAGGGAATTCTAGTCATCTCTCTATCGGTATACTCTACCCTTACAACCCTCGTGGTGTTTAGTGGTGGCTAGACTTAATCCTTCTACTCGCCCTTTAGTAATGTCTTCTTATAGTCCTCAAACAACTGCTCTACCGGTCCCCCAACTAGCTCGGTCCAGAACGCCTTCTCCTCGTACCTTTCCTTCCGTAGCTTCTCATTCATCCGGCGTATAGTCCCCTTGCCGAACCGGTCCTCGAGGTATTCTAGGAAATATGCCGTGCCCTGGTACCCGACATCCCATTTCGCGGGGATTTGCTCCCGACTCCAGTGCGGCGGCGCGAGATCGGATTGCAGGCGCACCCAGTCGGCCACGCCTTCAATCAGGCCCCCCGGTGCCCGACCCCGTCCGTTCCACTGGTAGCAGTGGACGAGCTCGTGCAGCAGGACGCCGTGGATCTCGTCGGATTGCCGGGACGACGGGGCGATGGAGGAGATGTACCGGAGCGAGAAGTGGATTTCTTTGTGGTCCGAGTCTAGGTCCGAGCCCGTCGTGTAGGCTACACCGTCCATGTCTCGCAAGATGAGGGTTACGGAACGCGTTGGCGGGGGCGAGGAAGGGGATTGGGAGTACAGTTGCTTGTGGATGGACTCGATGCTGCTGCATAGCACGGTGGCGGCGTTCACGGAGGAGAGGAATATCGAGGACCCCGGGTGTGCGATGTCTTGGACATGTAGACGTAGGCGCGGGAGCTCGGTGGCGGAGGAAGAGGTGTCTTGGTTTTTGTCGTCCGGTGTCTCGCCGCCCTTCGGCCGCGTGGGAATGGCGGACGGGGCTGGAGCCGGAGCCGGAGCCGGGGACTCTACGGCGTGAGACATGCCGGGCATAAAGACGGGTTGGGGTACTGGCGTGGTTGCTGGAGGGGGGGGCATGGACAAAGGAGGGCTGGTTTCCTCTTTGTATTGTGAAACTCTGAGATGGATGTGGAGGGTTTCGGTTCCGGAGAGGTTATTGGCTGCGTTGAAGGAACTCATGGGGTGGGAAATATGTAGGTATATAGTATATAGGTATTTATAGTAGTATATAGGTATTTAAAGTAGTATAGAGGAGGGGCAATTACCCAAGTCTATAACTAATGGGGTATTGCGATGAATATGTGGTTAAGTCAAACTTGGGGGTTGTTGCTGCTGCTGCATTTAATAGGGGGTATTACTACCTTAGCTAATGAAGCTTTAAAGAGGATTTGTTACTCGTTGCTTGTAACTAGTATATGTATAATAGAGAATACAGCTTAACGCTATAGAAAAGGTCTATACAAATAATTGGGTATCGTGTAAGCAAGCTAAGACGTAGATCGCATGAGGCTCTTTATAGGAACGACAATATGATGATGTTTACTTGGTCAGCTTCAGCTTCGTCGTGCCCCTCATCGATTTCCTTGGCGGGGCAATTTGCTATTTGCTAAAATTGAGCTGCATTGGGGTTCTTAATCCTTCCCTGATGAGGGACCCTTAGCCCCTGCCTCTGGGGTGTCACAGACCTATTTCTTGCCTATCATGTCGCTACATGGATAGGAGGGATCAGTTAGTGCCCATTGAGTGTTTTAGTGCTGTGCAGGTCCCACAAAAGCACTCACAGATGTGGATACCCCCGAATGCCGTTGTCGTGGTGCAGAAAGTGGCCATTTCCCGCATCAACAACTTGCAACAAATTATGACAACAATACAACAATACACATGAGAGAAAAATAACGAGTAGTTTCTCAGAAATTGTTGCTTTTGTCACCTTTTTCTATCTAAAAATCCCAGCTTCGTCTACATGCGCATTAGTAGAAAGCGACTAATACAATCTCTGGTGCCATTAATCATTAAATTAGCTCTGGAACAATCGTCGCAAACTTTTGTTATTTAAACCAATTCAATTTTCTGAAACTGAGTCAGTCCATACCACTACTACATCGCCGTTCGTTAACTACCGAGGCCCCTATCTGCCAGTTCTGCCCAACCGCGATAGCTCTGTAACCTAACTTCGTCGTATCCTGCCTTGCACGTTCATTATACGAGCACGACTACATAAATCCGTCCTTATTTTGGGACCTGCGACGCACTGCCAGATCCTCATTCCCCCCGAGGACCATGGCCGAAATGCTCACTGAGGATCAGGTCGCCGGCCTGCTGACTATCCTTAGGAAGGATGTCTCCGTCGACACGAAAGTTCAACACATTACTGCCGTTAAGTCTGCTATTAAGCATTATAGCGTACCTGATGTCTGCGTCGCGCCGCTCTTCGAAGCCCTTCGGCTCGCCTCGAGCTCGCAGCACTCGGTCCTTGTCAATGCTGGCTTCACTACGCTAAACCACCTCCTAACGCGCATGTCGCTACAGGAACCCAAGTACCTTGCCAAAGAAGCGAAACACACGCTACCGCTCATCGTCGAAAAGATGGGCGATCAAAAGGATAAGATAAGGGGACTAGGTATACAAGCTATGGCCACCATGTATAGCAATGTACCGATAGACGCCGAGAGATTCGTGCGCAATACTGCTATGGTTGGAAAAAATCCAAGGTCAAAGGAATCGAGCTTGCAATGGCTACTACAGGTATGCGCGATCCTCTACTAGTAACGCGACTATAGAGACATATGTTACCGGGCCAGTCGCTAACGTGACGCAGATGCACAAGGATCAGGGCTTACAATTCCGTGCTTACGTACCAGCTTTGATGGAGCTACTAGAGGATGCCGACGGCATGGTTCGAGATGCGACCAAGAGCACCGTGATAGAATTGTTCAGGTTCATAAAATTCTATTCCCTATATAAGCAACATGGCCTCTAACATTAACTACAGGGACGCGCCGAATGGAGCGAAGACCGATCTAAAGAAGCAGTTGAAGAACTTCAAAGTACGACCTGCTATAGAACAGGCTATAGTAAAGGAATTAGCCCCGACGTCTTCAAGAACAGACCCCGAATCAAGACCCGCGTCGGCAATGCAGGTGCGACCAAATCTCGCAGCGAGCGTTTCCTCCCTTGCTAGCGAACGACCAATAACACCAATGCCCGACCCCAAGGCGGAGTCGGTCGAGCCCTCATACGTCAACACCAACCGAGAATTAGAAGATCTATTTAGAGATATGCATCCATGGTTTGAAGGCAAGGAGACCGAACAGAACTGGTTGAAAAGAGAAGAGAGCATGACTAAGTTACGGAGACTCATTGCTGGCAACGTACCGTCGGATTTCCCCGACACCTTTGTTGCTGGTTGTCGAGCGTTACTTGATGGCATCCTCAAGGCCGCCAATTCCTTACGAACAAGTTTGTCTAAAGAGGCCTGCGCTTTCGTCCAAGAGCTTGCCAATACCTTTGGGCCGGCAATCGACCCAATGGTTGAATTGCTGATGCAGACCTTTATAAAATTGTGTGCGGCGACCAAGAAGATAAGTTCCCAATTAGCTAATACATCGGTGGATATCATCATTGGAAGGACTACGTATAATGCTAGGATCATGCAACACATATGGGGTGCTTGTCAGGATAAGAATGTGTCGCCGAGGATGTACGCTACCGGCTGGTTAAAGACTCTGTTGAAGAAAGAGGCACATCACAAGAATCATCTGGAGCATGGCGGAGGATTAGACATGATCGAAAAGTGCATCAAGAAGGGTCTTAACGATCCCAATCCCGGTGTCCGCGAGAAGATGCGCTCGACGTACTGGGCGTACGCCGCGATCTGGCCAGCGAGGGCAGAAGCGTAAGTTGATTAATATTTCCATTTTTCTGGTGTGCTGGCTAACTGTTGCAAAGAATTATGGACGGTCTTGAGTCTACCGCCCAGAAGTTATTACAGAAGGATCCTAACAATCCAAATTCGCCAAAGAAATCTGAGCCTGCCCCTCGTCCGGGGTTAGGCCTTTCGAAGAGTACTATGACGTCCTCGAAGCCCTCCTTAAGAGATGCCATGATAGCACAGAAGAGGGCCCTAGCATCGAAGAATTTACCTTCTCGACCGGCGTCGGCGATGGCGGTCACGCCGGCGCGGAGCGTGTCCGGCGGCTCGTCGGGTATGTCAGCGACTTCACATGGGACCAGTACCGCGACTCGAACGCGTGCAGATACATCGACGAAGTCTCATGGTGGTATGTCGGTAGCTCCAATGCGACCAGCTAGGAGAAGGCCAGATGTTGCGCCCCGACCCGCTACTGCCGGGCCTTACTCTGTTCGGTCGCATGATGGGCCATCAAGAGAGCAGACAAGTCCCTCTCACAGCACGAAACAAAAGGCTGCGACCCCGAAAACGATCTCGGGATCTCCTAGAAGGACAGTCCCGAGAACTAGGCCCGGTCATGTGGCAACTGCTAGCGAGTCTAGCATTTCATCTCCGTCGAAGGAGGCGGCTCATAAGGCTGTTGCTTCTCCAAAAGCGAGTCCGGCGAAGCCCAGTCCAGTGAAGGCTAAGCCAATAGTGAACGAAATCAGCTATAGCAGCCCCTCTAATTCAAACGAAGATTTCACCCTTGTTGTGCCAGATATCGCACAGTTGAAAGAGAGCATACAGATACAGTCTACTCCGCCCAACCCTTCTCCTAATGTGCCGGTAATTGAAGCACCGACAATCGAAGCACCGACAATCGAAGCACCGACAATCGAAGCACCGACGGTCGAAGTACCGATAGTCGTTGAAGATGAAGAAGTAACAGTCCTTCACAAAGCCGCAACCCCAGCCCCGACACCGTCGAAGTCACTAAAAGTATACGAAGATCCTTTTACGGAGGAGGACCAGCCGACGCCTCACCCAGCGGCGAATGGTATAGTCGATCGGCCAGTATTGGAAGATAAGCCTATTAACGAAGATGCTGCTAATCTCATACACCCCACGGAAACGAACGAGGTCCTTGGCAGCCCTTTTGCGTCGCCTGACAAAACACGTCAAAACTCCCGTCTTATCGACAGCGGCATCGCTCGTGTGAAAGCGCAAAGCCTTGATGTGCATGGCTTCCGTAAATTACAGAGCCTTGTCCGCGATAATAAAGTGCTCCTCCCCGATGATAAGTTTGACGCCTTACTACTTGGGCTCTTCGAGTACCTTGAATCACCTCTTGACAATGTTGTCCCTGAGAAGGTTCAAGACGTAAAGGCGCAAATTCTCGCTACCATCAAGTTACTACTGAAAAAGTCTCGCGACAGATTTCAACCCCACGTGTCTAGGGGACTAGAAGCTTTACTCGCTGCGCGTACCCGCTACGACGCGCGGACGCACATTGTCAGCGGGTTGGAGCTACTAGCAGATGAACTAGTGACGATTGGTGACGAAGGCGAGATCACGGTGACCATGACGCGCAACCTAAGCAACATGGACATGGACACGTCCGGACACCGCAGCCTGAGCATGGGGCTGCACGTGCTGAAGGAGCTCTTGGACGCGCGGTCGTCGTTCACGCCTGGCGAAAACGAAGTGGCGGGCCTGCTCAACCTCGCGACAAGATGCCTCGAGAGTAAGGAGAGCGGCGTCCGCATGGACGCGGTGCAGCTGTGCGTTGCGCTGCACGCGCGTCTCGGCGAAACTAGGTTTTGGGAAAGCATGAAGAACGTCAAGGACGACCCCAAGAGCCTTATCACGTATTACATCGTCAAGCGGCAGAGGGAGAACGGAGGGGTCGCCGCTTAGATGAGCGGCGGCTCGCGGTTTTTCGCTCGAGGGTGCGGTGTCTTTGCTTTCTTTCGTAGTCGTGGTCGTTGTTGATAATACCCTGTTCGGCGGTGGTAGGGAGATCTATCTAGGTCGTCCGTGTCTGTGTCTGTGTCTGTGTCTGTGTCTAAGTATTTGCCTCTGTGTAGTGTGGTGGTGGTCCGCGTCGGGGTGGGTGGATGTATATCACTAGGGATAAGGGAGTTTGTTTGGTCCGGCTAGGTACGCATACTATACCTTGGGTACTTTCTACGGCTCCGTTCTGCGAAGCGCTGTTTACGGGGGGACACGCGGTGTTGGCGGGTGGGCGAACGGAAAGGGAGGGGTACCTATGCCTATACTTATTACCTATACCCGCTAGGTACTCGAGGGAGGGAGACCTGCCTACTTATCGTACACATTTTGTAATAAATAGTGCTCGCACTTCGTGGCAAGCTTGTAGATTCAATGGAACGGGGAGCGATATTTACGATATAATATGGGAGGGTGTGTCTGTAACAGTATCGGGTACTCATGGTTTTACGTCGAGGATTATAAGCCTCGAGGAGATTTACATAATAGTTCTTTACGCTAATTGACTCTAATAATAGTATTTCCAGTTCAATGATATTCTGAATGCTGGAAGTTCGAGATAACATATATATAAGCCTCGTTATACCATTTACTTGGCAAACTAGAGGTCTGCTAACCCACTTCTAATAGTTCACTTAACTCACTCTGTACTTGTCTTTCCTACTTAGAGGACTTTTCTATGAGCTTGTCTAACCACTGATCTTTGGACATGGCTGCATCCTGAAGATATTGTTTATTAGTTATTAGTATCACATAAAAGCATATTCGGAAGAAGACTAGAAATGAATCATCGACTTACTACTAAAAGAAGAAACTATTATATCCCTCTCCCTAATAGAGAGGTAGGTAACTATCTAAGTACTAGTAATATATTTTCACATGGAGAGGTTTCACTTATATCCCTTCCGGTGAGATGTCCGTGACCGGGGATACAAGGGATGTATGTTGGTAGCAAACGCCCAACCTACCAAGCTATAGCGAGACCGAACTACCAACAAACAAAGCTACACGAACCAGATCTCCCCATCAGTCCACCGTATAGGCCTACATAATCGCCTATCCAAGACCTATCCTTCCGCCCGAGGCAGCCCGAAATCTCGACAGTACCGATCCAACTCCGCAACCGCTTTACCAACAGCAACTGCTTTGACCGTCTCATACTCAAGGTCCAACCTGGTGATTCCGGCATCGTCATGTGCGTCTACATTGCCGTCCCAGTCGAAACGCAGAAGCTTCACGGCGTCGTCGGCTTCGAAGTCGGGATTGTCGGCTACAATGGCCATATGTCTGTGAGTCTCCGGGTGGGATTTGCAGAACCACGGGAATAGGCGTGTGACTTCGGGTAACCCGCCGGTGGTGGAGTAGTTCCCGCCTAGGATCACGCGTCTGTGTTCTACGGGCGTGCTGTAATAATTGGGCTGGAGCTTTTCCGGGAGGTCTAGTGCTGTAGTTTTTGTAAGTTATGTAGGTATGTTCCTCATTTCAAATTGTTAGTAGGAAAGTTACCGTTCTCGACTAGACTGAAGCAAGCATATTGGAACCGGGGCGGCGCAGCATCCGGCTGCTTAGGCTGGTTAGACTCCGGCGTCCAAGGCATGGCTTTGTCGCCCCACTCCTCCGCTTCTTCCTCCTTGAGGTCCTCCCAAGACATGTTACCAATGTCGAGGTTCAAGCCCCAGCTCGCGGCCCAGTCCACGCTACACCGGGCCTTGTCGACGCGGTCTTCCTCTCCGTCTTGGCCCGTGTGGAGGTGCACGACTAGTACGCCGTTTCCCTTGTAATCAGCATCAATGGCTACGATGAAGTAAAGGGGGTGGACTGAGTGGTCCTGGTCGCGGAGCTGGATGTGGTAGTCGTAGATGTCGCGAAGTGGGCGGTTAGCGAAGTCGTATTTAGGAGCTAGTTTACAAGTCCCGGGCTCGATCTCTTCGGCTGCGTTTAGTCGGCTTACTAAATCGTCTAGAGTGCTCAAGTCAAGGGGGAGGATTGAGTAGACGGCTTGCGCATAGCTTTCTCCCGCAGTGGCACGATGTTGGTTGTTATTTGGGGCCGTCTTTGGTAAAGAGAGATCTTGATTGAGAGCCATACTAGCTATTGCCGCACTAAGAATTCTAAATATGATACGGGTGTGGTTAAGAGCTGAACTAATTAAGTCGTTTATATTGAAGTATTGAGGGTTGATGATGCGATGTTAAGCTCTGGGTTAACTTGGTGGTTGCAATAGACCAACAATAAACCCCCTGGGGTTTCTTTATAAGTTTGGTTCTAAAACATAAATCTAGGTAGGTTCAGGCATGTCCCCCATGAGCTTCTATGTGCTACGTTACTCGCCATATAATTGAGCCATGTTAAGTATACTTGGTTCCTGGAAGTATTTACTGTATCAACTATCGCCGTGATATAATAATAAGGATACACACAAACTAGGACTATAGACCACCAGGTTTAACGCAACGCAGCTCTTCAACCATATACATCATATTTATGTCTTAATCTACTCTTTATAAATGAGACTTCCAGTTTCACTACATAGTTCCCAGGTGAGTGTTAGACTTCGAAGTATTGCAATGTGTGATCCGCCGCAGAATACAGCAGTGTCAGAAATCAGCTAACACAAAATATGTACAACTATGATCGGTGAAGATAGCTAATGTGTCGAGGAATGGTGTAACATATAACGTGTAACTCTGACTTAAAGTCTAGAATATCCTTGATTTTCGAGGGCACCGCCGAATCTCGAAGGCTCAGCAGTATACGCCTATACGCCTCGGTCAAACATTGTACACAGAGCTCATACGAGGCATTAAGAAAGTCGCTCATCTGAATTGATCTCTAGGATACTGTTATACAATATGATCCTTCGTATTTGTACACAATCAAGCCGGTTTGTTCGACTCAAAAGTTTCTAAATCTGAGATACATCGGTTACTACATTACCAATTCTTACGTCTATGGCTCTGAGGGTCCGAGAAACTCAGCATACACAAACTATTATGCAGTAGCAGCAATACTATTTACAGGATAACAGAGTATTTATTCCTAGAACTTGTCTGTCTGTAGGTACACCCCGTCTGCTTCATTAAATAACTACCCAGCGTAAGAATCATACGAGCCTGTTGGCCATCATACTTCCATTAGTGAAGATCATCAATGGCCTCTTGAGACGTGACTGAAATGACTTGATGAGGATCTAAGACAGCATCATTGAAAACCTGTTATTGCCCTTCATCCCATGCCTTGTACACCCCCAACTGAGCGGTCAGCGTGTGAATCTCATCCTTTGCAGTTGGGGGCATGTTGGTTCCGATTCAATGAGTGATGAACCTGTATGGACCGTTAAGCCCGTAGCGAGCCTGATAATAGAGCTATAGATATGAGTGTCTGGTAATAATATAAAAGATGCTTAGATGGACCAAGACTGAGCAACTGAAAATAAGCATCGACAGGCCAAACATAGTCCTCTCTACCTTTCAGCCCCTTTTTACACCATAGACTCCAGATAAAATGCGCTCTACAATCGTGCTTGGCCTTATGGTTATATTATCCCGTGCCACACCTCCTATGACATTCGACTGCGCCAACGATATGCAAGGTACGCGAAAACCCAGCCCGGAAGACAACTGGCTTGATCGAGTCCATATCTTGTGGTTCTATCGTCTTTATAGACTTATATATAGGTACATTATTCTAACGATATTCATAGATATCTGCGATAATATGTGCTGGGGGGCATATTGCACACATCCGGCCTTTGGCAGCACGTTGGAATACGACAATTATGGTGGCACCGGTTCCCGTGAGGGTAGCATTGGCAAGCGGCGCACTAACTCAGCCGGATGCACTCCTAGGCCCAACAGATGCAGCGTGCGTCGAGATAAACTATTCAAAATAATACCGAGTCGCTAGTGCTAACCACATATACAACAGTCCGTCCCTAAGAAAAATTGTGACGAATACCCCTTCGCGAGCACAAGTGACGCAGACAAGGGCGGCCAAGTCACAAAATGCGTTGTTAGCGGCCACAACTCTCGTAAGTAACCACCACCAGCAACCGAATATCAACTTGATTAGAAGGCTCACGTCCATACCTACCCATGTACTACTCTAGGCCAAGGCTCCATCATCAGCCAGTATGTTTCAGCCAACTGCAACAAGCAGAAATGCAGCATCATAGTCGGATTCGGAAACCCGAACACCCACGGCGTAAAGTACTGCAAGGCCTACAGCGATCCTTACAACCAGTGTGTTCCCGACGGGACCATCTGGAAGAACGGCAAGGCGGATGTGCGTCCGCCCAAGTCCGCTTCGAGGCGTAGCATTGGTAATAATACGACGGTGTCCTTGCCCGGAGGCTTGTATCTCATGAAGTCTGGGGTGGAGGTCGCTTTTGGTAAGTCTAGGTAGCAACTTATTTCGGCGCCTTGCAATAACTACCTACCTGCTAATGGGCCTTGATATATAGGAGCGAATTTGGACGTCGGCACTAAGACGAAGCGCGCGGCGCCGAGGAACGCGACATTTGCGCGGAGAGCGCTGGATGGTCTCGAGGATGAGGAGGACGTCCGTTGGGACTTTCACGATGACGAGATTGTGGCTCGTCTTGAATAAAATATAGATACGGTTCGAGTGGCATAGTTACCTGTTCTCAGATGGCTAATAAAGGTTCTTTTCCCCCTTATTTTATATGAAAATGATATAGATCGAGGTACACGCACCACTTACTATTTCGTACAATCAAATCTAGGGGCCACCAACAATGAAGCTTATAAGAACGCCCCGGTCAAAATTAGATGCGGGTTAAAATATGTTAGGTCAGCTAGGTATCATATACAGAATGCATCTCCCCCCAATTTCGCTTAGATCTCATCCCCCTATCAATAGATACTAGCAAGCTGAAACAAACCACCGAGTCCCTCATCGATATCATGTCTTCCAGTCCTCGTAGGGCTAGACTAATGTTCCTTAGACGTCTTCTCGCTTTTAGCCTGTTCCTTGAGCAAGTCTTCGATACCTAACAATCAGTCTCCTTTTCGTATAAAACAATAGGTTAGGTACTTATGCGCAGTGCTTAGGGAGCGGGATTCATCACCCGTGGAATAACGCGGCACGGTCTCGAATTGCTTACCATGGCCTTCTCTTCTCATATGTTGTGTCCTTGCCTTCGATGCGTTTCCTTCTTCAATCTACTTAGTCCCGTTTGTCCTTTGATATCAGGTACGGTACAGGAATGTGCATTTTATGCTTACCTTTCCCCTTATTCTTTTCCTATTACTGCCTCCAAGAAACACCCCCTTGGAATTAGCTTACGTTTCTTGAAATTTTCCCTTTATCTTTTTGCCCAGGTTTTATATTGATTTCCCCTTCGTCTTGCATAAATGGCTTCTTTAAAGTTGGTGCCTGGTTCAGGTATTAGACTTAAAGGTAAAACAATTACCGCGGTTAGACTACAGTGTAGGAATCGGCTGTAGGTTACATGTTAAAAGGTATGAAAGGGACTTTGTTATTCTGCAAGGAACCTAAACTAATGGAAGCCCTTGGCTATACATACTGAAATATCCTTTGGTCTAGATATCTCATTTAGAATCCTAACACCAAGGCTTGATGTCCAGTATAGGTCACAGTTTAACTATTCAAACAAGGGAAGCCAATAATATATGCAGACAATATCACAAGTTATAAGACCACAATATACCGAAATCCTCACAAAATCGGGAGTTATATTATCAAGAGGCGAATCGGCGACCTAACAGAACAAATGTATGTCTTCGTCTCTGTCCCTATCGGCCCAAGTGTCAAGACAAGACGGGACCAAACTCAAAAGCAAAAAGCAAACTAACCCTTAACACCTGACCATGATCGCAGATGCGTACATCGTCCTCATCTGAACATGAGGGAGAGGGGGTATTTTGTCCAGTCTAGAAAAACGATATTGAAAATCCCTTTGCCTTTTTTCCATGCATGCAAAAAGTCTTGTGCGAGAATGCCGAAATTTCGTGAAACGCCAATTCCAGAGTGGGCTACCTAAGTACCATCCGTGTCGTGAGACGTGCCGTTTTTTCCGACAGAAAAGAAGACAAAAGAGATCTCTTGCAAGTTTTTTCTTTTATCTGTTTGTTCATTCCATCCCCATTTGAATTGGTGAAGATGGAAGTGCTGAGAACTTTGCAGGAGATATGTGTGTGAAAACACAGCGCACACAGCGCGCATAGTGTCGGCAAGTTGTATTAGTCGTGCAGTCGTACAGTCGTATATACCTCATGAGTCTATATTCATGAATCGTGATGGCTTGTTTCCTATTTTCCTTTCATCGAATTCTGCATATCCGAAACGCGCGTATGAAAGTCGTTAGATGCCTATAGGCAACTGAGAAGTTTGTACAAGAATTGTGTGAAATGCAATGCGTCCTATAACAGAGAGTAGTATGTAGGACCAGGAGAGGCTCTTAGTTGTTGAGCAGGAGAGGCGCACAGAATAAGAACTCGAGAGATCGTGAATCTGTCGGCTGGAAGTTGTTCTGATCGCGACGCGCCTCCAAGTAAGCAGTGGTGACATTGAGATTGTGGAAATAGTTCTGCACCGTCGGGTCATTCTCATTAGCCACAATGGGCGACTCAGGGCTCATGGCCATGGTCTTCGGAAGGATATGTCGGATGACTAGCAGCATTTTAAGCAGCTCAGTCAACTCCTGTCCCTGGTTCGTGAAGCTGCTGGGTGGCTTCTCCAGCGGCCACTTAGGGCGAAGGTTCTCCTCATCCCACGCCTTAAACGCCCAGGTAGTCTTCTCCATGCAGTTGAGGAAGAGCATGACAGTCAGGAACATGGGAAAGCCAAGTTTAGCCTTACCGTCCTGCAGATGCTTCTGGATACCATTCAGTAGGACTTTGCTAGCAGCGGATGCTTTTCGCTCAGCTGCCGCAGTGAGCTGCATGCAAATATTGGTATAAGCTTCGCAGTCGGAATCATCCTTGATCAAATAGTCCTTGACGTCCTCCTTAGAAGACTTTGCCAACATTGTCCATTGGCGCTCTCTGTCCATCATCTCAACAATTCCCCATAATTCCAGAGACCTCTTGAGCAGTTCGTCATTGGTACTGTTTGCGACCATGATAGCCACATCCAAGGTGACTCGTACATAATGAGACGGCTCACGGCGGATGAACTCGTTAAGAGTTTCACGCATATAGGCCTCAACCTTTCCCGGAATATCCTCGTTGTTGTCAAGCAATATCACCGGGCCAGGGCTACCATCGCAGGGAAACCCGTTGTCCTTCTCTTTGGAAGTTCCCTGTAAAACTTGGAAGACGACCTTGTGTCCAGTCTCCGGGAAGTGAGAGACTTCAAGGGTGATGCCTGCGTTCTGTAAATTGTGGCTAGACTTGTAACCATTAATCCTCTTTTGAGCCATTACAACCTGTACCCCGGCTGAGTACAGGTTGATATGCTCTGAGAGCTTGGTTCGCACACATCCGGTGCGCCAAATTCGAGGTGCAAGAACTTTCTTACAGGCATTGCACGGTGTACCCTTCGAGCACGTCTTGCGTAAAATGCGACAGCGAATGCATGCTCCAATGCGACGAATCTCCTGAACCTCCTTTCGGCGACCGGAGTCGAACCGTGCCCGGCTATGGCGGTGACGGGCTCCATTGAGAGTATTGCTTGTATCCATGCGAAAGCCACCCCTGTTTAGAGTTGCTACCAAGTGCTGACCGTGATCATTGACTGTTGCAGGGGCGTGAATATCCTCAGGCATATACGTCATGCCGTCCCAAGGAGTGGCAGATTCATTCGTGTTCGGCGGTGCGTGCTGTCTCTCAGGCGAAGGGGGGTAGTCAATCAGCATCTCCGTAGACTGGGTGTGGGTAGGAGTTTCGGGAATGGCTTCGTCGGTCAAGAGCTGAGGGTCTAACAGAGACGGATTGAGACGAGCTGTTGCTGCTACAGCTACCGACAACGCAGAATGAGTAGGCGACATAGCTCTAGCTTCGAATGCCTGCCTCAGCCTGTCCTCTGCGGTGAGGGGCTTATGCAATACATCGATATCTAAAGAAATTATTTGTCAACGTACATCTTTATCGCTATAACTCGACTTGAGGCCATACCCTTAATATCTCGATGTGACTGGCTGTCCAGATTGGTCGGTGGGTTCTCCAAAGTGAACTGCTCATGGAGCTCGAAAGAATTGGCGGTAGCTGTGATAGGCACAACGGCGGCGGCCAATGTTGTTTGAACAGCTTCGGCTGTAGGGTCTTGCGTAGTCGGCACATGATCGTCGTGCTTCTCATTGGCTTCAATCTGACGAGAGACTTCAGCAAGGGTTTCTAGGGGTGTCCAGATCTGATTCTGGGATTGCTCGAGCGAGGTCACAGGAGAAGAGCCGTGGAGATGGCTGGGAAAAGGGCCATGGTTAGGACCGGTGTGCAAAAGACCTTCGAATCTTGGTCTGTTTGAGCCATTGCTGATACCGTGTAGGGTAAGACACGCGTGAGCTCTGTCGGCTTCAGAGATTGCGGGACACTTCTTGGTTAAATGGTTCGTAAGGCTGTCAATGCGACCCTTAGGGAAATCCTCGCCACAAGATTTGCAGGTATGATGATATCGATTGCTGTTGTCGTTCAATTTGGCGCCGCGCTCGAAGTACTCGAGGATTATAGGATTGGGCTTGCGGCCCATCTTGTCGGATTGACAATGTCGTCACTCAAGGTTCGAGTAGATGGCAGAATCGTGCGGTGAGTCCAAAAAGATTTGATTATGGAAAATTGATCGGCCCGACAATTTGAAAGTAGGAGTTAGGTCCTGGGAGGATAAACAGATGGTGGGGAGCTTTAATTGATGGGCTTTAATTGATGGGATGGTAAGGGATCTTCCCAGTTCGTCTCAAGTCGCCGCCCCACTTAGGCAGGTACATAAGGTCTAAGGTTAGAATCAAACAGCAAGCGCCGTGGGGTTGCAAAGAAGGTACGATACACATCGGAATGTACGTATTATGTAGATTGGGGAAGCTACCCCGCGGTCGCACCTGAACATCAACATAGGTACATACAAACCGTGCAGGCACGGAAAATACGTGTAGATATCTGAGGTAGTCGCTTACCTAAGAGTTGCTGAAAGCAGCTTGAGGTAGGTACCTTCTGTCCTTGAGGGCTCTCCCATTGTGAAGTACTTGGACCCCTAGTATCTCTATATGAAGAGAGTTTAAGCATTATAAGAGATATTCTAATAGCGCTAATGACAATTAAACCTGAACTCACTCAACAGCTGAACATATGTCAATGGCACAATGCAAACTCCCAGAAATACATCAATCCTATCTTTTCCCATCTTTGTGACTAATAGGCCAATACCAAATATGCCTTTTAGTTAACCACTAGGTCAGCTAGGTTAAGTACCTACCTATAGTTAACAAGTCTTGTCCCGCGCTTAACATCTATTTCATAGCAACTTTACAATTCTATGAGCTAGCATTCGGGATATCGGACTCTACACACCTGGTCGATATAGTCACCTTGATTGGTAGATTATTATTGTATTACTAGTCGATAAGAGCCTCTCCGGGTATAGCAAGCTACTGCACCACATTCAATGCAATACTACCATATTAAATTGCAAGGGATACCTACCACTTTTAGATTTACACTAAGGGACCAGAAGTTTGAACAACACGATCCTTCGGGTGACGAGACCGGACGAGACCGGACAAGACCGGACGAGACTAAGGCGTCAAACAAAACGTTCAGATTACAAGGTTAACGGAAATCGGAAACTAGAAACTAGCATTAAGCCCATCCTATCCTTTAACCTAACAAGAGTTGGGACGGAGAGGTGTGTATGCTAGGTACTAAAGAGAGTCTAGCACGTGCCACCCAATAACAAGACACTCAGCACTCGATACTCAAATATATGCTAAGAAAAATAGGTCATCTTCAAGACTTTATACTACTTACTTGGCGCATCGATTTCAAGGTCACTAACACGTCGTCTAGAAGTAGAACAAGCTGATTGATAGTTTAGACTATCAAGTACAACAAGTTGCCATATTGAAATAGCAGCAGCAGCAGCCCTATGCTCAGGTGCCAAGCCTATGTATTTCAACAAGGTTTTTCAAGACGACAAGGTTGCGATCTTCGCTGCGCCTCGTCAAAGCTGCTCCACCCCTTTCATAATACTACCTAATACAAACGAGACAGATACAGGGTTCTCCGTGAACCCGGTTCAACATTATATTTGCAGCAATTACCTATCTCCTACTCAGCAGAAATGTGCAGCCTAGTCAAACTAGGTAGTCAAGCTTAGTCCGCCAGGATTCCAGGAACCGTGGCTTGGTTGCCCCGTTCCATAAGTCCAAAATTAGGTAGCTCCTAGGATCTATGTCATCAGGAGCCATAATAGGAACGTCATGCTGTTTAGGTAGCTGCTTTACTATTCGTTCATTCTATTCGTACTCTTCGTACTGAGTACTATACATTCTTTACGGCCTCTTTCTTGAATTACTTGTGTAGTTTTCAGTTCTACCCAGCGACTACTCTAGCATGTTTGTCTCCTGATGTTGCGATATCTATTCGTATCGATATTGGACTTTGTCGATCAATTTCAACGTCCAGGTCAATCCGACAAAATGCGCGTTCCCGCAGGTATGGCGCTGGGCCTAACGCTCGCTCAAGCTAAAGAGTTCCAAGTTCAAGAACTGAGTCAGTTTGTATTACCATTTGTACGTAACCCAAATCAGTACACACTCCGAGCGCGTCCCCGAACTAACAATTCCGACTAAAGACCGGCTCTGTGAATGGAGGCAACACTTTTCCCGGGGTTAGCTTACCGTTCGGGATGGTAAAGCTAGGCCCTGATCTATACACCGGATCCGACAGCTATTCGGGATACCAGTCCAACGGAAATTTCACCGGCTTTAGTTTATTGCACGAGAGCGGCACGGGCGGCGCGCCTAAATACGGAGTTGTTAGCCAGTTACCCGTGGTGGGCTCAATTGACAACCCATTGACCGACCAGGGCATCAGCCGAAGCAAGGCAGATGATGCGAGACTCGGCTATTACAAGTCAAGTCAATCAAATGGTATAACCGTGGAACTAGGAGCAACTGGCAAAGCCGGCCTATTCCAATACCAATTCCCGGACGACGCAGACGGTACAAATGTCATCGTCGATGTTTCTCATGTTCTTCCATCTTTCAGGGGTCAAGGTTTAGGTCAAAACTATTTGGGCGGCAACATTTCGGTATCCAAGACAGATGACGGTGTTCGTTACCAAGGATCTGGTTCTTATGATAATGTATGTTTATCGAAGCCAATAGGCAGACACCGATTTAAGTTAACTTTCCCTAGGGTTGGAACCGCGCCCCGAAGTGGACTGTTCATTTCTGTGGCTATTTTGACCAGTCAGCAACTTTTAAGACGTTCTTGGGTAAGGACTCAACAGGTGACGAGTTGGTAGACTACAGCGATGCTTCTGAGCAAGACTCTGATGCCCGATTGGGCGCCGTCTTCACCTTTGACAGCACGAATGTCACCTCAAGGGTAGGAGTATCATTTATTTCACCTGAACAGGCTTGTGAAAATGTCAATAGAGAGATTCCTGTCGGGACATCTCGAGAAACCTTAGAACACGACGTTAAGGCAGCTTGGAGCAGCCAAATTTTATCCAAGGTCACCACAACGGATGTCTCTAACACAACCAGACTTCAGCTTCTTTACTCGTCTCTCTATCACATGTCCATTATTCCCAGCAACAAGACGGGAGAGAATCCGCTCTGGTCATCGAGCGAGCCTTACTATGATGACATTTTCACGTTCTGGGACACAGTAAGTTGCACTCTCCAGATCGTCGGCATCTAGAATCTAACCAGTCGCAGTTCCGGTGCACAACCTCTCTTTTGCATATCCTACAGCCTGTTGTATACGAGGAATTCATTCGTTCTCTAGTTGATATATGGAGACATGACGGCTTCTTACCTGACGCGAGATCCTCATTCTTCAACGGTGCAACTCAAGGAGGCTCCAACGCAGACAATATCCTTGCAGACGCTTATGTAAAGGGAGTTCGCGGTGCTATCAACTGGGACGACGCATTCTCCGCTATGGTCACAGATGCCGAGACGGTGCCGCCAAACAACAACGATCCCAGAGACAAGACTGCCTCTACTAAGGAAGGACGAGGTGCACTGCCCGATTGGATAGATCGCGGATACATTACCACAAAATACAAGCGCTCCGTCAGCCGAGCCATCGAATAGTAGGCAATGCCTCAATCCTATGTATTAGTAAGAAATTAGACTAACTACCTACAGTGCCGGAAACGACTTCGGTCTCTACCAAGTAGCCAAGGGCCTAGGAAAGGACGAAGAGGCGCAGAAATACCTTAACCGCTCTCGCAACTGGCGCAACCAATGGAACCCGGACCTAGAAGCATTGGGATTCAAGGGCTTCCTGGGTCCGATCGACGAGGACGGCAACTTCAAGGACCAGGACCCGCTCAGCTGCGGCGGATGCTACTGGGGCGACGACTACTACGAGGCGCTCCCAATAGAGTACTCGTTCAACGCGCACCACGATATCAACAAGCTGGTCGAGCTATCGGGTGGTAAGGACAAATTCACCGCGCGTCTGGAGAAGTTCTTCGAGGGTGGCGTCAGCTCCGGTAACTCGCAGTTCAACCACACACTTTTCAACCCAGGTAACGAGCCTAGCTTCACGTCGCCATACCTGTTCAATTACGTCGGCCGCCAGGACCTCAGCGTCAAGCATAGCCGGTACGTTGCCGATAGCTACTACGCACCAACGCCCGGCGGACTTCCGGGGAACTCGGATGCGGGTGCTATGGAGTCGTGGCTGTTGTGGTCCATTATTGGTCTATACCCCATGACGGGCCAAACTACCTTCCTCATCGGATCCCCGTGGTTCAAGGACCTGACTATCGACCTCGGTGGTGGGAATAAGCTGCAGATTAACACAGAAGGAGGTGACGCTCAGTCTTACTACGTCCAGTCGCTCAAGGTTAACGGCAAGAGCTGGGATAAGGCGTGGGTCGCGTGGGAGGATGTTTTTGCGAAGGGCGGCACACTGGACTTTGTACTGGGGTCGGAACCGGCTGATTGGGCGACTGGAGATGCGCCGCCGAGTCCGGCTACGGAGTCGTAGGGGTAGTTCATGATCAATATGAGGAGGTTAGAGGGCCGGCGGGTTTAGAGTGTATCTAGCTATGACACGCGAGAAATTTGATTCTTGTATATATGGGAAACTGGTGTGTATATACGCATGTTTATCCATCCATAAATATCGGCTAGAGCTTGGAGTCAAATGCTTTAATGCCGTGTTTCAACTACCGAGTCTAGTATTGTCGCTTGACACTACAGCTCCTCCGAATTGGGTTATGCTTTGTGATAAGTTTGAATGTGAGACACCGGTTGGAAGTTAACTATTATGTAGATTTATAGAAACGCTACCTAAGGCGGGCTAACTAGGTTACGAGTTACGGAGAATTCTATAACGCTCTATTGTCTAATAAAAACGAAGGAGAATAGTCCTAAGGATTCTAGCCGGCGATTCTAGTTTTCTATACATATCGCCGGGAATATTAGCTCCTAAATTAGACGGTCTCTTTTCTAGCCATATATTCTCATTTTCAAGTATTTTCATAAAATGGAAAGTTCAGAGTTACCAGTATTCTGATAGCTTTGTATTTCAGTATATTTAGGAGTTTTATTCCATCTCTGCTACTTGTATCTTAAGGCCTCTTAGGCGATCTTGGAATTGGATGTAATATCCTCCCGAGGACCATGATGTTTATTGATAACTATGTGAATTGTAGTATCCGTAACTAATTTGTCGGTTTGTAAGAGCTCTAGGCGTCGTGAGGTCTCGTTGGTGCTTTCTGGGTGCTTTTTGTGCAAACCTGCCTCGATAACTTTGGTATCTCCGTTGCTAATTTGATCTGCCTACGGAGCTGTTGTGTTCTCAATCTACCAGGCGGGGGGGTTTAAGTTACAGTTTGTCCCGAATTTCGCCTGACCTCGAGGTATTATCATCTTCCGGGAGTCTATGGTAGTCTGTAGATATCTCTTAGTGTATCACTGTCTATAAACTACCTACTGATGGGCTTGAGAAGGGTATACTATGTTGTTAAAACTGTAGGTAATTTCTTATTGATAAGCCATATGGTAGTCTATTATTTATTTAGTATAAACGGCTGGATAAAGATCTCGCAGCTACTTGTGTTAGTCCCGTAGGTCCTGTGCATACCTTTTCTAAGATTGTGCTTAGGGTACTGTTTTCTCTACTAAAGTACTGCCCAGCGTACTAGAGCATTGGCGGTTTGTAGGTAGAGGTCCTAGGTTATCATCTAACGGGAAGCTGTTAAGGGACAGCTTTAGAGTATCCGAGAATGAAGACTAGGGGAGCTTGACTGTGCCTATGCCCTCTTTTTAGGGACGTTTTGGTGTGAATTGCAATAATTTCTACAACAGTATGTCAGTCATACGCAAGGTGTAACATAATAGAAGAGCTGGAAGTACTCCGTTTGTAATATACGACGTAAAAGTAAAACCGATGAAAGACGGCGCTTACAGACCCAAACCTTTCGTTCCTAGCCAATTATCCCATATGAGACATCTCTAGCTCACCGTATAGTTCCCCAGTTAGTTTCAGTCTGTCATTAAAACCGCGTTATTTATTTTGATACGACAAGTTTATCCGATCTCGTGGAACGTCGGTCATGGCTATCGGCCGCATCGAAAAACCTGACCTATCATAAATGTATATAGGTACCAGTGATTGGCTGTACTCGGATACCTGCAGATCTAGTTTTGTGGAATCTGCCTTCGACGCAAGTTGCCTAACAGCCATAGCCGCGAGACACTCGACAAACACGATCAACACTACTTTCTCACGTATCTTACTACCACAACCAAGATACCGCGTAAACTTCAAGCATTAGACACGCGACTAGACGAACTATTACTACCTAGATACGGAATACGACACTACCTCCCCATGTCCAAACTAACCTCAATGGACGCCTGGACAAGAAGAACCCAAAGCGACACAAGCTCGCTCAGCGGCACAACCGGCGTCTACACGCCCACACACACAACATCACCATCCAACCTCGCCGCCATCCCCCTCCCCGCACCCTTCTCCACATACGGGGGTATCGGGTCCGCGCCCGAAGCAGGCGAGACATACATGATCCGGCACATGGACACGGGCAAGGCCGTGACCCTTTCCGGCGGAGAACTAGTCCTACGAACCGACGCCGACGTAGACGGGGGCTGGCGATGGCACTGCAGCGAGAGCCACGACGGGTGGTTGTACTTCCGGGAGACGGTGTCGGGGGTCTATTTAGGACGAGACGGCTGGGGCGGATTTCGGGCTAAGAAGCGGAGTCCGGGTGTGTGGGAGCGATTGCTTATCCGACCCCGCGAGGCTGGGGGATGTAATATTTTTGCGATTCATTGGTGGATATTGATGGCGATGAGCACCGAGGACACGGACGGCAAGTTATTTGAGACTAATACGGTGGCGAAGGCTTCGCGGTGGGAGTTTGTGCGGGTGTGAGAGTTAGATGGATGATATTACCGTTCAGCTTCATTAGCAGATCGTATCACTTGGTCTTTCATATTGGTATCTTTAAAGCTAAGCTGTTTCTAGGTCAGGGAATAGGTAGAGAAAGTACTCGACGGTTAGAATGATAATATTGGAACTGATTTTAATGGTGTAATATGCCCTCTATATACCTACCGATATAAAAACAGCCGCGTAGTATGAACTCCAGGGTATCTAATAACGGCGCAAAAAAGTACTATACAAATCACAAACGGTCGCTACCCCAAACATTCCGGAACTCGTCCTCGTTTCCGGGGCTAAATACTGGACTGGTTGCATCATGCTCCGCCCCATCATTACCCCATTGGTTGCTTTCCTGCCCTTCAGGGGTTACTTCGTCAGGTGTCGGCTCTCCTACTTTGAACGTCAGATCTTCCTCCTCGGCCTCCTCTTCTAAAATTTGAGGATCGGAGGTTGATAGTATGGGGGCACCGAGCGGGCCTTTCGACTGGGATTCCTTAGCAGCGGTAGCCGTTGGTTCTGGGGGAGGCTTAGGTGTATGCTTAGTTCGTTTCTGCTTGCCTTTCTTCTTTTTGCTTGTTATAGTTTCGGTACTTGAGGCTGTTGTTGCCGGGGGCCTGTTGCTGAGGCTCTCGGATGAGCGAGATCGAGTTGAATGCCAAGCTCCAGTACGCGATTGATACACATCTGGATGCCTCGAGAGCCAGCGCTCTCTTGTTGGCACGTTTGCGGTGATGACAGGATACTGAAACGATATAAGTAATGCGTCAATAAACATGTAAATCGAACTTACATTCCAATCCCCAAACTCTAACTCTCGGGCCCTGCTGTAGAGGCTCTCATCATCGGGATCTAATGTAGATTCGTCGGTAGAGCCGTGGTTATACTTCGGCGCTGGATCACCGGCACCACTCGGTCCTCCGTTGGAATTTAAGAGCGGCGTATTCGCACTTAGCTCCCCTCTAACTTCTCCAGGTTTAGGAATCCAGTACTTCGCCTCGCCTCCCCGCTTATATCTCATCCCATCTTTCAGTCTTGCAAATCGGGAGCTTGAGTCTTCGTGTGCGATAACTTTTCCACTAGAATCAAATAGCCTGTAGCTGTATTGGTCCCCACTAAATGTTTGCTTGGAATCCTCAATAAGATCAAGAATACCAAAGGCATCTCTCGCCGCATACTTGACGGGTAATCTGGCCGACGAGAGTGTGTTATCGGCGTAATCATGCCAAGAGAAAGCGTACCAATGAGCCACGGCGAACGCGGGCATCTCACAACAGATCAAAGCATCTTGGATGGCAGCTGCTAGATTGTCCGAAGTATAACCCTGAACATCGTCCGGAATGGCCCCAAGCCAAACTAGGATAGAAAGAAAAAATCCTTGCCAGTAGGAAGCGAAGATGATGAGCTTGATGCATAAAAACTTGGGCACAGGTCGGAAGGGTACTAGGTCATTGTGCATGCAGACCCAGAACAGCCCAAGCGAGTACAGACTGACAGTAACACTGATGTTGTATATGATGCCACTCCATAAGTAGCCTGAAGAAAGCCCAATATACCCCTCCTGATATATACCTGTTGCTTTCATGATAATCGTTGCAAGAGCTAGGATGGGCTTAAGCCATGCGTATTGGAGAATTCCTCGCTTTATAGCAAGGAATGTGTATGGGTCGGAAATATCGACTTTCGGGAAGATGTGGTTTAATGGCCACAGGTGATGCACAGGAGCGCGGCCATGGGTCATTATTATAAGGGCTCGTTCGCCATCGAGGTAGTTGATTAGGAGTTGGAAGAAAGTGTAGATGGTGAAGGCCTTTTTGCTAGCAAGTTAGACCAGTATTCATAATTTAGGAGTTTATAGATAGAGTCGCATTCATACCTCGTATATATCCCTTATAGGAGCTAGAAACGCTGCCGCGGTCAACGACACCATACTAACCCACGAGCTTATCGAATAGATGGGAACCCTGAGCAATATTAGAGGTGTACAATGTTATACTTAAATTGTTCTCACATCAATAATATCCGTACGACGTATCGCTGCAAGAGAGGCTTCCGGTAATTCTTTCTGTATACGCGTTTAACTTATTGTACAGTACGACTAGGAATGTAGGATGGGCATACAATTGAAGCCATATCGAGCTGTTTTAGTAACATATCAGCATTGCCATCTTAACTAAAAGAGAGATAAGCAGACAGTTGGATCTTACACCATAGACATCAAGGTGGCTGCCAAAGAGAAGACACCAGCAATAACTGTCGTAGCAGTGGTGAACTTCTGGCCGGTACCGCCAGCCATATTGGCGGTTTGAGACCTACGCGTCACCGGAATGGGACACTGCCTACTCAAAGGACAAGAATTTCGAAGTAGCACATGTTCGAAATTCGAGGTGTTGTAAGCGGAGGTTTAATGATGAAAGTGGAGGGTTTTGGGAACTGAGAAATGTTATTTGATTAAGGCTTTCGAAGCATGCATCGATGACCCTAACCTAGCACCTTACCTGGGGGGGCTACCTGGGTACGTACCCGCTCAATTAATTCCATGCAACGCTTATGCAGCTTGTGTGGATGCATGCCTTATCGATTAGTACGGGTTAAACGGCTTAAGTTCAATGGACCAATATGTGGATCGACTTAAGTACCTCTAACTCATCTCAAGTGCTGCGGCTATCCTTGTCCGTCACGCGTCATGCAGCGAATCTAGCCCGGGTTTTAATGTTGTACAATAGTACCTCCAATTACACTACTTACATCCATGTACATACCCGAATTCGATCAACCTTTCAACCAATTGACGATATTCGCAACCTCGCAACCTCGCAACTTTGCTGTCGTGCTGTCGTCGCCCTGTCAAGTACCCGAACGATATACTTGCCTACGCGCCTCTCTGGAGACGCCACAACTTAGTCAACAATTACGATATGGGGCTCGATGTCTTCTGAGGTTAGGATAGTGGAGAGAACTTAGGTGTCGCAAATCGTAGGGGGTGCATTGGGGAGTTGGGGAGTTCTGGAGTTGACATGGCTAACACCGTGGGCTGGCGCGACTTTAAAGCGTATGTTTTTACCTTTCCACCTGGAGATGGAGTTTAGAGATATCTCCTACTAACTTGGCGAAGTCAATTCCTAGCTTATATCATAGTCTGCGGTTTACTGTAAGTTATCTTTAACCGTATGCGATTCCCTCTTATTTCTATACTCAACTCATCTACAGTGCAATCTTCTTCCTACTATACTTTAATAGAGCCTTTGCCTCCATCGTCTCCTACTTTATCCGCACCTATACCTGGCATCGATACCGGATCTATATCGACATACAAGCGATACAATGGTCACTGCTTGGTGGCCGTATCTTCTTTACAGGCCTTCGATATCATGGAAATAATGAGACTATCTTTATTCAGAATGGACATATTACCTGGTCGTACTGGCTGCGCAGGGTACGCGATGTTGGGCTGAGTGACGGCAAAAAGAATAAGGAGTCCGGAGACGGTGTTACGTCGGATACTAGGAAACAAGCCGAACTCCCCTGTCGTGTCAATGTCGTCGTTTCTGGGATCGAGTGGTTCGTTTATAACCGTAGCGCCGCCTACGACTCCATGCTTGAAGCAATGTCTGTGTCCCCTCTGTCTAAGCATGATGATACACTAGACCGAACCGAGGGCCTAGCGAATAGCTCGGCTAGGCCACGACAGCGGCTTCGCAAGTCTCATGAGAAGACCGAGCATGTCGAAGGAGCTAGGCAAGAATATATTGATGAGAAGGACGGTCTTGAGGCCCGCCCCCGGAGGGCCTTCAAATCTACTTCTACCTCTGATGGTGACTTTGAAACGGCGGGCAAGGGAGACTTACCTCAAGTATTGCAGTTACTCCCAATTCATTTCAGATGCGAGAAGGCAGCCCTTGTCATGGGAAATGAGAATACTAAGGCCATTCTTATTATAAAGTCTAAGGGGCTGTCAGGAGAAGTTGATGCGAGCGATTGTCAGACTCCGGATCCCTATCGACAGCTTTTCAAGATACATTTTGACAACCCAGTACTTGAAATGAGGGAAAATGACGGGTTTAAGGAAGAGCAACTCGCTAGGGCTGTCAAGGACGAACAAGTCGCAAAAGCCACTAGTCCTGTACCCCAAAGACCATTCTTTCGGAGACAACGCCGCAAAGTGGTTGGGCAATTGCGGAATATGGTTCCATATTGGCGGAAGTCTGTCGAATCCTTTTCGGCAAATTCTCAAGATGAAGATGGCCCTAATGAAACCCGCATACCAGGCTCAAACCAATGGCAAGGGCTTTCCCGGTATCTCAATGACGACGATGACGATGATAGACTTCGATGGTCGTCGGTCGAGTATGCCAAGGTGAATCCGGTGGTTGACAGCCCCAAGGGGACGTTAACAATACTCTGGGATGTTCCTGGAAAAGTTGCACCACGTGGCACAGTATATTCATCAAAGGGCGAAGATAGTGTATCGGATGATATCAATGGAACCACCGCGCCGGCCTGGGCGATTAATCTGTCTTTGAGCGGCGGCACAATAAATTACGGGCCGTGGGCAGACAGACAACGAGCCGAACTTCAGAAGGTATTTTTCCCAGGTTTATGCAAGGATGCAACTCCTGCTCAGAGGCTACCATTCGGCGCGGACCGTGTACCTACACGGTTTAATTTCTATTTACAAATTGATGAAGAGGTTATATTACGAGTTCCTACCCGTGAAGATTCCAAGAATTGGAAGTGGAAAAACGAGGCTCTCACGTTGAGGCAGCATCACAAGCAGGGTAATCGACGCGAAAGAGGTAGGAATCGAAAGTCTACTGCAACTACAGCCGCAGAACAACGTCCGATTGGGTGGCTCGACATCAAGGTTGCGGCAAATGCTACTATCTCGTATGATATGGATATGCTAGCCAGGTCAACCGGATATACGAACACTCTAAAAATCGATCTTCCCGCAACTGAAGTCTCGACTAGCGTAAACCATGGGCTCTTGTGGCGATCTGGGCGCCAGCAGATTTCCTGTGACTTGTCTACGCCTCTGAAATGGAATGGCCTCCGTACTTGGCGTTTTGACATCGAGGGTGACGGGCTCGAGCTTTTCATTCTGAGAGATCATATATTTCTGCTCATTGACCTCATAGACGACTGGGGGAGCGGGCCACCGGCCGAATACCTTCTATTCACTCCTTTTAGATACCTCATTAACTTGCGACTTCTCAATCTGAAGCTTTATCTCAACGTCAACGATGTGAATATCGTCAACGATCCAATCAACTTCGAGGAGAACACGTATCTGGTCCTATGCAGCCCCCGCCTGGTGGTAGACACATCCATACCATTAGATAGCTATCGTCCCACGAAAAATGCGATACCTTTCAAAGTTACGGCCGACCCTCTACGCCTCGGCTTACACGTGCCACCATGGAATACTCAAGCGACGTTCTTAGCTTCGAAAGACATAGGACACCTTGAAAGTCTGACTATCCAAGGAAATTATAATTATAATGCAACGACTTCAGCTGCAAATACCGACACGCTTGTCCTCGATGTCTCCGGCCAGTCCCTCACTGCCCGCATCTATGGCTTCCTTGTTCGTTATTTCCTACAAATGAAGGACAATTATTTTGGCGACAACATCCATTTCAAGACACTGGATGAGCACCAAGAAGCATTACGGGCCAAAGGAGCTGATCCAGATGCTCAGCCTGAGGATCGTCCTCCGCATAAGAAATCAAATGATCTAGATGTGATACTGAGCATCCGCGCTGACGACCCTAGGCTTTTTCTGCCTGCTAACATGTACTCTGCAAAGCGTTATATTCCAATCGAGGCTGCCTCTCTAGCCCTTGATCTTCGATTCACCAATTATTATATGGATCTTGATCTATCTATTAGTCCCCTAAGTCTTTCCCTCGGGGGCGAGGAAGAAGGCGGCACTAGCCCAATGAGTGCTATACCGAGCACTCAGCTCTTCATCGATGGTTTAGATATCCATGGGCACCGTTTATTTGGCTTACCACCTATTGAGCCAACCTATCTCTGTAATTGGGACCTAAAAGCTGGACCCGTCACTGGGGATTGTTCAACCGATTTTCTGACCACTCTCATAAGAGCAGGGAAAGCATTTGGCTTTACGCTTGATGACGACGAGAACGCGTTGATTCCCCTTTCATCTATCGTGGTGTATGATGTAACATTTTTGCGTGTCTTCGTTGAGTCAGTTCAAGTCTGGGTACATGTGGATGAGGCAGCGTTCTTGTTTTCCACTGCGACAGTCGATGTTCAATTCAATGACTGGGCGCGGACACACTACTCAAGACGTGCAGATATAAAGGTACCCAATCTCGAGATTGCTTGCGTTAACTCGGAATCGGCAACAAGACATAGGTCACGGCCCCGTTCTCATGTTGATACGGACGTCTTCCTCCGAACAAATGTACATTTTGCACTTATTGGGCGCAAGTATGACTTTGCACAGGAGAGGCTATTACAACAGGAACTTATACGCCGCCATGACCAACGAACGCATCGGGCAGGCTTTTTGCTACTTCCAGGCCTTCCGAATGACTTCGCGTCCGATCATGTCGACAATCCAGCGCAAAGCGTTCCCCCGGTTCCCCAGCCAGCTCTTTCTAGATCTGTTGCCGACAAAGCGTCTATATCAATATCATCTTTAGGCTCCTCGAATCGCTCTGCCAGACTTCGCCATAAGAGCTCATTCCTCTCGTTAGCCAGCTCGTACAGTGGGAGCATTCTACGACCAGGCTCTATTAGGACCGCACAACGATCCCGGGCTTCCGGCCGTACAGCCCTGAATTCTGTGCCATTCAGAGATAGCGAATCTAAACAAGCCATTCACTCCCGCGAATACTCAGGGCACTTTAGCGCCTATGGTGACCCCGGGGATAAGAGAGAGCCGCCACATAGCAGCATAACCTTTTCAAGCCAATACTATGCCCCTTCATTTCCTCTACTGAACGTCAGACCAGACACCAAAGAAGCGACATTTCACAGTATTGAAGAGGACGAAAACGACACTCTAGACTCTTCAGGTTTTAGCTTAGACAGCCTACCCCCTGACCAACTAAATCAGAATTGTGCTCACCAGAGCTTGCTCCTTGAGCTTCCTTCCGGAATAACTGTCTTCCTTAACGCTCCATCTCTGCGATGCATAGCGTCTTTGATACGAGCCTTACCACCTTCCGACCCGGAGGACATTCTTGATACTCTCCACATAGGAACGGTGACAGACATATTTGATACACAAAAACAAGAACAAGTAAACGGGACTATTACTGATTTCGTCGTGCGGTTGCCGCAAGCAAACTTGCGCTTCTTGAACTGTTCTAATGCCGATTCTACTGATCCATCACAAGAGCCGCAAGATCAGTATGATGTGTCGTTCAAACAACTCGTGCTCGCTACTCGATCCGGACTGCCAGCCGACGTGGCCGATGGCAATGGAGATTCTCGGTTATCTTTCCATTTCCGACTTGCTTCATTGCAGGTCTCGGCCGCCGAGAGACTTGCAACCCTAGACCAGACGCAAGCTGCCATATTAGCCAAGATAGAGAGAGTTATGGTGTCCATGGGTACGAAAGAGGTGAATTATATTGATGCAGATGTAGGTGCTATACAAGCGTCTTCGTCATCGAGCAAAGTGGAATATCTCGCTTCGCTGATTCATCGAACGAATGTGCTTGCATCAGAAACGGGAAAACTTTTCTCGGAAACCCTTTCAGTTGCAGACGAACGCTCGAAACAATTCACGTACCATGTTATAAGTAAAGGGCATAATGCGAGCGACGCTTCTTTTGTCATTCGACCCTCGGCTATCCTACGGACGGCTTCCAAGCACCTCAGAACCTACGATTCTTGGAAACTAGTTACACGGTTACGCCAAGTGTGGACCGCTCTAGATGGCGATACTAAAGAAAACCTAAGACGAGATTGTCTATTTGGGTTTTCGCAGTGTCCTGCCGACATGAGACAACAAGTCACGACAGCTTTCGAGCGATGGCGCAGCTGGGATCTTGAGGATCCGAGGCATGCAGTGCTCTTGAATAACATTTTTGGCGAGATATCCAAGCCTAAAACTGATACATCTAAACGAATTCCTATGATGGTCGTAGCAAGGATACAAGAAATTCAATTTCTGCTTGACCCTGGACCGAAACAGAACGAGGCTATTATAATAGATCTCACCCTAAGGATCCAAGAGAGAAGTAATAGCATCGAAGCAATCGATGAGAAACCTGCCGATATTGGAGAGCCCCTGACACTTGTAAACGTGTACTGCAGCGAAGCTGGTCTCAAGGCTAACTGGGAGCTTTGTGAACTCGCAGATGACATATTAAGACTCTACAAGAATTCAGAGTCTTTAGTATCCGAAGAACCGCCACCCAAGCAACAGGACATAGCTAAACGCGTGTCGCCTCGCCCACTCCATGTGGTATTTGTACTGGGAGAAGGTGCAATCTCCCTGGAAACTATTAACTTGAGTACCAGACTGCAAAGCTCTGAGCTCAAGCTTTCAATCCTTACAACTAGTAGCGCACAGGGTACTACAAGTTCAAATCTCATACTAGGCTTCGATTCAGTTTCTACAAGGATTAAGAGCCATTCACAGGTGCTCGGCACTGCACGACTTCAACGCCCAAGCGTCATTATTGCACATGAAGTACAGTTTAACGGACAGTCCTCGACACATACTATTAGGTCAGCGGCTAGTAGCCAAGATCTCGAGTTTATTGTGAAGCAGGATCCAATCGTGTTGGCCGAGGTTTTGGACTTACTAGTAAAAGATGAAGTTGCACAGCTATATGCTCTGGGGCAGAGATTCCCTTCATCTCCCGAACCCGATCCCGAACAGGAGAAGCGTACAGCAGCAGGACGACTCTCAACGATCCAAGTCAATTTGGCTATGTTTCTAGACTCATATACCATCTCGCTACCCTTGCTACGGTCTCTTACTTATACCATTTCCGGTATCGTAGCGCGAGCGAATATGGCCGCTAACTTTGGTAGAGAGGTCATACTGGACTTTGATGTGAAGGAAAACTCACACAACATAGAAATCGAAGTCAATAATACACCACGTAGTATCTCCTTGCTACAAATCCCCCCGACAAATGGTCGTATAACCAGTCACATGGCTCCAGGGGAGCACTCAATCACGGTACTGGCGTCACTGGAACTTGTCAAATTAGACGCTTCGGCTGTCTATAGCTTGCTTACCGCACTCAATAGACCCGAAATTTCAAATGCTATCAACGATCTTCAAGAGCAAGGCAGAATTATAAAAGAACATGTCAACGAAGTCTTCGGCTCTCCCAGAATCGAGCCCGAAAAGCCATCTTCGCCAGTATCTAGCAATTCGAAGCTTACATACTCTGTTCATGGTAGCCTTGCGGGTCTTGAGATATGGGGTAATGCACGGATCAAATCAGACACAGAACCATATGCGCGTCTATCGTTTTGCTTAGATGCCGTGCAAATACAGCTCACTAACAAGATAGATGGGGGCCCAATATTAGAGAACCCCGAGATACATATCAACCTTCACCAGATAATGTTCAACATTGAGAAAGGCTCCGAGGAAAGTATGAGATCTTGCGGCAACCTCTCCCTTGGCGCGTTAATCACCGCCACAAGCCGCGAATCTGAAGACGGGATAGAGTTGAGATCTTTCGACTTCAAGTCCAACGGATTCGAGGTGAACCTGTCGTCGGATACCGTGTCGACATTCGTAGACGTGCTTGGCTACATGGGTGACAAGATCAAAGACCTCGACACGTCACGCGAACTAGAATACTTACGGAAGTTGAGGCAGTCGAAGCCCCGTATCGCTATTAACGACGAAGAGCAGGACACGGAAAGCGATATATTAGATTCGTTCCTTTCCTCGATTATGTACTCCTTTGAGATACGGAATATACAATTCTGTTGGCTTATCTCTACTCTAAATCAACCGACAATTGGCCAAGAGGACCTAGTCTTATCCTTTAAACGAATCGAATTCGCTACGCGCAAGAAGAACTCGGCGAAGCTAACTATCGAGGATTTCCAACTACAAATGGTTCCGCCAGGCCAGGACAAGTCTTTGCGCTCTCTAAATTCAGCGCTCCTGCCAGAGGTAATATTCAATATTGCCTTCGTCTCGACGGCAGACGCCCGCCGGTTAGCCTTCCAGGCAGTAGGTAAATCGTTAGATTTACGGTTGACCTCCGCTTTCATCGTTCCGGCAGCACATCTCCAGGACTCGATTAGCCTGTCGGCAAAGAATGTTCAACGAGCTTCGGAGCACTGGGCCCCAATAGTTATGCCAGAGAAGGAGGTCTCCCGACCAGACCAGACTGTGGAGACGAGACGCTCATTATTTGGGAGCAGGAGATTGGAATCACTTCTGATTGATGCCGACTTTGCCGGAGCTGTGGTACACCTCACTGGGAAAAAATCCTCAGACGAACCCAGTGGCTCGCGAGATCGTCCCGCATTAGCTGGCAAGTATGGCCAGTTTAGTACAGACGAAACCGGCAGCAGCATGGTGCTTCGTACCCCAGGCCTGGCCTGGAAGACAGAATATAGAGATAACGGCCAAGAAGACCCAACCCTATATGGAGAGGTGAAAGTCGATCCATCACGTAACATTCTCTACCCAACTATCGTCCCTCTTATCATGGATATTACTTCCAGCATCAAAGAGGTTGTAGGTGACGATACGCCCGAATCACCAGTATCACCACCAATGCCGAGTGAAGATTCTGTTAAATCGAAATCTAACAGCGACGACAAACCAAAGTCTAATAATGAAGACAATATTCTCACAGCTGATCCGAGCGCCGTATTAGGACGTGTGAAGCTAAATTTGGGTCTACGCATTTGTCAACAAGAGTTTACTTTCAGTTGTCAACCCATCGGCCGTGTTGCCGCTACGGCCCGCTTCGACGATATCTATATTACGATGAATACTGTCCACGCGGTAGAGCAAGGCAACTTCTTCGCCATCTCAGGTACTTTCAGCGGGTTCCATACGTCTGTGCAACACGTATACTCGCGAGAGTCTACGGGTAGCTTCCAAGTCGAGTCTATCGTGCTCTCGTTGATGAATAGTAAGCATGTTAGTGGTACAAGTGGTCTCTCCGCCATTTTGAAGGTCAGCCCGATGGAGGTGGCGATCAATGCCAAGCAGCTTCAAGACTTCCTACTCTTCCGAGAGATCTGGATTCCAGGGGAAGTTCGGCAAGGTACAGCAGCACCTGTTGCGACGGTAACGACAGAAACAATTGCGCAAGGGCATCTTGTACAAAGATACCAGCAAGTTGCCGCTACAGCAGCATTCCCGTGGACAGCTACCATTTCAATTGAAGCCCTGAATGTTGTTGTCGACCTCGGACAATCCCTCGGCAAGTCTAAGTTCGCCATATCCGAGTTCTGGGTTTCGTCAAAGAAAACTTCGGATTGGGAGCAAAATCTCTGTCTAGGGTTTGAAAAGATCGGCGTGGATTGCACCGGTCGACTGAGTGGATTTGTTGCTCTCCAGAAATTCAAACTACGCACGTCCATCGAATGGCCAGAACGCGAGCAGGCACTGAACGAAACGCCGAGGATCCAAGCTTCAATCAGTTTCAGCCAGTTCAGACTTAAAACTGCATTCGACTATCAAGCGTTCCTAGTCGCAGACATTACGACTATGGAATTCCTTATGTACAATGTGCGTGAGGAGAGAACGGCCTCTGGTGACAGACTTGTGGCGATTCTTGATGGAGAAGCCGTACAAGTATTCGGCACCACTACATCGGCAGCTCAAGGCGTTGCCTTATGGCAAGCTATCCAGAAGCTTATACAGGAGAGAAAGGCAAGTTACGAGACGTCGTTGCGAGATATCGAGAAGTTCATGAAACGGAAATCAATCACGAACCAACCGTCTGCTCAACAGATCATCCCAAGCAAACCGCACACCGACAAGTCCGACGTGAAGTCTCCTATATCCCTTAATACGGATGTGGTGGTGACGCTAAAAGCAGTTAATCTCGGCATCTTCCCCAGCACATTCTCAGATCACCAAGTCTTCAAACTAGAGGCTCTTAATGCACAGGCAAGATTCGCCGCGAGCATGCAAGATAAACGTATTCATAGTATCCTGGGCATGACTCTCGGACAACTGCGCATAGGTCTCGCAGGTGTACGTAGAGTCGAGGCGCCCAAGGCAGTCAGCGAGATCTCAGTAGAAGACGTAGTCGCAAGCGCCACGGGGTCAAGAGGCGGCACTATCCTAAAGGTTCCCAAGGTCGAAGCTATGATGCAGACATCTCAGAGCCCGGAATCCCGCACCATCGAGTACATATTCAAGAGCTCCTTCGAGGGCAAGGTGGAAGTGGGATGGAACTACTCGCGCATCAGCTTCATCCGCGGCATGTGGGCGAACCACACCAAGGCCCTCGCGCAGACCTGGGGCCGCGAGATCCCAGCCATGTCCGCCATCAAAGTGACTGGGGTTCCCGAGGCAGAGCAAGAGCGCAAGGAAGGTGGTGAAAGGCAGAAGATCACGGCCGAAGTCAATGTTCCGCAGTCCAAGTACGAATATGTGGCCCTCGAACCACCCGTTATCGAAACGCCGCAGCTCAGGGACATGGGCGAGGCAACGCCACCGCTGGAGTGGATTGGTTTACATCGAGATCGGCTACCGAATCTTACACATCAGATTGTCATTGTCTCGCTGCTAGAGCTAGCAGGTGAAGTCGAGGATGCGTATGCGAAGATTCTTGGGTCGTCGTAGGAGAGAAGAAAAGAGAAGGGAGAAGATAATAAGCAATGAGAATGTATTATACAACAGGAGAGGTGGAGACGGGAAATACCGTCGTCGTTTTCTTTTAATCAGCATGCATGGCATAGCAGGGCGCAATAGAGAAAATAATTTTGTTCGTTTCGGAAATGGGGAATAGGAGTCGGGGGGACAATATATATATATATACTCAGGTACCCAAGTGCCTATAGTTAATCAAAGTTGGTATTCTAGGCGTAGATAGCCTAGGCCTATAAGACAGCTCATTAGGAAATATAAATATATATTTTGAAAACTCTCCATCATAATAGTTATATTCTATGTCGTGATGTATAAGACGTACAGGTTTCAGGGAGATAAATTGCCTACAGGTATGTAGTTATTGAACAAAACACGCAGATTATTCCTAAAGAAGTTCGTTCGTGCATAACATGCCTTCTTTTATTAGAGACGGTTACCTTTCCATCCTCGAGTATAAATAGTAGCGTACAGATATCTATCCCATACAATAGGTACATCAGATACCTTAGGTGAATAGGGGTTACCTTTATGCTATCATTTGCATAGCATAGCCCCCGAGATATGCGAAACTTGGCTTTAATAATTCAAGTACGGTAGATGTTCGACATGTAATGTATATTAACGTCCTCTTGGGTTGTTTGTATTTCTATACTTGGCTGAGAGTTGTAAGATAGGGCTATAATCCAGGTAGAAGCAGCCATGAGTTAAGGGGTTGTTATCAAATCACACACCAAAGAAGATGCTTATCATCACTTTACAAATCGCAAAATACATCAAAATACATCAAAATCATCTAAATTCTTCATCTCATTTGTGTCGAAAGTTACAAGCAAACCAGATGTACCACAGCTAATGAAAGTTCCGCCCTCAGTGCCTTTGCATAGCTTTTCTGTATCCACGGCCGCAGGTCATTCCTTTCCGACCCTTTGATGAAAGGCCGCATATTATATCCATGCGACGGACCCAACTAAAAACGATCCGAGCCGTCTCATGATATCCGCCAATAATGGCACTAGGTCGTAGTCTATAGAGCATCGAGGGAACCTGTTTATAGCTTGTCGTAGTACTATTGTTCGTTGTTAGCATATGGCAGACTTCATGAATTGAAAGGTTTTCACTTACGTTGTTGACATCCGGTACTTCGACCTTGATACCCTTGCGCTTTCGCATGGTCTCGACGATTTGTCCGACCTTTGTGGTCCTGTCGAGGGGAGATCCACCGGGTAGTAATTGCCAGTGGTCGAAGACGAGTTGAGGGAAAGCCTGGCCGGAAGTGGCTTGTCGGAGATCGCCGTTGAAGCCGAAAGACTCCATGATGGGCAGGTAGGCCTTGATTGTGAAGAGAGGAGTACCAGGACGTTGCTCCTCGTTGAAGACGTGACCTCTTCTTCGGGTAAGGACACCGTAGACACCACCCATGGCCTGCTCGGGGACCTGGATTTCTACCAAGTAGACAGGCTCCATGAGAGCGGGTTCAGCAAGCAGCGTAGCAGCGTACAGAACACGTCGGGCAGTGGGGATAATCTGGCCACCACCACGGTGGATAGCATCGGCGTGGAGGGTAACATCGAGGATGTTGAATCGGATGGCTCGCATCGGCTCCTCGGCAACGGGTCCTTCACGGGTAGCCCACTGGAAACCGGAGACGACAGAGTCCTTGATTTCGTTGAGGTACTGAACGGCCTTGGTCTGGTCAACTAGCAAGTTGGCGCCGACAGTATCGGGACCGAAGCACCAAATCTTTCGGGCATCGGTGACATCCCAGCCGAAGTCGTCAGCTAGGATACGGGCACGGGCCTTGAAATCGTCACGAGGTCCGATCTTACCCTCCTCGATCGTCTTGGCAAGCTCCTCGTCAATCGGCTCAGCAACCATGTACAGACGGTTGTGCTTGTTGGGGGACTTGGACAGAGCAGTCATGCTGGACTTGCCAGCAACGGTCTCTCGGTACTGGACAACGGGGTCGGAGATGATAAGAGGAACACCAGCGTGGTCCTCCTCGAGATCCTTCAAGCAAATCTCAAGGTGCAGCTCACCAGCACCAGCAACAACGTGCTCGCCAGACTCGGAAGTCGTAGTCAAGACACAAGGGTCAGACTTAGACAGACGCTTAAGACCTTCGACAAGCTTGGGAAGATCCTGAGCGTTCTTGACCTGGACGGATCGCTGGACAACAGGGGAGACGGAGAACTTCATGACCTTGAGGTTGTGGGCAGTTTCCAGAGTGGTAAGAGTACCAGACTTGAGTAGGAACTGGTCGATACCGACCAGACCGACGATGTTACCAGCAGGCATGTCGTCAATGGGCTCGACCTTGCCGCCCATCATCAGAACAGTACGCTGGATAGCCTTGACGAACAAGTCCTCCTTCTTTCCAGGGGTGTAGTTGGGACCCTGGATGCGGACCTTGAGACCGGATCGGACGGTACCGGAGAAGACACGACCAAAAGCGTAGAAACGGCCCTTATCGGAGGTCGGCACCATCTTGGAGACGTAAAGCATAAGGGGACCCTTAGGATCACAGTCTCGGATACCAATGGCGGCCTCGTCATCGGGGGGACCCTCGTACAGAGTCTCGACACGGTACTTCTGGGCAGTGACGGGAGAGGGCAGGTGAAGAATCATCATTTCCAAGAGAGAGTCAGCAGCGGGAAGGAAAGTTCGCATGACAGCCTTGAGGAGCTGTTTGCCCTCCTTATCCCTGTCCTCAGCAGTAAGCTTGAGGTCGAGCTTGGAGAGTAGGGTGTTGATCTCGTCCTTCTTGGCGTGGTTCACAGCCGCGAAGATCTTGAAGATAGGGTCTAGAATGAACTGGTTGAAGGCACGCTCTAGAGGCTTGCCATCGTGAGTTCCCTTGGTGGTCCACTTCTTGGTAGCAGCGTTGAAGTAGTTGTCACCCTGGTTAATCAGTTAGTAGTGTACGAGGCAGAGAGAAAGATACACAATTTCAGTAATCGAACTTACCCATAGACGCTCCATCATCTTGTTTCGGTCAACACCGAACTTCTTGGCGTATCGGACGGCGAATTGACGGATGGTGAAAGCCCAGCCGTGGAGACCGGAACCGAAAGCGACAGTACCCTTCTCGGGGTAGACCTGGATGTCACCTAGGGACTTGTCAAGGTATGTGGAGATGATGACGTTAACCGACTCAATTGTTCGGGAGAAGGACTGGTAAAGATCCTCCTTGGAGACCTGCAGCTCGAGAAGAGCACGGTCGACCTTGTTGATGATGATAACAGGCTTGATTCGCTCAGCAAGAGCCTGTCGCAAGACAGTCTCGGTCTGGACACAGACACCCTCAATAGTGTCGACGACGACGAGGGCACCGTCAGTGACACGCAGGGCAGCGGTAACTTCGGAAGAGAAATCAACGTGACCAGGCGAGTCGATCAGGTTGATCAAGAAATCTCGGCCATCGGCCTTCTGGCCAACGATGTCCTTTAGATCATCGTCGTTGGGTAGGTTGCCGTACAGGGAGATGGCAGTAGACTTGATAGTAATACCACGTTCCTGTTCGTCTGCTCTCGTATCCGTAGCTCGGGCATCACCAGCTTTCGCGGTGGAGATGATACCGGCTTTGGCCAAGAGAGAGTCGGTCAGGGTAGACTTGCCGTGGTCGACGTGGGCAATGACGGACATGTTACGGACATTGGTAGGCTTGTCCATCAGTAGCCTGATCTCGTCGATCGTGAAGCTATTCGGAAGCGCATGTTAGCTCTGGCCGTAGATGGATGTAAGATGTAACGGAAGCTTATCTCCGGGTGGGGTGATTTTGGGCATCATTGAAGGTAATAGAAGAGGTTTCTTGGGCGCGTAAAGTGGTGACGATGGAATGAGATGAGATGAAGCTATATTATGATAGCTAAAGTAAATGCGATGAGACTTACTTGACCATCTTGGCGGTATTGATGCGAAAAAAACAGCTATGTGTTGTTTTTTTCTAATCAACTGGTGATGGATGAAAGCGGGGTGAGATTTGTGTCGATGGAAGTGGCCTTATTGCACTTCACGGTCGATACAAATCACCAGCGAACTCTTCTAGAGAGTATCGAATAGTAAAAAGTGGTAAGAAAGGAAGAGAAACGAAGCTTTCAGTGCAAAGTCGCAACCACCGACGACCAGCTTGTTCTTGCTTCGAGGGAAAGGAAAATTTGTCGGGGCAGAGGTGGGAAGGAGGGGTACAAGAGGAGAAAATTCACAGGCGGCAGGTTAAGCGGGGCAATGCTTATCCATCCAAGAAAACCATCCTACCAGCCTACAAGTGACATCAATTTTTGTACTACCTGACTGTTGTGTGGTAGGTATATTTTTTTGTGGTCTAGTGGGGCAACCGCTGTTCCTTCCTTTCCTGCAACGGCAAATTCACGGGTCAATAATCAAACGGGATAAAACAAAATTCAGTTTATCGAGGGTTCTAGCCCTCCCGTTTGACCCTGTTTCACCTGCTATTATTAATGCAACTCACCCAAGATAAAGTTTACATTGTACCTACAGTACAATATAGCATAGCAGTACCACAGTACTTAGGATAAACGAAACAGCAAAACATCATCAAAACATTCGTATTCAAGCTACAACATACGATATTTTGGCCCGGTGACGGTACGACCTTTACACCCTTTTGGCAAGTAGGTAGCTAAGGTACCCTGTGCGGGTACCTATTGTGGATTTTGTATTCTGATCTCTTTACGGTATACACGCCTTGATCCATGCTTCGTATATGTATTCGGTGTGACTACTCTCCATTATGCAAGAAACATGGGGAACATGAAGCCATGCATGTACGATCTTCACAATTTACACCAAACCTTGGCTTCTTAGTCTTTGTGTCTTGGAGGAGACCCGAAATCTGCCAATGGCCGTGAGGCAATTATTAGGTTGATATTAGGTAGTGTGTCAAATCTTTACCATAACTTATACCAAAAGAGCTGGGCTATCTCATTTTTCAAACTTTACTGTGCTGAGTATGCTAGCAATCCTGGCAAAATCCATTTATGCTTAGATGCCCATTGGACACTAGATGAGTCAAGCAAATTAGTTTGCCTTGATTTGAAGTCTACTGTCTGGGTAGTCACTGCGTACGGCGCCACAACTACATCTTGATCTAGAACTGTCCTACTAGGTCTTTTGGATAAGCTTGTGTGCCAGGGAGTTGCCTTAGGGCAAAATGCCCTTACTGCTAAAAGGAAAAAAACTATAAATTTCCGAGCTCAGGGCATCTCAAGGTAAACGTATAAAATGTGCGGCGGTATATTGTCCTAGTCCTTGCCATATTTGACGACCCCGACACTTCCGGCGCATGTAATACGTCTTTTTAGATATTGTGGTGAATGATACGAGTACCGATACATTCGTACTTCTAACTGGCGGCATCCCGGTAAAGATTGCCGGATCCCGGAGATGTGTCCCCACTAATTCGGATACGGAGGCGCGGCAGCGGGGCAATCTGGCATCGCATCATAAGAGGGGTCCACGGGACTATATACTTTACCTCCGAATACATTTTTCGTTTGAATTCTAAACCTAGCAACCTACAGTCACAGAGAGTTAAACAAGACTTTGTGGCTGGAAAACTTCATGCTTTATTATTTTATAAACGTTATTAAATACTGGTAGGATTGTCACGATGAGCAAAATACGGAAGGCAAGCTATTCTACATCAAAAATAACAGACTTGGACCCTTTTGACTACGAACTTAGATTTTTTAATCCAGTATGAACAACACTCATAATACATTGAGAGGTAGCCAACCAAAGTCTCTCCTAATACATCACATCCTTATGTCCTTGCTTTCCGTTCCAATTGGCCACATCCCACAACTTATCAACCCTAGTTGTACTTTTAATATAACTATATAAAAGATTAGCCACTGTCTACTTTACATAAGTAATCCCTCGGGGGTCGTATTTCACGAAATTACTTCAGTAGTTTAAGTTAAAGCAACACTTTATATATAAAAGACTATTGACAAAAGGATATAAAAACGCGACAGAATTCTGATGTGGAAGTCAATTGGAAAGTATTTAAAAAGCAGCGTAGTTATATTACCTAAAGCTTCATCACCATGTCTATATCGCACATGGAAACAACGTTATACCGTACCACAAAACCACCCACCAAACAACCACCAGCCGCACTTATTAGCCTCAACCATCGCCCTTTCTCTACATTCCACTTATCCCAGGCGATAAACCCCTTAGTATAGTATTGCATCGTTTTTACTAGTTGTGGGCTATTAAAAGCTGGCATATGTACAAACAATCTCTGGGCTATTTTGCCGTGGTGATCTGATTCGATCCGATCTGCAATCGCAGGGAATTACTCATAGGTAGTAGGTATAGGTATCTTTCTTTTGCACTCCCATATTCACTGCCAATCTACGCCACTATCGCCACCCCACGCCCGACAAAGTATGATTTCTCCTAAACTATCTACGTCGTTGACTGCGTCCGCGACCGCGGGTTTTACTCCTTTCCACAGTTCCACCAACAGCTTAAAATCGATAGCTGCGCGGCACTAGGCGAAACCATTAACTGGGATCCCAGCTGCTTCGGGCACGCCATCATCGGGTGCTTCCTCCCTAATCGTACTCGAGGGTAATCAATGCATGCAACACCTCCGATCACTAACCAGCGAATCGGAATCGTGCTCCCTCCAACGCCCCTAAGCCGTCTCGGGGCGCAACATATCTCCTTCGGTAAGTGTTGGTGAAGTCCTGGAGAATTGAGCGTATTTGTCGTACGTCGCCCGTATCATTGGTGCTAAGCTTCTCCTTAATCTTCGTCATGAGGCGATCTACCTCCGTGGCCGAGACGGTCCCCTCAGGTAGTAATCGGAGCGTTTGGTCTACCCACGCTGCCGTCTGATCGGGTAAAATCTCGAATAGTGTTAGCAGGGCACCACTAGCATCAGCAAAACAATCTTTCGGGAATGTGATCATCATGCCAGCAAGTAATCGCTTAATCAATGTCTCTCCCTGAGCTAGTAGGAGCTGTTTCACGAGAACCTTTAGTTGTTCAGCCACTGGGGCAGACATGTTGTCGTATGACGGAGGCGAGAATGCGGTACCCCATCCTAGAACATCTCGGATGTAATGAAGGGTAGCAGACAAAGGCTCACGTTGCTCTAAGACGAGAACGGAGAGGGCGGCTTCGAATACGGGACCGAATATCGATGATGGGATAAATTTCTGAGGGTAATATAACAATCCGTCGACAACTAGGCGGAAGAAGTCCTCAGTTACATCCGGAAGGTCCGTCGGTGATAGTGTACTGAGGAAACGGAGCACATTTGTAGCTTGGGCCTCGAAGAAAACGTATATATGCTCTGTCATAGCCTGCTCTACGTGTTCTCGATCATCAGAGAACTCCCGCAGAATAGCACCAGTAACCCATAGGAAACAACCTTGTTTCGACGTGGCGAATCCACTCGCTAGCTGATTCGCCATGTCTGGGAGGATTGGTGCCATGGCTCCCCTATGGGCAATCACCATGAATCTCCAGCATCGACAAATTCTTTCGCAGATTGGGGTAAAGTCAAGGAAATTTTCCAGGATCTTTGACAATATCGGGAAAACCTCTTGCCAATATTTCACTGCGGGATCTTCCTGGCCACGCGGGACAGGGGGCAGGACCACGACGCACTGGATGAAGAGTGTGATCAACTGTAAATGGTCAGCGACCGCTAGCTTCTTCTCTTTGTCTATCGCATTGTTGGCCTTTGCCATCAGCCTCTGAACTAAGGGGTCGCAGAAGAGCTTGAGTAATTTGAATATCTCGTCCGTCGGCTGTACAGATACTACCGTCGCAACGCCTTCGGTGATCTCTTCTTGGCTGAGCGTGGGAAGTTTATCCAGAACTTGGTCGTAGAATTGTTGAAGTTGGATGATCTGGTTGCTGAGGAGATGTCTACAATCCATGCAGAAATATTTGATCGCCATAGCGGCTGCTCCCATAATCTCTTTTGAGTTTGTGTCAAAAGAAGAAACGATATAGTTAAACTGGGGACTGAGAAAGTCTGGGTGGGAAGCTGTCCACTCTGTGTATCTACCCAGCACCATGATCGTCGCAAAACGCAGCTTCTCATGAGCTGGCATTTGGACCAGAAGGGGCATGAGTTGAGGTAGAACGGTTTCCTCGTCCTTAGTAACCATGCGACCCATAGCTCGCATAGAGAACAACGGGGCTTCTAGCTGTTGCCAGTGAGGGACTGAGGCACCGTTCGCCAGACCTGCGTATTTTTGCATCCAGACCTTGATGGCATCAAGAACCTTTGCCAGGCACTCGGAAACGCCCATGATCTCGCAACAGTCCTTTAAGGTATCACCCATGTGGTGCCGGAACTCACGGAACTTCTCCTCTGCCTCCCTGTCTCCGTCAAACAAATCCTTTTCGTTACCAGATACCGAGTCGGGATACTCGAGATGCTTAAGTAGAATATCGACTAGTTTCGCATATACATCCACGAGATCCACACGTGACTGTATATATTTATCTAGTACGATATACTGCTTAAGTTCGTACCAGAACTCGAAAGTGTATTCGATGACTTCTCTGTCTTTATCTCTTGCGGCGCACTCAAGAATAGCATCGACAAGGGCTCTGAAATGGCTGGGTTCCCGGGCAATGGCAACGGCCCACGAAGAACCAGCCTCGCCCAACAACCTGGTGAGAGCCTTGTATGACTCAAAATCTTCTTCTTCGGCCACTTTTTGAATCTTGGGCTGCAAAGCAACAACCCTCGGTAGAAGTACCTGGATGGTTTCTATGTTGTCATCTATCTCTCTAGTCTCCCTGACCATAGTCGAAATGCACTCGGCAGCAGCCGAGAAAGAGACATCACTCTCAAGGGCATTGAAGACGATGTTTAACAGAGGGGATTTGACGATCTCATTGATAGGAACCTCACGTAGCCAGGACGTTATGCATTCAAAAAGTTGAGGATTTGTCGCAGCTACCGCTATCCCCACATATTAGCTGTGTTCATTACAAGGCTGGACTGAACTTACGCGATGAGTGGGCATAATTAATCAGGAGTTGCACCACCTGTGGAGCATTTCCTTCTAATAGTTCGGCGGTTCTCAACGTGAGCTCTTCATCCTAGACGTTAACCCGTTAGACTTCTTATTCATTTCGAAACGCAACGGCAATAAAACGTCCCCATAGGAGAAGAGAGTAGGGGACGTGCTGAAACAACTTATCTACGTACTGTCAGGGTGATTTTTCGCCCCTCGGTCACCTCTTCTGGTAGAACCCTAAGGAAGTCCAAGATGCAGGCATGGCTTTCGACATCATCGCCAAGGGATGACACCACGACAGGTAGCACGTCTTTCCAGTCTTGCATCTGTATGGCTAGGATTGCTAGACACACACATAGTTGTACCCTGATCGGCTTCGGCCCTGGCGCAAAACGTTTCAAGAGCGCTAACAATTGAGATCTCACGGCCGGGATCTCCGGCGCAGGTACTTGGGTTGACAGGTCGTATGTTATCTTGTAAGGTGTTGTTCCGTCAGCTTCGCCGTAGGCCACGGTATAAGATCTTATGCTAGACTAACCTTCCCTCTCAGTGTCGTCGCTGCGAATAATTTGATGTCCGCTTCGGCATTTGACTGTAGTATCGTGATGGTCGTGGTCCATGCTGCCGACTGTAGCCCATATCAGTAATGACGTACGATGAGGACTATACGATAAACCCCGGCTGTATACTGACCGATTTCTGGAAGAGCTCTAGATATTCATGGGCTTTCTTCTTCTTATCCGAGTCCCCACCCCGCATAGTCAGCATAGCCTGGTGCACCTCATCGGGTCCGAAACCCTGCTGCGCTCCGTTCGCAGCCATGATGCGCAAGTATCGATTAGGTCGACGGCCGTGGGGTGGGCACGCAGGTCAGGAGCAGCAGCGGCTGTCAGTTTGAAATCGGTCGCAAAGTTCGGTGGATTTGAGAATAAGAACTATTATTGGGATGATGCACCAACGCCGAGGAATGCACCGGATAATACAGCTGATTTAAGACGAAACTTGTAAGCGGTTTAAATTTCTCGGCGAGGTTCGTAGGCGCAAGATTTTATTATACGTGTCGGCGTAGAAAGAAAGAGGGGCCAAAATAAGAAACATCAATCAGTGCTTTGCGGTTGCCATGTGAGCCTGAAAAAGGATGGAACTTGATTCATTCCGTGGCTTGAAAGGAAAAGTACGGAATATGGAGGGGTCAAATATGGATTTGTGGCTGAGTCATGCTGAGCCTAGGTAATTAAAGTGGACCGACCGATTGCTAAAGTTCCCAATGTTCCACTAAGCTTGCCAGTTACAGCTACCTCAGCCTTCTTTTCTGCCTCGTCCAATTTACTACCAAAAATCAAACAAGATACCTACGTTAATACGCAACACGCGCCATTGTTGTACTTTCCGATTCTACGTCCAGCCAACACGCCAACAAGGAATATCTAGTACTAACTCACACTCAAACACACCAAGATGACCGGTCGTGGCGGCGGTGGCGGGCGCAAGATCTTGCTTCCTCCTATTAACTTCATCTTTAAACTCCTCCAGACACACGCGACTGTCAAGATCTGGCTATACGAACAATTGTCAATCAGAATCGAGGGTAAAATTAGGGTGAGTCACCGGCTTTTCTGCTTCTTCCTATATCTATTTGCTCCTACTAATATCCGTTTGCCTAGGGATTCGACGAATTCATGAACCTTGTTATTGATGACGCGGTCGAAGTAAAGCAGATCACAAAGACAAATGCAGAGGAGAAGAGAAGACCCTTAGGTATGACTATACAACCGGAGTTAGTGTTGTTCTACGTGATTGACGGTTTTATAGGCCAAATTTTGCTGAAGGGTGACAACGTGTCGTTGATCCAAGAAGCCGTATGAAAAGATTAAGAAACGATTGCAGTCGGGAAATTTATTGGGGATTACGCTTTTATGCATGTCCACGAGGATACTATTGCGGATAATCATGGACGCCCAAACTTGGTCAAGGTGTGCTCATTTTAGTCTGCGTCGCCATTATTCGCAGACTCTTTGATTTGGCCATCTCCAAGAAAGAGGCCATCTATTGGTTGATCATGGGGTCCAACCGGAACAGATTCTCCCGAAGACGGGGAGAGAAGTTGTTCCTTCAAAGCTAGAGCATATAACAATACAGCTGGTCGACCATTTCGTGTCTTCTCTTCGGGTGAAGCAGCCAATGCATATCGATGGAGAAAATAGTCGTAGAAACCCTTGCCATGACCTAGCCTTCGGATGGCTTTAGACTCTGGGTCGACATCGAAGGCAACGCCGGGCATAATGATTAAATCCAGGGAGATATCCTCAGATCTTTTCCCATCAAGCTCACCCACGCTTCGCTTTCTTTCGTGCACCGTAGAGGCGTCAACACTCGGGATGCCCCACTTGTCTCTTTTTAGAGACTCGTAGTCCTCGACGTCCTTTAGACTTACCATGTCCATAAGTCTCGTCGGTCCATCATTCGGTCGTAAGCCGGATCTGTGTAAGTAAGGCACGAATACCTGCTTGCCCGAAGATAAAGCATGCCTAACAATTGGATCTGTCTGGATTTCCCCGCCAGGCATAGACAGGTAGACCGCTACTCTGTTCGCATCAACGTACGGTTTGAATTTGCATAACGAGTCGAAGACCCTTGCGCCTAGGTGGATGGTTAACTATGTATCTATATATGTATAATACTCTATTGTATGAAAGTAACTCACTCTGAGATAAGATGGATTCTTGCGAGAGGTTTGCGAGTCGCTGCTTCATTAATGAGCGAAGCTGCAACTTGGCAGCATTCAGAGCAGCAGAATTCATCTCCGGCTCCTGTGACATACTCTCAGAGCTATTAGAACCGAGCACAATCCGTACAAACTCCCCGCTGTGAGTTGTGAAGTCACACCTGTCATCTGACCCACGTTCTCCTGCGTTGAGCGTTTAGACTCGAACTCTTCAGCGGCTAGAAGGTAGCGACCGCAAATCGGAACTAGTGTTGACCGAGCCCCACTACATAACGAATTAGGGCCTATTCCGTACATGTCTGATCTATCTTACCTTAGGTGTGGCATCTGACACCTATTTACATATCGGTGATGTTCAAATAATGGATCTATATTAGACAGACCAACAGATGACTCTAATGTTGGTCAGGTGTCTTACTAAGTAACCTAGCACCGATTTACCTGCCTGCTTAGCTTCAGCTACAAAGCTTATAATTATAGAGCTTGCATGGTGCATGTATGAACTCATTTGAAATAATACATGTACCTGATACTCCATGCACATAGCAAGGGCGAACCAATGTCTATTAGGTACCTTGTAATAGTATACGGTACTAATGAAAGCATGGTTATCTCATGCAGGTAGGGATTAAGTATTGAAGTCATACATACATAACCGCCACCCGAAGTTCGCTCTCCGTACAGTATTAGAATATTATCTTTTTAATCTAATCCATCTCAATCTAATCAATCAATCTTTTGATCGTACGACCGTGTGATCAAAGGGATTATCGGCGGAGATCCACTTAAGCGAGGGTTGATTAGTGGCTGGAAGAGTCTCCATGTTAGGTACTACCTATGCAGTTATGTAGGCCGACTGCAGCGTGCTGAATGCTGCTACTACTCTGACCTGTAAAGCCTGCAACTTCTGGGCTCTTCCCGCTTTGGATGTCACGGCCGCGGCTAACTTTTTTTTGCCCTTGTTTCAATCCTGCTGTTGTGATACTGATACTAGCATTAAGCCCTTCCCACATACAAGGACTGGACTTCAACTCCGCCATCTTTAATTGGTGAATTAAGAAAAGGTATGTAAGGTACCACATTACCAAATTCATTGCCGTATGCTTAAGAAGAACTAGAGGCAGCAAGAGTTACCTAATAAAAGCACTGGAAGTAACAAAACTCGGGTAGGGTTCAATTGCATCCACTCTTTCCCGTTCAACCTCGACCTTTGAATAGCCCCAAATCCACCCCATTATTAATCCTACATGTAGGTACCTACCTAGGTATGCACAGTAGGCAAGTTACACTGGTGACAGACTTTAGGTTAGGTACCTAACATAGCCCGGTAGCCTGGGCACTTTCCGGATAGCTCGTGCAAATCCTGTTGCCCTTTCCGCGCGGGATGATATGACCTTTGTAGCTGCAGCTACGTAACGATAGACTAAAAAAATGCCTGCTGTTTCTTCGAAAAGCAGGGATAATGGGCCGCTTATATCTCTAGACCCCCATAGTGTCCACAATGACCACTCGCAGTCTTTCCCATTGCGACCCATAAACATCAATGCTTCTACTGGTAGCTCCGCCCTACCCGTCGATGTCTCAAACCCCACGTCGCCAACCTCTCCTCATGGTACAAATAGTGCTACCTCCTTGTCAAGCTCGACAGAAGCTCCTATTAGAACTCCTCGTTCCCCGTCCAGTACGAGCCATGACTCCGACCACACTCGAATCCACCCTAGCTCTAGTCGTGGATCAAGGATCATGTCGAAAGCTCCCCTCTTGATCCGTTCCTCGCCCGGGTTTGGAACGGGGTCATACGGAGCTGCTCCTATACATCCCAAGATTAGGGATCCCGATAGCGATGGCGAAGATCCGGCGTCGCCAACGAGACGAAGTAGCTCAGAAAGTTGCCGCTCCAGGAGGCGGTACTCTACCGACGCCAACCGCTCGGTAGGCCTCCGGGCGAGCGCATCCTCTCCCAGCCGGAGAAGAAAGAGCCTATCCGAAGAGATTGGAGGGTCAACAGTAGTCGGTGGCCTCGAGGGTAGATTTGGTGTTAGCGATACCGCTATAACAAACGGCATAGCTCCAGACTCGAAGTCAAGTAGCTCCGCTGTAGGCGACGAAGACGGTTCCGACGATGCGAACGAAGGAGACGACCCGGACCCTCCCGATAATTCGCCTTATGCTCAAGTTCGAGCCTCTGTCTCACCAACCGATAATACTTCCTTGTCTATAAACACCCCTCGCATGTGGACATTATCCACATTGTTCTCTATACTTGGTTCTTCCACAAATCTCTTCTTTTCCTTGAGATACCCTAGCGTTGCAATTACACCAGTCATAGCGTTGCTTCTTGTTCACCCCCTTGGTATTTTATGGGACTATATTTTAAAACGATCAGACGACCCGCCAGAAGAATTTGAGGCTGGCGTACGGATAGATAGGCTTACCTCCCCAAACGGCCAAACGCCGACCACTCTTAAGGAGAGAAGCCGCGCTGAGCGCCTTCGCTTATGGCTTGCCCAGGGAACTTGGAATGAAAAGGAGCATAGCTGCGTATATGTGAGCAGTAATGTATCTTTCGGGTTTGCATTTGCAACGGACGTTATCGTTGAGCAAACTCAATTTTATAAACAAGATGTAGGCATCGTCTACCAGCTACTACTCACCCTATCAACCCAGATCCTAGGTTATACCTTCGCTGGCCTAGCGAGACGGTTCCTGGTACGCCCGGCCGGAATGATCTGGCCTGGCACGTTAATGTCCGCTGCAATGTTTGCCACATTACATAAAGAGGAGAACAAGCCCGCAAATGGGTGGACAATAAGCAGGTGGAAATTCTTCTTCACCGTCTGGATATCCGGATTTATCTTCTACTTCCTCCCCGGGCTATTAATGCCAGCACTAAGTTATTTCAATGTTATCACCTGGTTCGCCCCGGACAATGTCGTAGTGGCGAATCTATTTGGAGTTGTCTCCGGCTTGGGGCTCTTTCCGCTCACTTTTGACTGGGCACAGATCGCGTATATCGGGTCACCCCTCCTGACGCCTTTCTGGGCCGCAATGAACGTCATCGGCGGTTTGGTGATAGTAATGTGGATTATCGCACCTATTGCGTATTATTGCAATTTATTCTACTCATCGTATATGCCGATTCTCTCGGCGTCGGTCTTTGATAATACTGGAAAGATATACGATGTCAGCAAAATATTAACAGAAGACTTTTATTTCGACAGAACAGCCTACTCGAATTATAGTCGGGTATTTCTACCGATCACTTATGTCCTCAGTTACGGACTTCAATTCGCCGGGCTCGTGTCACTCCTAACGCATACTGCTTGCTGGCACGGCAAGGATATATATGTACAATGGAAGCGTTCATTACAAGAAGTAGGGGATGAGGACAGACCGATGTACCAACCACTAGAGAGCGATATCAACGGCGGTACTACTAATGGAGATCAACCTAGCGTTACTAGGACTAGTTCTACTTTCGATGATATCTTGAGCCACGAAGATGTTCACAATCGCCTTATGAGGAGATATAAGGATGCTCCGATAACGTGGTATTTTTTGACGTTCATATCGATGACGGCAATAGGCATCTTCGTCGTTGAATAGTAAGTTTACCATATCCTTATTTGAAATACTTCTACTTACACATGTATAGTTATCCGATACATTTACCATGGTATGGCTTACTTCTTGCTCTCGGAATATGTGCCGTGCTCTTTATACCTATCGGTATTGTCATGGCTGTAACAAATCAGCATAGTAGTATCTATCTTATCTGTCAACTCATCTGCGGTGTCATTTTCCCCGGCAGACCGGTCGCTAATATGGTCTTTGTGACCTACGGTTATATCTCGTCCGCTCAGGGCATCAAGTTCGCAGCAGACTTAAAATTGGGACATTACATGAAGATTCCACCGAGACTTCTATTCTTAGTTCAGATGGTCGCAACAATCGTCTCGTCAATCACGCAGATCCTTGTCCTCAACTGGATGTTCCTTAACGTACCTGGAATCTGCACGCCCTCGGCCATCAACGGCTTTACCTGTCCGATCGCTCGAGTCCACTTCAACGGATCCATCCTCTGGGGCGTCGTTGGGCCAGCCGAGTTTTTCGGACCGAATGCAACTTACCGCCCTCTGGTATGGTGTTTTCTTATCGGAGCCGTCGCCCCGATCCCATTATGGTTGTATGGCCGCAATAAAAAGTCCAGCATCGTTCGCAAGATCAACTTGCCCGTCCTCTTCGGGTCTCTTAGTTGGATCCCGCCAGCGACCGGGCTTAACTTCTCGGTCTGGGCTGTGGTATGTTATATCTTCAATTACTTGATCAAGAACCGGGCAACGGCATGGTGGGCAAAATACACCATGACCCTCAGCGCGGCGTTGGATTCTGGTTTGGCATTCGGCATTGTTATTGTCTTCTTCGGGTTCATATACCCAGGCTGGATGGAAGGGTTTAGCTGGTGGGGAACAGATGTGTATAGACAAGGTTGTGACTGGCAGGCTTGCTCGTACAACACGGTTCCTAATGGTAGCCATTTCGGTCCAGATAAATGGTAGATTAAATTGTGGCATATATTATGATCGCGCAAGGCATGTATATGAAAGGCACGGATGGGATAGCATTGGCATAGACGTCTATCGTCTAGAACATAGAGCTTGCTTCAAAGAAGCTAGAATAAAAAGATCCGATTTGAGTATGATGATGTTTCTGGTGGTGATTATACTATACGAGGAAAATATGAAAGATGCTTGAAGCAGGTAAATGTATGGTGGTCCATTCATCCTGACTGTTGCGCCTCTGACCGCTTGGCCAACTCCTCGATTGTGCTTGGGAGAGTGGGAAGTGGGATATATATATGTGTGTGTGTGTGTGTGCGGTATGGCGGGGGGTACGGAAGGTGCGGGAGGTGGTTGCCTGGTAACGGGGTGAGGGGTGCGACGGCGACCTTGGTGATGAGGAGGCTTTTGGGATATGCGCTGGATTTTGTGTGCACGGGTGCATGGGAATGGTTGCCCCACCACTTAAATGTGGCTGTACCGTAACTACAGGCAGGTAAGCTCTAGATGAATGATATAATTACCTAAATATCTATTAATGGTGTATATATCGTTAGTCAGGGGCAAGACGTACATAAATCAACCCCCTATTCTAGGTAAAACTCAAGCAGCTCTCAGCGCTGTTCTATACCGCCATTAATCCGTGAAATCTTACCAGTCCTTCGAGTTTAGTCATTCTCCCTAATTAGTATACTCCATACTCTAAGAAATACCATTCTAGCTTTATTTTAGGTCATATATATTTCCGAGTCACGAACAGGTGCAGTGTTGATAGACCGAGAAGTCACTTTTATCTAAATTATTCCTCTTGTATTAGTCGTGCCTCTTACTTCTTAATACGTGGGCGAAAATAGACCTTTCTACTTACAAAATTTATAACACTAACCCTTGACACGCTCTGTAGGACCTACAAGTCATTATCACGCCTCCATAAGAACTGAATCCGACCTGACTAACAAAAGGCTAACATGCGGCACTAATAAGAATCCATCAATCGAACATTCAGATCCCCTTAAAATAACATGTTTCCAGGATGGAAAAGATGAAGTTGTTTGGTCGCCGAACAATAGAATGATCTGATATCACCAACTTCACTTCTTAGGCTCAATTACCTTCGAGATCATGGCGCTAGGCGCCTTGCCACTAGTTGGGGAAGTAGTATAAGAAGCCGGGATGTTGTTTTGAACAGTCTGTCTAGCTTCGCGGAATATCTCGTAGCAGTTAGCGAGGACCGCGTTGATGTCCTGATCGACAGGCACAAGGGCTGTGTCGACGATAGACTTTATATGTTCTTCGAGCTTATAGAACTCATTCCTGTCTGAGCGATACCGGGCTGGTAGGCCACTGTTGTGTAGCAAGGCGAGGATTCCGCCGACACAGGTGTTGACCGCAGCGATAGTAGTCTATTTACAAAAGAAGGGTTAGTGTTATAGAAATTCTGACTGAAAATGAGGGGGATAGCTTATAGATAGAAACTATGCTAGTTTACTTGTGTTAGGATGATATAACTGTAGAGATAACTTACGATTGCTGTCCCATTCTTCGACGATACTGACCCAAGGGCAGTCAAGACGGCACCCATTGCAATCTGGAGAAGCATCAAGAGCCAACTGACGATGTCCACGGAATGAAACATGTACGTGAACTTGGTCTTTTCGGTGAGAACGTCTTGGTACAAACCATCTCTGAACCCCTTTGGTGGCCACAACGTACTGGTTGGACGGATGACCTCTTCGCTCTCATCATCCTTGAATACACCAACACCTCGACAGAACTGAACCCACTCGTCGTGCGAGAGGAGGCGGTAAGTATCTTTTCCATGGTCCTTAGATTTTGGAGGAGTACTACCGTTGCTATTGTTTGGTTTAGGAGAAGGTGGTGCCGATGAAGGCTGAGAGGCCATTGCCGCGTCGATGTTAAGGCGTGGAATATGAGAACGATGAGGGTTTGTGTCCTTGGTTGGGTAGATTGTGGACGCCATTCTTAGAGTCTAGATGAGAGGAGATGGAATGGGTTCAAAAGAAAGACAGACACAAATGTGAGATGTTAGAATTAGGATATCCCAAGGGGAAAGCCATTTCCAGCCAGGACTTCTCCTGTCAAGGAGATTCCTAAGCTACGACTACCTCACGTATGATTATTCTAGGAAGCGGCTTTAAAGGATGCTTGTTATCCTTTGGGGAGTTCTTATTCAATTAGTGGTCAGGATTGAGGAGGAATGACGAGCTACAATCAGTTTCTCTTGTATGGTAGGTGCTGGAGCCCAGACCCTATGTCTGAAGCACTTCCTGGATAAGTAGTATCTATAAATCTAATAAGGACCTCTGTGAATATTGGTAGGAGTAGCCGCGCAGATCTAATATGTTGGAACTAGCTGCGTTACCCGTTCGCGCAAGCGCTTACGGGGGAGTGCCTTTTACGCCACAAATAACTCTGGCCTCTGATTGGCTAGCCACACCTCAGCGCACGTCCGATGAATTTTTTGTAGAATCAATTGAATTGCTTCACTTTTGGATAAAAGTTTTAATAATTAGTATCGTTGGATAGAGCGCGTTTTGCATGACATTTCTATACCATTTGCACCTTTTGCAGACCTTGTGCGATAGAATGGCAAAGGAAAAAGTCGCAAACTGCGGGGCGATTCTAAGTATCTGATTGGTCGAAAAAATTGTGGCAGTACTAATGAAATATATAAGAGTTGATACAGGAGCAAGGTAGAGAAAAGCAAGCAAGCTCTTCCTTGAAGATGATGGGTTTAAGAAAGACATGATGACACTCATGGAGAAATAAGTGAGGTTCCTTCTCTTGGATATTTCCTTCTTTATCGCTGTTTCCTTTTTTGTGTTTAGTCGACACGTTCCGTTTAGTCATGCCCATATACTCGAGGAAAGAGTGTTGAAGGGACATAGCAGGGGCAAGTATGTAGCTAGCAGTCATAGGTACATGCATGAGCTAGGTATAAGGTATAGCTCTCTTGACCGCCCGGCAGAACAGCTAAGACCCCTCCAGGGCCCCACCCTTCTTAGAAAAAAAAGGAATTGGAGTTATTCGCGACTTATATGGCCTTTGCGCAACCTCGATATTCTTGGTTTCGTCCTCTAATACTACCCTCCTAGAACTCAATTGTATGCTCTTCTCGCTTTCGATTGCGTCCTCTCGATTAGCGCTTCGGCATGTAAATCGATTTCTCCTTAAACCACATCGTCTTCGAACTGTACGAACCATGGCCTCGGAAACTAAGAACGGTTCTTCGGCCGCGACGACCAATATTCAGATCATCACGAAAGACGGCCAAGAGTTTACCGAAGTCAAGGAGGGACTAGCTCGTATATTAGTCCCCTTTTCCGCAAAAGATATCGCAGATAAGAAGTCGAATGCCGAGGAACAGCAAAAGGTCTTCTACAATCCCATTCAGCAGTTCAATCGCGACTTGACAGTTCTCGCAATTAAAGCGTATGCTGAGGACGCATTTGCTAAGAGACGGGCTGGGAATGCGGAAAGAGCAGCTAAGAGGAAACGTGAGAAGACAGACACTAGTGGTCGCAACTCGAAGAAGGAAAAAGTAACCGAGAATGCAGACGGCGTTACGTCTACAGCTGACGATGCGACTAAGAACGGAGCTCAGTCGGACGACGCAGATATAACCCTCCCAGACGCGCCAAATAATCAAGATATAGGGTCACAAGAGAACAATTCTGAAAACATCCACAGAAACGGTGACAACGTACCTTCTGGTGACGTGCCTAATGCCGACCAACCTGCCGAAAACTCACAGCCGACTAACGATCAAGAGACGAAATCTACCGAAGCAAGAAATAACCAACCTACACCTAAATTTACCATACTCGATGCTTTGTCGGCTACGGGACTTCGAGCTCTACGATATGCCCAAGAGTTACCATTTGTTACATCAGTTACTGCAAATGATCTTAGTCCCTCGGCTGTCAAGGCTATCAAGCAGAATGCGGAACATAACGGTGTCGAATCCAAAGTAAACGCGACATCGGGCGACGCCCGTGCGCATATGTACTCCTTACTTACTTATGAAGTCGTAGAAGAAAAGGGGAAAAACAAGAAGAGCGGCAATAAACCAAATAAACCAAACAACAAATACAACGTGATCGATCTGGACCCATATGGAACCGCTGCTACCTTTTTCGACGCGGCACTTAACGCCGTACGAGACGATGGGGGTTTGCTATGTGTTACATGCACGGATTCGGGCGTCTTTGCGTCACATGGATATCCCGAGAAAACGTTTGCCCTTTATGGCGGCATCCCTGCGAAAGGATGGCATTCTCACGAAGTAGGGCTGCGCCTCATACTACACGGCCTTGCTTCAACAGCAGCGAGGTATGGGCTAGCTATCGAGCCCCTGTTGAGTCTATCGATTGACTATTACATCCGGATCTTCGTTAAGGTTAGGAAGTCGCCGGCAGAGGTCAAGTTCCTTGCGGGGAAGACTATGATCGTATATAGCTGCGACCAGGGGTGCGGAGCCTGGGAAACGCAGTTCCTGGCACGTGACAGAAAGGCACCTAATGCGTCTGGGAAAGGCGTCTTCTATAAACACGGACTCGCCATGGCACCGACCACCGACCGGCTTTGCAAAGAATGCGGTTCAAAGATGCATCTTAGCGGCCCAATGTACGGCGGACCGTTGCATTCTCCAGACTTCATCAAGAAAATCTTGGATGACCTCCCTAGCGCCTCCGACGAGATCTACGGCACGAAGACGCGGATAGAAGGAATGCTACAGACGGCACTAGAAGAGTTCCTTACACCTCCAGAAGATAGGATGGAGAGTCACAGAGAGGACGAATTCGCTGCGATCGAACACTATCCGTTCTATTTCCACCCGGCGAAGCTAGCGGGTACTCTGCATTGTATGTCTCCTGATGAGGATAGTTTCAGGGGCGCTTTACGGTCTTTAGGCTATGAAGTTACTCGTAGTCATTGCAAGGGCGGTAGTATAAAGACAAATGCGCCATGGTCAGTCATTTGGCATGTTATGCGGGAATGGGTCCGCGAAAAAGCCCCTGTGCGTGTTGATAGAATTAAGGAGAACACTCCAGCGTATACCTTACTCCGGTTAGGCAAGACAGACGAGACTCCGAAGGAAGATCCTGCAAAGGATGCAGAGCGCGAGGCGATCGATAACTTGAAGGTTGTCTTTGATCAGAAACTTGGACGAGACATATCCAAGAAAGGCCTTGTTAGATATCAGACAAACCCCAGAGAGCATTGGGGTCCTCAGAGCAAGGCGAAGGGTCACTAATGGGTGGACAGTAGTGATATAAAAAGGAGTAAAACGAAGGTTTGAAGCTCAATACCACGACCGATTCTAGATCGGCCTATGATACCCCTTTATTTCCCTCTTGCTCGTTTACTACATATACCTGTGAAGTAAAAAACGAGTATAACAAAAAATAGGGGAGCACAAGCCCCACTATAAGATCAAAACGCCTTGCATGGCCTAAAACGGGGATTGTGCAATAAGACTAATGCAGCACATCATGAAGGCTCCTGGATATCTGGTTTGCTCCAAATCCTACCTTACATCTTCTACAGGCTTAATTACCTAATCATTGGCATTCACAAGCCCGCTCTTTTCTTACTAAGCCAGATCTTGCCGCCTCTACGCTTCTAAAAGTAGATCGCTCTCCTTTATATCTTACTTAACTCCTCTACAAGATATCTACAAGAGATATCAACGCTACAACTTCATGGCATAGCATTTTAGGTATCTGTAAATAATATTTGCCTGCGTACCACACGGAATATGTCTACTAAACCCAGTAGCATTTCTACCGATACCGGTCAACCCGAAGTAGGCAATATCCTTGGTTCTACCAAGGCTGAGGAGATCATATTTATATTAAGACAATCTGAAGCGTCCGATTCATACGATATATTCAGCTTAAAAGAAGAACCAGGAGACCAGGAGCCGACGTTCAGACTATTCCAGTCTTGGAATGCTGGTATACCGCAGCCGCTCCTAGATGAATTTTTAATCGAGGGTCTTCCGGATTACTTGAAAAGTAGTCCGTCGCGGCGCATCCATGCTGTGGTGTCGACTGGCTCCGGGACGGGTCTTGCGCTAAAATTTTACAACGAGGTTGTTGGGCGGCTTTTATCGGGGCGCGAGGTTTATCCTTCGGATCCAACCATAAACTCGGTAGAAATATTCAAGCCGAATCCGCACAATCTAGTTGTTACGCAGAGCGCTGATAGCGTACGCGAGTTTGCGCGAGAGATTAGTCGCGAGGATGAAGATGGGGTGCAGCATACCGTGGTGCTGCTTAGTGGTGATGGGGGTGTCATCGAGATGCTTAATGGTCAAGTGTCGGTAGAGGGGCACAACTCGGAAGAGCGTCTGCCGTTGATTGCGATACTCCCGTTAGGTACAGGAAATGCACTTTTCCACTCCCTTCACAAGTCAGCGGGCACGACATCAAGATTTCCAGCGCCGTCCAGCCTGGTCCAGGGCTTGCGCACTTTGTTCAACGGCCGAGCAGCCGCGCTACCTTCTTTCAAGGCTGAATTCTCTCCCGGCTCTCGCATTATAACCTATAAGAGCCCCGAATCCAGCTCCGATTCCGCGGAAGAAGTTGAAAGCCACGCCGACGCCGTGTCTCATCTCTACGGGGCCATCGTTGCTAGCTACGGCTTCCACAGCCAGCTGGTCTGGGAGAGCGATACGCCGGAGTATCGAAAGCACGGTGCTAAGCGCTTCGGCATGGTTGCACAGCAGTTGCTTAAGGAGAGCCACGCGTATAACGCAATCGTTGAACTCTCCGGAAAAGATGGATCCAATGTACAGAAGCTAGACCAGGACCGGCATGCATATATCCTAGCTACGATGGTGTCCAATCTAGAGAAAACCTTCACCATATCTCCAGCTAGCAAGCCCCTAGATGGGAAATTAAGGCTCGTTCATTTCGGTGCTGTTAGTGGAGAGAAGACTATGGAGATTATGATGCAGGCGTATAACGATGGAAAGCATATCGGTATGAAGTGGACTACGGAGGATGGTAAGGAGGAAGGGGTCGGGTACGAGGAGACTAGTGTGGTTAAGATCACTACTTTAGAAGAAGATGCTAGATGGCGCAAGGTCTGTATCGATGGTACTATTGTAGAGCTGCCTCAGGGTGGTTCTATGACTATCAGGACGGAAGATAGACCTCACTTGCGGGTTGTGGTGGACAAGTCGCTGGTTAGATAGATACGGAGTTCATATCTATTAACACGATTAATATATATAGGAGGTATACACTCCATATGCACTATCCTAACTAATACAGCTAGAATAGTAGTCCCAACCAGGTAACAAGACTATAGCGCAATTATGCGGTACGTAAACGCCGGTCTGAGTCATTACCTCGATTCCACCCAATCACGGAGCATTCATCAATGAAACAGAATGAATCATCGACGCTACTGCAGCCAAGAACGCACTTCAACGAGATCGTATAAGCACGATCGATGTATCGAAGGCTAGACTGAACCCTTAGACCGGATTGATAAAAGTTACATTATGTAATGCGGCTTCAAGACTTATACTATAACATAAATCAGTTCTATCCCCCTTTTCAATAATGATTTATCCAATTCGTATTGTCTATTAGTAACCAGTGTATTTGATATACTATCACGAACATGACATCCATGGAAGCTGAGAGCGTTGCGACTATTGTGTGCACCTCTAAACAAACTCGCTTCAACATCGGGACCCCTAACTATCGCGAGGTAGTTATGCTACTTACCTATTCTCTCCATATAACTAGTAACGTTTCTAACAGATATGATAATAGTTAGATATTGAAGGACTAAATATAATTGTCAAGTCTGGATCCAAGTCCGGTGCCAAAGGCAAGGCCAAGGCAAAGAGCGAGGGTACCAAAATCCTTAGTAATGCTAAGTTGAGACTCAAAGCCGGCCAGCGGTATGCTCTGATCGGAAGGAATGGTACTGGGAAATCAAGTAAGTCTAATGTAATCAAATGAAGCTATAATTAACCATGAGAGAGTTGTAACTAATAAGTCTATTACAGCCCTATTAAAGGCGGTGGCGGAAAAGCTCATACCGGGCCTACCAGAAGAGACCCGTATAACTATTCTCCAGCAGACTGACGTTGGAGATGTCAATGCTGACGAAGGCCCCGTTCCTACCCCTAGTGAAGGCGAGGGTCCAGTAGTGCTAGAGGAAGTTATTGAGCGAGCCACTGCCAAGCAGGAGGTGCAAAAAGAAATCGATAGTCCGTATCCCATCCTAGACTTATAAGTCCTCAAACTAATCAGCCGTAGTTTTATTAAGAGGTGTCGATGGCGGTGACCCCTTTGGCGCTCTGAGGGCCTTTCGGAAAGTCCACCACGGACGCCTTCAAAAAGAGTTATTCCTTAAGGATAAAGATGCAAGCCTCCGTAGCGGCACGAGAGGTATGCAGGCGAGAAAAGCTCTGATCACCATGGAGAAGAAAGTTGCCGAATTCCAGTCGGAGTATTACTATCTCTACACGCACAACTAGGTGACATATTCCTGACAGATAACTCAGATATGAACGAAAAGACGAGGATATCACACCCGAGACGCTTGCAAAGGAGACAAGCGAAGCTGCCGATATGCTTGCCGACCTCCAGCTTCAAGTCGAGCCGTCAAAGCTGGCAGAAACCGAGTCAAAGGCGAAGAAGATCCTTACAGGTCTCGGCTTTACAGAATCTCGTATGGCGCAACGCGTTTCAAGCTTATCCGGCGGGTGGAAAATGCGAACAGCCTTAGCAGCCGCATTACTACAAGACACAGACATCTTAATCCTCGACGAACCCACAAACTTCCTCGACCTCCTCGGAATCATCTGGCTGCAGCGTCACCTCACAGCACTAGCCGAGTCGTCCGATCCGCCCACCCTAATCCTCGTCTCCCACGACCGCGACTTCATCTCCCTGTGCACGGATCTCCTCATCATCAAGGACATGGACCTAACGTACTTCCACGGCGACCTGCCGACATACGAGGCCTCGCGCGCCGAGAAGAAGGCGCATCTGACGAAGATGAAGGACGCGCAGGATAAGCAGAAGGAACACATCCAGCAGACGATCCAGCGCAACATGCGCGAGGGCAAGGCCAAGGACGACCAGAATAAGATCCGCCAGGCTAAGTCCCGCCAGAAAAAGCTCGACGATAGGTGGGGGATGGAAGTCAATGCCAAGGGCGGCCGCTTCAAGCTCAACCGGGACTTGGTCGGATACCACCTTACCGCGCGCGCCGAAATCGACATCCCCCAGGACGAACGCCCCGTTAGTTTCGCGCTGCCGGACCCGCCTGAGCTCCGGTTCCCCGGGGCCCTGATATCCCTAGAAAAAGTCTCGTTCCGATACGCAAGGGACGCAAAAGCGCCCGTCGTGCTGAAAGACATCGATATATCCGTCAGCATGGGCGACCGCATCGGCATCCTCGGCCTCAACGGCAGCGGCAAGTCCACGCTAATCAAGCTCCTGGTCGAAGAAACACGGCCGTCGGCCGGGACGGCGACTAAGCATCCGAGGTTGAAATTGGGGTACTACGCGCAGCACGCGGTCGAGGCGCTGCAGGAGATGGGACAGGTGGATACGGAGATGACGGCTCTTGGGTTGTTGATGGGGGAAAATGGTAGCGAGCTGGATGAAGGCGAGATAAGAGGGCTCCTGGGTTCACTCGGCTTGCCGGGTCGCCTGGCGTCTGACGTCCCTGTGCGCCGGCTCTCCGGCGGACAGCTTGTAAGGCTGGAACTTGCCCGGATCTTGCGCCGGCGGCCGCATTGTCTGGTCTTGGATGAAGCGACCACGCATCTCGATTACGAGACGGTGGCGGCGTTGCGGGAGGCGCTGCGGGGCTGGCAGGGCGCGGTTGTGTTGGTTAGTCACGATCGGTGGTTTGTAAGGGGTGTGGTGGAAGGGATTGTGGGAGATGATGGGGAGGAGAGCGAGGAGGATGATAGGGGTGGGGATGCGGGGGGTATGAGGAGGAGGCTGGTCTGTAGGTTGAAAGCGGGAGCGATGAGTGTGTTGGAGGGTGGAGTGAGTGAGTTTGAGGAGGGGGTTGAGAGGAGAGTTAGGAAGATGGAGAGTTCATAGGGTACCTAGTGAGCGTTGGGGAGTATGGATTAATGACTGTTTTACTTTTGGTAGTTAAATGAGTGTTGAAGAAAAGGGGCTATGATAAGCAGGAGTTGAGAATTGAACCAATGTATTTTGATGTATTACCTCTAACGGGTACAATCACAGATTCATACTAACCCAAGCTCTTCCAGCTTATTTCGGCCTTTATTTTAAACTTCAGATCTTCTCCTATATATCTCGACTAAGAGAAACTACAGTGTTTTATACCAGACGCCATCCTCTTTTAAAGACTTCCCCAGGTATAAGTTATTTCAAGCCCGAGCTGTGAACAACCATTGATCGTTATCAAGCCTATAACTGAACATGTGGTTCAGGCAAAGCCTTCCAAACCACAGTGGGTCTCCTTGGCTTTATTCTCTATTTCATCAGTACCGTATGAAGTCTCTTCCAATTGATCCGCCATTCCTAGAATTTCGGCGCTTCCGGGCCCACATACAAGCCGGGGAAGAAGAGATGCTTTCCAAGCCGGAAATTGTGTAAGCGCCATCGAGCATACTGTTACTATGAATAGTAACATGGTTAGTAGTACTATTGATAATAGAAACAGCATCCACTGCCACCGGACTTGTATACAGGTTGCGTAATGGAAGACTTGCCCAACGGCAGGGTCCGAATAGTTCTCGTGACCGCGAGTTCGAATCCAAGTAGTTAACGAATCGGAGATATTTGAAAATGTCTGCTGGATGCGGTCGAAATCAATGCGCCCATAATCATATATGTGTTGCAAAGTTTGGAGGCCGTCAAATGTGTCGACTACCATGGACCCGTCGCCCCATAAGGTTCCCGTAGCAGTTCTGAGTGCCCCGTTGAAATTTTCACTTATGATATATGGTATTGTACTGGTGCCAAGTGAATACTCCACAAGATATAAGCATTTCCGAGCAAGAAGGGAGTTTGTTAGTGACAAGTCGGTTTCAGAATCGACTTCAGGGTTGGCTTGATAGGGAAGCCACCGGTAAGTCTTATTGATACTATACCCTTTATCTGTTAGCTCGTCTATATCTTGTGGTGTTAGGCAGTGTGTATCTATAATTCCGAGCTCTAAATAGGACATATGGTGTAAGGATGAAGGATAAGCCGGATCTTAGAACGATAGAGTATATCGAAAGCAAAGTGTTTATCGAGATTCGGAATGGCCACTGGGGTAACGGGTGCCCATTATGCGGATATAGAGTAGCAAATATAACGAAGAGAGTGAATTGTATGATACTGGATTCATCATGAGATCCAATGTGTTAATCTAATAAGTACTGAGTGCAATAGCTCTTAGTATAAAGACTTGGTAAGGAAGGAGACGTATTTTAGAGATGTATTGCCAATATCAAGGAGAAAGGCCTTGTGTACCTAAGGTTCTGTCTATTGGATTAAACATTGATTTGGTGGACATCCTTCTGGCTTAAATATAAGCAACTGTCTTAAAGTGCGGAGGGTAAATGTCTCGAAAGTATGCCTTGGGCACTCTGTTGTACGACACTTAGTTTCCAAAATTGTACTTTTGGGGATTGCATATTTGTGTAGCCTCAAGTTAAGATAAGGCAGTATTTAGGCTACACGTTTCATCCTAAGCATCACCATTAGAATATATAGTCAACTTAGCACTCATGACATACGTATATCTAATTTCAGGTACCACGGAGATTACCATTGTAATACCACCTAAAACTACTTAGTTGGTGGATTGCTAACTATTCTTATGAGATTAAAGAATTGTGCTACAAGATCTCTATAAAACTAGTATTCGCGCTGGCTTTCGCTTGCTCGCACCTAGAGGGTGTTGCGCTTTAATTAAGGAATCGGTCAGTACCTAATTAAAGATTGATCCGCAATATTTTTAAATGCATTTTCAAACTTTTATAACTTTTCATAACTCTTTTACCCTTTCTAGTAATTTTCAGGCTTCGGATTATTGTTTTACTAGTTCGGAATGTTCCTAAATCTTGCCCGATTCCTTAATTAAAGCGCAGCACTCTCTGGATGTGAGAAGGCGAAAGCCAGAACTAATCGACATAAGACTTTTTATAGAATCATCTGTAAGCCATCCCGGAATCTGGACCTGATAAGTAAGTAGTAAGGTAGCAAGGCCTATGAGACAAATTAAACTTAATCTCAGAAACTTTCTCAATAAATACCTTGTATGCCTAGTGTGATATTTATGGTAGGAAATGGTACTTAAGTTAAGACTGTTTGAGCCGTGTTCTATATTCGTTCAGGGGTTAACATATGAGCTGGTTAAACCCCTGAACATATTTCCCCTCAACGGACTGAGGAATAAAATTGATATCCAACAAGAAAAGGAAACTGATTTTAGTACTGATATATCATTTCACCGTCCGAAACATAACCTATATAGAATTTCCTAAACTTGTTAGAATCTAGCACATACCCTTATCTATACCCTTTACCCGCTCCATATCCAATCCAAATAAACCTTTTAGAACCCTCACTATTTTCCCGCGCTGAACTCGAACCGTACCTGGAAGTGAAGAAAATAAAACCTAACCCGCCTAAGCTGAAAAGTACGGTATACCAATATATCAAGCTTGTCGTAGGCCCAACTCGATGTCCTCATTTGTCGACAATGTCTTCTTCCAGGACTTCTCCAAGAACTGCCAGCTGCCGAGGACGCCGAACATAAGACTTGCAATGATAGTAATGTTAGTTACGCGGTAGCCCGAAGGCCAGAGCGAGTAGAGCAAGAGAGACACAAGCGACATCAGGACTCCGACCACAAGTAAGACGTAATAAAAAGAGGTTAACTTCTGCCGAAGCGTTGCCGTGTCTTCCTTAGTCGACACGACAGTGAATAGCAGCGGAGACAGCATTGATGCGGCTACTTGGGCAACCATGATCGGGTAGCTGTCGTCGTTGAGCGATGGGAGGGCGTCGTCTAGCCGTCCGGGAGTTATGCTGACTGAGAGTGCCGTCCAAATTCCCATAAGGTGGCTGAAGATGACGACGACGAAGCGAACTATCGCTCTAATGTCGGATATTGAGTATAAATATGACCAGAAATATGAAATTGCGCGAGGGAGAGGGGTTATAGCCCATTTAAAGGTCGGTGAAGCAGACTCATTATTGGTGTCAGATAAATGATGATGGCTCTGGTGTATGATCGCCCCAGAAGAGCTTGACACTGCACTGACAGTTGCTAATGCTTCATGAGACTCGCTACGGCTTCCGATCGAACTAGAACATGGAGCCGCGGACTCAAACGAAAGACGATCCATAATGATATCGTTTACGACGTGGTCGCCACTTTCGCAATTTGAATCTATTCCGGAGTGGTTTGAATCACCGGTCGCCGTGAGACTTTTTGCGAGCCTCGTTTGGCAGGAAATATTATGAGCCAACGGCTCTGAAGAGGTATGTTAGATGAATGAAGGATATGTATTAGTGTAAGCCTGACCTTGTTGGGGATGAGAATGATGCTCGTCTCCTGTAAAGGGGAGGCTTTCGTTGAGATGAGCTCCTACACCAAGAAGCTGAAGCGGCAATGGCTCAGTACAAATAACTGGCATAACCGAAGGAACATTTGCGGGATGCCAGGTAAGAGACGATACGGAACTATGAATATTGTGGTCAAGGGTTGTGGTTGTGCTTTGATCTCGCCTAGCATCCTCGGGAACCGCCATAGTATCGTAACCTTGCTGGTTAAGGTTGCTAGGCATTGGAATATAAAGACTATTTAAATGATGGTGTGGAATAGATCTTTTATAGATTCAACTCTTAGGTATTAGTTGATTCGAAGTTAATAAGTTCGATTAAGCTGATGCATACTTTGCAACGTGTCTGTCCTTCTATATTTTATAGAATAAGTGTGTCGGCTGTCTGACCTTTATAAGTAGATGACTGGAGGTTGCAAAGTACGAAAGTATTCAAAGGTCGACTAATTAGGTCGTTCGAAATTAAATACGGAGCCATTCATGTGGACGAACTGACTTGCCTGAGATCTACCACTGCTGGTAACCTGATCTACCACCGCTGGTTACCTAGACAGCACTAGGTTAGGTATCTTCATTTTGGCCAATGATAAAACTTGATAGACTCTCCGAATTACCTTTATTGAATGGAACCGCCACGATGCGGCACGGCAAGCTACGGGGGACCACACAAGGGACCACATCAAGATCAGATCACAGCCCTTGTCAAATGCAGCCAAGCACAAGGATGGACAAGGATTAGTATGTACAAGATGGCGGACACGCTACCTACCCAAAGGTAAGGACGGAACAAATGTATTATGTACCTGGAATACGGGTTTTAAACAAGACGTTTTCAAAATCCATCGGTATCGTTGCTTTTTAAGCCTAACTGATGTATACATCACATAATTGCAAAACTACCTCCTCCTCTTCCCCCCACCCCCAGCTCCCTCACCGTCACCTTTCCTCTTCTTACCCTCCTTACGCCAGAACTCCTGCTTCTCCCTCCGTTCCCGCGCCTCCTTCTTCTCGCCCATCTCCTCCATCTTCTTCTTGAATTCCGCGCGCTTCTCGTCTTTCTTAGCCTTGCGCCGGGCCACCGCGTCCTTGCGGATCGTCGTCAGCTTCTGCAGCAGGTCGCGTGCCTTGCGCTCTTCTCCACCGAGCACCACCGCCCGCTTCTGCATGTACGTCTTGCGCTTCTGCGGCTTCGTCTGTATGATCTGTGACTTGAACGGTAGTTCCGCTGCTAGAGCGCGGGGCACCTTTAGTGCGTTGAAGTGTCGTGTTGCTCGTTCGATTTGCCGGTATTTGCTGTTGTTGTCCTGCGGCGTTGCAATCCCCTGGTCTCGCCGTACCTCACCCGTCAGCCGCATCGACTGCCAGTTGCCAAGGAGGTTGGTGACCGGATTATAGAACCGGTGCGGCTTGATGGGGTACCAAGCGCGAAGGAATACCAGATCGCTCATCAGGATCTTGTCTTCGAACGTAGCTCGGAAGTGCCCATCGGGTTTCGATAAGGCGCGCTTGATCTGACCACGGATACCGGAAACCGTTTTGATTGCGGCACCTTCGAACTTGGCGATTTCCAGCGAGCTGTTGAACATGTCCTTAATGAATGCGGTATTTTTGAATATTTTGTATGGCGCACCGGTGAGTTTGAGCTTCTTCACAATCTCAGTCGACTCGTCAACAGATAGAACGGTTCCAGTTGCAGCGATCCGGAAGCCTGGGTTGGTGGAGGAAAAGGACTGGAAACAGACAAAACCTGTATTTGGTGCGATTAGAGGACCGTAGAATGTGCCAAAGCAGTGCATATGCTCCGGCGTATATTTCAGCATACGATTCCTCGTCCGAGAGTCCGAAATGCTGTATATTGGGAGTGTCTGGAATCTCCTCCACCCAAGAGAGAAGATAAGGGGGTCGTTGGTTTTGAGAATTTTCTTGTGCCAACGGTGCCTCTTGATACGGACCTGGACAAAACCGAATCGATCCTCCGTAGCAAGCACACCTCCGACTATAATAGGTATCCGAGCGTTGAAATTTGTAACGAACTCTGCAGGAACCTTCTCAAGAAGAATCTTAGCATATTTGCCAGCTTTGAAACCCTCGACAGCGACTCTTTGCCGTTCGTCCAAAGCTTCAAACTCGGCATTGTTGATGTCAAGCTGCTTTTGAATGAGCGCCTTTTGCGCATCATACCAGTCGTCTTCACCAAACTCCTCTTCGTCTCCGCCTTCACGCCTAGCTTGAGCCTTGTCATTTTTAAACCCTTCGCGATCTTCCTCCTCAAATCGTAATTTCAGCTCTTCTTTCCTCCGAGCGTTTCTTTCGCGCTCTGCTTCTAGGCTCTCTGCTGGCTCTGGCGCGGGCTCGGCCTTGTGCTGTTCACCCGTTTCAAGGTCTTCAAACTCGCCGTCTCCTTCATCGTCCTCATCCCCATCCTCATCGTCAAACCCATCGAATCCGTCTTCATCGTCGCCATCTCCGCCGAGCGTCGTTGTTGTAAAGCGCTGGCGGAGCTGCTCAACGTTGTCGTCGAGTGTCCATTTAGTAGCTAACTGATCATAATCGTATAGGGGTATCGAGCGGTCTTCTGAACTTGCATCTTCTTCGTGCTTTGCCTTCTTGAAGAAATCTTCGTCTTCGGAGTCTTCAATATTTTCTTCCTCTTCTTCTGCATCGACCTCCCCTTTCCATCTCTGTAGCACCTCGTCGGCTGTCAAGGCCTCATCATACATTAGGCGTGCTAGATCTGCTGTTCGGTAAGATGGACGGCCGCCATGGCGAAGTAGTGCTTTCCCAGCTAAGTTGTCCTTCCACCTGAGTGCGGATTCTTCTGCGCCATCGTATTCATCCTCTTCATCCTCTTCATCGTCATCGTCGTCGTCGTCGTCGTCGTCGTCGTCTACCTCATCGCCTGATATAGAGCCCAGATCTGAGTCGCTATCCGCAAATGCGATATCTTCCTCGTCACCGTCCTTATCTGACTCCTTAAACATTTTGCCCAATTTCTGCTCATTGAACTCGGGCTCTTCATCCGAATTGAAATCTTCCTCTCCACTAACAAAGCCTTCGTCTTCAGGCGTTTCCTCTTCATCCTCATCTCTTGCAGCGAATCTTGCACTACGTTGACTTTTCCTTCCAGTATCCTCCTCCTCAGGGACACTCGTTATCTTCTCGCCGCCTCGGAACAGCTGCAGGCCGTCTTCCGTCTGACCTAACAGCCGCCTTTCTCCTTGGAGTCCGATAATGAGTTCTTCACCCTCACCACGCTCCCCATCTTCAGCGTCTTTATCGAAATTAAAGCCCTTTTCCCTAGTAATCCAGATGGCGTCACCATCTATCTTCAGACCACTTCTATCTGACATGGGAGCATGAAGCTTCTTTTCCTTTTCGTCCAGTCGCCTCCGGCCAGTTTTTCCAGTCGCTTTCGCAATGGCCTGTTCCATAGCTGGGGTTGGACATGGATCAGGTAGAGCCTCTATACCTGACACGGAGAAATCACCCAGACCAGGAATATGGACTTTTTGGTTGTGACCCGAGAAGTTAGTTCCTCGAAGATACCCCGAAAGAACAATTGATCGATCGCAATTTTCGTCCTCCTCAATCTGAGTAGGGTGCGTAATATCTCGGAAGCTGTCTATGATAACATAGGGATGTGAGTTCCTCCAAATTAGCGGTCGGGGATTTTTCATGACAGAAAGGAAGCGAGATAGATTGTGAATTTCGCGGTCCGGATATCGCCCATTAATAACACCAGATAGATAAAATAGATGTGCTCCCTGATATAATTCACTCCATAATCTGTGTTTTAACCTTTTCTTCGCATCTTTTAGAGCCTGGGGTTTTTTGAATAGGTCTAGATGGGTCAGAATGCCGAACACATTGCCAGGCATACCCGTTGCAGCTAGGATATTTAAGAATTCCATAGTCTCCATTTCGAAACCAAAGTTTCCGTCAATCATCAGTAGGACGATATCGGCGACTTTAGCTATATCGACCATCGCTTCGAGTTCATTGGGGCATTCGATAAAGGTTAACCGTTGTTTTTTTGATGTGACCACGGTGATGGGCCCCTGAGGTTCTGAGATCGTCTCCTTTGCATATCTGCGAATGAGCGACTTTAATAACGTCGTTTTTCCAACGCCAGGCGGCCCAACAATTGTTACGAGTCTCGGAGGCGCCTCGCTGGGTACCCGATCGACGAGAGGGACGTGAAATCGCCTTTCTTTGATCTAATATAGCGAAATTAGTTACAATATTGATAAACCCGATTCGTGTAGATTTTGCATACATCTTGAGACCTCGCAGCAGCGCGTTGTAGTTTACCGGGTCTAGAGAAGGCGAAGGCTTTGGGATTGTGATCTGGTCCTGTTAGTAGGGTAATAATTATAATTGTAGTTATACTAACCACCAGTTGGCTTCTTCTTCTCTTTCGATTTGCGATGGGGTTTGTGCGCCTGTTGCTCCATGATTGCGACTTTGCGACGTTGAACGCAACAACTTGGCTCACGTAAAAGATGCTGCAGCGACTTGAGTCCTTCGCATTGAAGAAAAAATGTTTAGACGATCAAGTAAGTTCTTATCGATAGCGATAAGACCTCTTTTAATGGGTCCCGATTCATCTAAGCAGATATAAAGTGGGACAAGGTTGGCTTACCTTCGGGTCCCTGAATTCTACTTCAGGGTAGGTTACTAGCGGCTTAAGGCCTCAATTAGAGACCCGGGCAGCCGGGATAAGGCAGCATAAGGTAGCTTTCTACATATGTAACCTAGAACCTTTAAATATAAACACCGAGGTATCACATAAACGGTTTAGTAGTAAAAGTAACACTCGAAGTATTTATCTTGCTTCTATATGCAGCGTGGAAGAAATCGTGCGTAAACATGGATCTATCTATGCAGTGTTGCGTCCCTCACTTAAACCTATAAAAAGCGATTTGGAACCTTACTAAGTTATGCCATGGAGAATAGTTCTAGCTCAAACCGAGTTATTTGCTCCATATACGGAATCAAAGACGTATTAGCAATGGATTCGTACGTATTACTGTATACGCAAGCAACGGGATGAGTCTAGTCCCAACCCGGAGCCAAGAAAGCTGCTTGGCTTACAATGTATCTAATCTACCATGTCAGAGGCCAACGGCGTAAAGGAGTGGGAAGTTTGCTCTAAAGGTTAGGCCGTAATGACGTATTCACCCTCCCACCTGTCGAAAGCTTCCTACGCGTATTCAGTCCCATATCACCTTCCTTACGGCGATACTAAACGTTCTAGGGATACGTATGCCCGAGTTTACGAGGGATATTGTCTGGCTCATCTCGATTTCCGAAAATGGACGAATTCCTTGAGAAGGAAGTTCGTCCGTGCGCAGCCTTCGAGCATTTTTATTGGGTGCATCCTCGAATTCTCACGTGCTTTTCCAGATCCCCACTTTCATCTTTTTCTCGAAATACGTATCTTTTTTTTTTTTTTTTTTGCCGTAGCTTACACCAATTACGTAGCCACGCATTACATACCTACCTACCTAACCCAAGTTTTATAAGAGCCTGGGTTCGAATCTTATATGCACTTCTTTTTTTTTTTAAAAAAAAAATTTTTTTTTTTCTAGCAAAGGTTACTATTCGAGGTTGTCCGCCGCTGCTGCCGGGGAAAGGCGCTCGGCGCGCGAAGCGTGCCGAGCGCCTTTCCCCGGCAGCAGCGGCACGTGATCGACTTACGACCTTCGTAAACTCGGGCTATTGTGGTGCCCCGCAGGGGTGCCCTCATGTCTTAGCTGCTACCTATGGTCTTTACCGAAACCAGTCTTTCAATAAATTCCCGCTCATGCACTCTCCTACTTCTATCCGCTTTGCCCAACTCTTTATCTTGCAACACCAACGTCTGTCTTTCTCTTCATTCTACTACCTTGCAACACAAGACTACTATAGACCACCAACCACACGTTTATTCTGCACAACCGCATCTCTAAAAATGCCGAGCTACATTGTAATTACAAACTTCCCTACGACATTATAAATAATTAATCGTCGAGACATTATTGCTCACTGTTAAATAGGTTACCCTTAAGGAGAACGCTACTCCCGAGGAAGTGGCCGCAGCGAAGAAGCACGCTCAGGACCAGGGCGGCAAGATTGGCCACGAATACAGCCTCATCAAGGCTTTCTCGTACGTGATCCCTTAGCATTTATATTTTAAATTTGCATTTTTCTAATATTTATTTCGTATAGTGTCACATTCCCTAACGATGCCTTGACTACGCTGGAGTCCCACGAGCATGTTAAAGCTGTCGAGCTGGACCAGGAGGTGAGGACGCAATAGTTGTCGTGATGAGGGGCAACTGGGTCTTAGAGCCATCGCGTGAGCGTGACCGAGCCAGTATATGATGCGGGGCTTTGAAACTATGCTGCTACGGTACTAGGTTGTACTAGAAAGCTTGACTAGATTTGGCTTATGCAAGAATCGAGAATAATAGATACCTGATCTATCAATCTTTCTTACCAACGTCAATCACATGAACTCGTCCATTTGTAATTATCATGATTGGATTGTCTCTATGTGATGTATGATACATCATGTATCTGGTGTAAATAACAAGTGGTAAACAAAACAAAGATCGGCATCGGCCGCAGACTGTAGCAGATAAGGACCCTTATCAATTCCATTCTCAGCACTGACGTCGATGTTCCCGGGGCTTGGCTCGTGACTCCGACATATCAAAAATCAAACCTATTATTATTTCGTCTTCAACCCTGGTTATGACTCCAACTGCTCCAACATACAACTATTCTTCACTCCTGCTCACCGCTCGACACCACACAATGCCGCCATGAGGAGCATATATAGGCCGTTGCGGTGTTTTCACGCACCCAAGGCCTCAATTGCGAGTCCCAGACGCAACGTCCTTGGATCGTGTTTTTATTCGTCACATGCTACTAGCAGCTCATCCCCATCGCTGTCGAACGATGAGAAATGGTCCCACCCCCCGAGCACAGCGACGGTGACCGACGACGAGATTGCAGATCTCACCAACAAGAAGCAGCACCCATTGAGTCTTGCTGATTTGGTCAAGTACGTAGCTGTTCCCTAGGTCTATTTCCGTAGTATATCGTATTACCTTCACCGCTTCTAGTTTATAAGACATAAATGCGTATTTAGAGACAGGAGGTAGCTAATAGAGATTGATCAAACAGACATGGTCGGCCACCCCTCTCAGCACAAGCTCTTTTTTCGTCAGCCAACTTCACCCTCTCCCTACTACCTATTCGATTAGCCCATCGCATTCAGGCATTGCGAAACCTACCCTTCATCGTGGTCTCGAATCCCAACATCAGCAAGATCTACAACAACTACTTGCACTCATTATCGACTCTCCTACCTTGGAAACACCATACCATTAACAACCTAGATGCCGAAATCCTTTTCACCTCGGTTCTTGCTGAGCTGGTCCACACCCACCAAGACACCATCCCTATCCTAGCTAAGGGCTTCCTCGAGTGTCGGCGATACATTTCCCCCCAGGAGGTTACGCGTTTCTTGGATACTCACCTGCGCACCCGTATCGGCACCCGTCTCATCGCCGAGCAGCACATTGCCTTGCACTACAGCAGCCTTCCACACTTCGACCCTTCTGCCTCACCGACCCCGTGCCCCGAGCACCCTTCCTACATTGGCGTTATTGATACCGCCCTCTCGCCCTCCGCCGTTGTAGACTCGTGCGCTGGCTTCGTGGCCGACATCTGCGAGCTAAAGTATGGCGTGCGACCACACTGGGTGATCGATGGCGAACCCTCGACCACGTTTGCCTTCGTGCCCATGCATCTAGAGTACATTGTGACGGAGCTGCTCAAAAATGCGTTCCGCGCCACCGTAGAGAGCGGTCGCAACCGTGAACCCGTCGTCATAACTATCGCTCCAGAACCACCTGACGCCGGTCCACCCCGCGTAACCCTCGATCCCCCTGCCGGCGACAAGGGCGCTTTCAAGAGCGACGCCATCATGCCGCTCGATGACAACGCGCCGGGAGTTACCATCCGCATTCGCGACCGCGGCGGTGGCATTGCTCCCGATGTCTTACCGAACATCTGGAGTTATAGCTTTACTACCTTTATGGAAGAAGACGATATTTCGGGTAGCAATGGGAACGGAGGTGTCGGTAACGATGCGTTAAGCGTGATATCAGCATCCGGGGGTGGTGGGAGCTCCATCGCCGGTCTAGGCTACGGACTACCGCTTAGCCGCGCTTACGCGGAGTACTTTGGCGGCGGCATAGCTGTTCAGAGTCTGTACGGCTGGGGAACCGACGTTTACTTGCGGCTGAAAGGTGTCGGCAAGATTGATACTATAAGTCCGTAAGGCGTATAGTTTTATGATGGGTTAAAGACAATCTAGTATAGATAGGTTGCTTATGTGTCGCAATTCTACTTGGCGAAATGTGAACGGGTTAACGATTATGATATTCTGTTTTATTTTATTTTACTCTATTTCATTTTCTTTTAGTGAGCATCTGGTGGTACGTACATGGTGGGATAGACTGACTGACAGGTGTATATAGGACGTATACTATTAGTAAACGTGTAGCCTAAGAACATTGTCTTTGTATTGGTAGTTATCACTACTCTCAAGACTTATATATAGCATTACAGTACCTATCAACCCCACGTGGTTGGCAGACATACGGTAAGAATTATAGGCTCGTTACATTGCCATTGGGAATATCCCGTTGTAACATCGCGCATAGAACAATATAAATACATAAACTAGCACTAGGAATTTTACAGATGGCTAAAAAGGTACGCTGTTTGAAATACATGTCACTCACACATCATGACGTATAATCTGAGTCTTCTGTTTATTAAATTTGATTAATACCCAGCAGCAATGCTCACAGTGAGAATGAGAGCCATTGGGACGTGTATAACAATATATAGCGATGATATGATATGCAACAATATAGTAATAAGATATCCTCAAACCATCCTGTTTAGCCAGAACCAGCAAAACGCAGCAAAATAGAGAAAAAAGCAAGCGCGACAGTATGACCTGGAATCCGACTCCGCCATCGCTACTACCAATACGAATCCCGTCACTTTCTTTTGCGTGGACGAATAGTATGCGGCTTCATCTCTTCTGAAAAAAAACGCCAGCAAAGACAATATTCTTTTGAATGATCCGGTTCCGCCCCTCCCTAAACCTGCTAGTATCACATCAAACATGATCAACGCTGAGTTGCTATTATGTACATCCAGATTGATTCGCCTAATATCTGCTCCGATCGACTATAGATAGGAAAAGATGATGCGACTACATGTTAGCTAATTCGTTATCAATCTGGCGATCAAGGAATATCTTTCGCTCGCCAATCAACTCTGTCTGTAGTCGCTGCTCAACGAGAGCCCGGACTTGTTTCTTAGTTACCGTGTCCAGATCGACTTCTCGGAGCACAGCCTGGATTGCCTCTATGATCATCCCATCATCAGGTCCTAGGTGACCTCGTTGGAAATCAAAGGATGTAGTGGACTGATGACCTTGGCCTAACGGTGGACGGGCACCACCAGCATAACCCAGTGTAGCGTTAGAAACGCGGTGCATGTGTTGTGGAGAATTGTTGGATACGCCACGGAGATTGCTCATGCTGGGTCTTTGTGTGGGGAAGTCTTGGAAAGGTGATTGCATGCGCTGCATGTCGCCAAATGATGCAGTAGACTGTCGGTACATTGGGTTATCGGCATAAGGGCCAGATACAGACTGGCGGGCCATATGCTGGAAGGGAGCCGGGGATTGGGGTGGCATATATCCACCGCGTCCTTGGAGACCGGTGAGAACTGAGGGCTGTCGAACTGAAGAATAGACTGATTTCATGTCGTCCATTTCGTAAGTATCGTCGTAGAAATCATGTGCCTTTTCATTTTGAGCGCCGCGGCGACCAGGCAGGTTATTTAACGTGGCATAATCATCCCAGCGTTGTAAAGGAATGGAACGCGGGTCGAAACCCTCGTCATCGACTGCCACCACCTGCTTATTACCCTTCTCACCAATTACAATACGCGTGTTACCCCAGCTGAAGTTATCTTGGTTCCAGAAAGAGTAGAGCGGAAGAATGAAGGAGTAGATAGGAAACGCGAGGAGGTAGATGATCATCCAGCCGACATGCTGCCATTGGCGCTTAAGGATGAAAATTAGGGCTTGAAGACCATAGACCGCAGCTATCATAGCAATAGAAACGACAGGGAACGGACCGGTGTGGGAAATGATAAGGTAAAGGAGGTAACCAATATAAACACAAGTGGCGGGGAGGATAAGCGTTCCAGTGAGATCAATGAAGACAACAAAGCGCATAGAGAAACAGCAGAAGCCACACATGTCTCTAAGCATCATCAACTCAACAAGATTGTGGATAGTTGAGTTAATCCACCTTCGCCGCTGCGAGAGCAAGACACTGAACTTCTCAGGAGCAGCCGTCTGACAGTACGCATCAGGAATGAATTTGAATGCCATACGTGGGAAGTGCTTTGTCATCAGCGTAGTGAGATATCGATCTTCACCGAGAGATAGAAGATTCTTTTTATGGAGAGTGTCAACGGCGCAAATGCTGTAATCTTTGATGACTCCGTCAGAAATAATCAAGGGTCTACCACGGTCAGCAGTACGCAGACGATACATCGTGAAACTGCAAATAAGGTTAGTATAACGATGTACACGACAACGATGAGAGGAAACTTACCATCCGGGCAGACAAGTAACACTGCCGAAGAGTGATTCGAAAGCTTTTGACAAGTGGTGGGAGATGTAATATTCGTAGACCTGAATCATACTCCACCAGGAACGTTCCTCGTTTTGGAGACCAGTCTCACCACAGATACCAGCGATCTTTGAATTATTGGCACAGGCAGCAACAAGTCGGTTGAGGGAATCCTCCCGTACGCAAGTATCAGCATCGACCATCAAGAGGTACTCGTACAGTTCAGGGTCAACGCCGATGATGTTATTGATTTGATGGAACATTTCCAATTCCAGGGGGTTCATCGGAGCACGGTGGTGGACACGGTTCAAGAAGCTCATCAGCAAGATCTGCGAGTCACGCTTGCCACGGTTGCCAGGTTTTGCTTTGGTCTGCTCGGATTCTTTGCCTACTTTGACGACAACAAGATAGGGGACCACATTGCCTTCGTATTCGTAAAGACCAGAATAGACCTTGCCATAGTTAAGTTGTTCGCTGCTAGTACCAACGGACTTGAAGGGTAGAGCTGGGGGGTCAACCTTGGGATCAACTCCGAGGATATCGAGAACAATCTTGGGCGTAGGTCGATCGTTACCTTCACCAACAATGACACCATCGCAAATAACACAGATCAGCTTCCTCTTGTTATCGTACTGTAACGCAGTGAGGGAATCAAGTGCCTTTCTCAGAGAGTCTTCTCCCTCCGTGTAGGCTGGAACCTGGCAGATGACGAACTTATCCTGTGGGGCGGGACGCCGTTTGGAGCCAAACTGCAAGGCCGCAAAAAACTTAATTCCAGTAACTATGCAAATGATAATGGCAAAGGCGAGGAGGATATAGTTGTTTGCTTGACATTTAGCCGAATTGCGGAAGTCCGGTATGCCGACGTAGAAGGTTTCCTTGATACAGTTAAGACTGTTCAGTTTCGTGGCAAGGGCTGTCTTATTCCCTTTAACATTAGCAATTTGGTTGGTCCATAGGCTTGTGACGTCTTGTCCCGGGTTATCTTTGATTGCATCGATTAAATCCGCGTCCAGAAAATTGTACTGGGCGAGATTCTTATAATAATCAATAGTATTGAAATAGTTAGTCAGGTCGTAGATTCCGCCCTCATAGATGATCCACATGTGGTTGTTATTCTGGCCGTCCTCATGGACATCGTTAATGTCCCAGACTAGGTCGCCATGGTAGTACTCCTTGATCTTGGGTTGGAATGAATCACGATACCAAGTAGCCGATCTTAACTTGGATGTTTGGTCAGGCTGGTAATACCCAGACGTATGGACACCTTGGGGTATAGTGGGCGTGTTGTTCCTTTGCAGCTGTATAGTATCAGAAACACCTAGGCCAGGGCATGTAAGCTGGAGAGGGGCTACAAAGTAGTCGTCCAAATTCATTCCGGCGAATTGCATCATGAGATCGTTCGTTGTTTCGATATTTGTGTCACTGTGCTGTTGTCGCCAAAAGTTGGTAATATCGTAGACTCTGCCATGGATACTAACCCAGAAATCATCACCGCCTTGATGAGTATCGACTTCTTTCTGGAGCCAAGCTTTGTCGAAATTGGGACATATGATCCGACCCAATAAAATAATCCAGAAAATGACGAAAGCGTTTATCAAAAATATGACGAAGACCAGAACAAACTTTTCACGCCAGGCCATCCGAACATCCGGTCGTTTCATCCGGCCGATATAGCGGAGGGCGAAGGAAGGAATCCAGAAAGTTAAAGCCCAGACGAAACCAACCCAAATTCGTCGAGTTAGGGTTGTATCTACGGTTTCAACATGTTTGCCCTGTGCATCAGCAGCGTCAAGGTTGCTAATGAATTCACCATCACCGGTGTAGAATACCTGGTCCCGATGGTTGTCGCCCTTTGATCCTAGGCCGTAATCCCCGTTATTGACGTTACGCATAGCGGAGGGCGCAATGGAACCAGCCCTCATTTGGCTCTGCGCAAGCGTGAGTCGACTTTGGTTACGCTGGTGGTTGACAAGTTGATCCTGGCTACCGGAGAAGTTATGATCGGGAAAATTTGGAGGGAAAAATCCACTGCCATTGTTGGAATATCCCGTTTCAAGACCAGGCGTATTGAACACATTGCTCATACTGCCCAAACCGCCCATACCACCAGGTGCGGAGTCCTGTGGTGGTCTAAGGTCGAGCATACTCTCAGCTTCCCACCAGGCAGTTTCTCTCATCCAGACTCGTTCTTTACCAATAACTACTTCACCATTGCTCCAACCTCTCTCAAGAATCCATGTTTCGATACCATCACGACCTTCTCCGCAGCCAAGAGGGGAGAAACGTTGGTAAAACTCATCCATATCAAAATCAGCCGTAAAATCAAGATTCTTATTACGACGATTAGCCCACTCAGGCAATCTCCAAGCACGTAGCTGGCGAGAGACTGTACCAGCTGACCAAGCAGATGTGATAGAAGGAAGAGCGGCTAGGCTAGCTGGGGTTTCGTCAGTGGGGTGAAGGGACAAATGGTACCAAACTCGGCTGGCGCTCAGTATAGCAGGAAGGTCGAATCGCGCATTCCGACCTAAGTTAATCCCCTGTCCTGAGACAGGGAAAAGTAACTTTTTCAAGAAGCCATCATCATCACTAGCGAAGCCAGCCTTCTCCAAAACCTCCTCTCTCTTCTCAAGCTCGTGCTGCCTTGCCCTGGCGACAGGGCCGGTCATGATGCCCAGATCAGGTGCAACATCAGCAACACTATTCTCCATTTCTCGGAGTACTGAGCTGCCGGCGGAAGCCACATCCACTCCATCTTCCTTCATTTCAGCATTGATTCCTGTGGTGTCGTCAAAAATACCACGCATGGCGATGGCCTTGCCGAGGTTTGGGTCGGGAATCTCGACGATGGTTATACAGACGGTATCCCCATTGTCTTCGGCTGATGTGGGTGTTCTATGGCCATCCAACGATTCTTGGCCATCACGAATACGGGACATCTGAATTGCGATGGCTTCGTTTGCCTTGGTGACAACCCAATCGACGAGGGCCTCGTATAATCCTCCTACTAATACTCGCCTATCATCTGTTGAACATTGTCGAGCCAAGACTTCCGGGTCAAGACCCAGAAGTCCACCAACATCTTCGCAGACGTCATCAAGCACCTCGTCGTCGACGTTATAGTCAAGGGTATTGCCAAGCTTGAGAAGTCCAGCAAGGGTTGAAATGAAGTCTCGGTGAGCTGATCCCTTGATACCAATTTCTTTGAGGGCAGTGCGGAAGTCATCTGCAGCAGCTCCGTCGTCGGCGGTTGGGAGATAAGACGGGGGGTTGTATGTACCAGACTTGGCTAACAGCGAATAGGTAGAGGCCGACTTAAGACCAAGGAATTCTCGTTCAGCCGGGGTCGAGGCCGAAGTTAAAAGGTAGTAGAAGACGTCAAATGCACGGTATCCTGCTTCAGCAGGTATATCAAGCAGGCCCTTTACGGTATCGATGCCGCCTTGCGATAGCGCCAAGCTGGCTGCAGTTAAGTTTCCAGCTAAATTTAGTGTCAAGGTCACTGCAAGGGCAGACTGTCGCGGCGTAGATGGGTTGTAAGGAGTTACGCAACGTATAAACGGATTGATTGCTTCTAGAGCAGTTAATAGAGAGGAGGGGATGGAAAGAGGTAAGGACGTGAGAAAGGGGTTCAGTAGTGAGGGGGTTGACTGATGAAGAGACCTAGACGTCTAGTAAGCAACGACTTCATGTGGACTGGACAATGACCCATCACTACATACCCTAAAACAATGCAGCCATCTTCTGCTCGTCGCCTAGCGTGTTCCCAGGCCCTAGCTGCCAGATCGTGATCTACGGTCCCTCCGGTCTTGCCGTCCAGTCCTGCTTGGGTAGCAGTGAGCCATGTGTTAACGACGAGGCTTGTTCCGGCATCGAGTCTGTAGGGCTGGGATGACATATAGATATTATGAATGCCGTTTAAGAGAGTAGTCGTCGAGACTTGAGTAGATTGTTGACTGGCACCTCGTGGTCCTCCCATAGCATCGGAAGCCACCGAGTACATGGACATTCGTGCTTGGTGATTAGCCATGTTGAACTCGATCAAATCGTGTTGTCCTTCCGGACAACAACGACAGGCCTATACTCCCGAATATGTTGCAAAAGAGCAGCGGGCACCGGTAGCAACGCCAGATTCGAATCCACAGAATTCTTCTACTCTCAACTACAGGCGAAGGATTACTGAAACGTCGGTATATTAATGGGTTCGACGGGTAGTGAGCGAATGTGTGTCGAATAGGTCCGGGAGGGTAGAGTATCGGGAGGAACAAGGAAAAGGATTTCGCTTTGCAAGAGACTGAATAGCGAATGGCATAAACTACCTCTCCTATCCCCTGATCCTATAAGACAATTACAAGCGATAGCAATTATTAAAAGCGATAGACTATCGTGTCACCAAAGCGAGTGAGGTAACTAACAAGATGATTGGAAAATAAGGCAAGCGACGACAAAGTTGAGACTTGCAACAACAAGACAGTAAAACAGATAGGTACTGTGGGATAATCCTCCCCTATGGTTTGTATGGTTGGAAGTCAGGAAAATAACGGGCAGATTGGGGCAGCTGTAAAGAGAGGTACATAATACAGTGCGAGTGGATATCTTGGCGGATGACCTAGAATAGTCTAGCGTGTATCTAATTTTTGTTTCCCCTGGGGAGGCTCTGGGAAGCAGGGAAGCCACAAGGTGGTTAGTGTGGTTAGGGTGGTCTACTGTAGTCTGTAGATACACTATACGAAGTGACTAACGCTAATAGATGACGGTTGATTTTACGGTGGAAACCGTGATCAGTTCCCATTTGCCATCGAGGCGTCGCTGATCCTTTCTCTCTTTTTGCTGACCCTGATACATAGCTGGGAAACCAATGTCCTCTTCGCAGGGCTCCGCTCCAATTCCCTATTCCATCACTACCGCAAGGATTTGATCAGGGAATTCATAGGCGATCATTACTGATCGCTGATCCAGTGCGATACAGTAGGTACTCCCCCAGTTCCCCGTACTCTACATACACTTGGACATTCAGTTGCTCTACATACAAGTTCGGGGAAGAGATTGACGAGATTGACGTGGCAGCAACGGACAAATAGCATTGCAGGTAATTCGTTGGTTGTTCATGGCATGATACATTGGCATGGGATGATTCTGGTTTTACGCGACTAGCCCTGCGAGCCTGCGCGTGTTTGGACCGCTGGTGAGGAGGGCGGGGGGGTCGAAATACGAAGCGGCCAAATGGGGACGACAGGACTCGGCAGGTCGATAGCCTTCTCGAACCCGTTTGTACCACTTTTATTGGTACATATATCTTTTGTCTCATTCCTCAATCGACATAGCCACACCCATAATGCACACACCACATTAATACGAGAACAACCTTCTGTCATCATTTTTATTTTTATTTTCATTTTCCATCTTTGTTAGCCAAGTTACATATTCTCAGCTAGCAGACGTCTCATTGTTCGTGTTGACAACTCGGTCAAAATTTAATGCCGTTCATAGGTACGAAATACACGATATATGTAACGGTAGAACGTGCAGTTACCTACATGTAAGTACATGATGTAGCGAGCGTTGGCGGATGTCTCAGGCTCGCGAATAACCTTAATATTGTACCCGGCAAGCTTCAATGGTAAGAGAAAGTCATTCCCGTCACAATACAGTTTTCACTGCACATTTCGGTCTGATCTAGGTATTGCCCCTCTTACGTCGTCGGGAATAAGAAATATAATAGCCAACTCCTATTCAAATTACCCTATCTACCCGTCTACACCATAACTACCTAGGTTAGGTACCTTTCTCTCGTCAGCGGCTAGCCGTCACTTTTTACAGCTCGACTCGCAGCTCTGGTTAGAAAACATTGTTTGCGTCTCTCAAAAGTTGAGTTACAACAGATGACATCAACTAGTTACTACCTGGCCTTCCTTCAAATATTGTTGGTAAATACCTACCTAACCTACCTATGCAACCAGCCATTTTTTGCTAGAGCGACCGTCTATGAATGATACATACATACATGAACCTCAAAGTGCATATGCGTGTGTCCATGCAGGGCGTTCTTAGTTAAGTACCTGTTGTCTGGTCAGTTCGATCGATGACAACCTGTCGAACCTATCACGTCTGTGGTTCATATAAACAGTGGCGTCGATTTTAACTTGGATCGGCCGGTCAAATGTGGAGGACAACAAGTAAAGTTGTTAACTCTATCTAAGACTCACAGGTAACTAGGCATAAATAGAAAATAAGTATGAATGCTACTGGTGCCGCGCTAGGTATTATCCTATTGAAATTGCTATCATATGTCAATCAGCATGCATAACATATCAGGAATGCAAAAATACATATGTAGTACGGAAACAGAGACGACCCTTATTTTGTGTATTTTATTCCCTACCGGAATCTACTTGGTATATTTTCAATGCCGGAATAGTGGAGGAATTCCGGTTTGATACATAAATACAACAAATACAACACAACGGTAGACTAACATCGCTAGTTCCTCAGCCCCGGAGTTAATGCTGTCATTGGTTCCCTATTTGAACTTGTAACTCATTCAGGTTTTCGTACCCCTGCCTCCACTGGCCCCGTACAAGTGCTACGTATAGATCAGATTCTAGATCTAGCAACGTTAGGTTAGGGAACATCTTCTTGAGTGTTTCCACGCATTCTTCATTGAAGTTTATAGTGTATGCACAGCTTTTGACGGGGAAAGCAAAGATCAAAAAGATGTGCATGGTATAAGAGGACAAGACTTGTATATATATATACGAGACCAGCCGAGACCCAATGGAGGTCATCCCCGTCTCGCATTAAATCTGCAGGTATCCAAGAAAATTCCGGGCGGTTCGATCGATGTTCGTGAGACCAGCTACCTAACGTGCTTAGAGCTTAGCACGAGACGCCGGTATGAATTAGGTACTGTGCGTTATACGGAGTACATGTCGTAGATCTGCCCTCCACTACGTAATGTACGTACATAATGTACATGATCACTCATTACATGCTTTGAAATACATACATGTAGGTACAATAAGTATCGTGTCAGCAGGTCACAGCGCACCTCCCTAAGACTTCGTATGATCTTGCACCCGCGCCTCGGGAATCCCTGTAAGAGGTAGCCAACCCGGGTACTTATGCAAACTAATTGTAAGCAAAGTTGTGCACTGTACGGCAAGTACCTGAGCAGTTGTACAAAAATAAACTGCCCAAGGGCAGAGCCGTCTTGAACCCAAGTCCCCTTTCATCTGAACCGTCTACCTAAGAAGCAACGTCGGAGAGAGCCTCAGTTTTTTGGCTTTCCCTTGTTCTCGTCTGTTTCCCTTCGCTTTTTATATTTGTCACTACACTCGTTTCTGTATGCTACTATACACTCGCTACGCGTAACTTGGATTCCTGTTGGAGACAATCTGTAGCTTGTTGGTTCATCGATAAAAAATAAAACGGCACAAACAAAGGACGTCTGTTTCGTTCGCCGTCGTAAATATTGGATAACCAATTCTCAACTTCTAACAGCGCATCTCACCTGGGTATCCTTGGAGCGTCAAAGTGACGCTGAACGACTCCTTTTGAGTAGTCGGCCTGTTGATAGGTGCCATCTTTTGGCCCTCCATCCAGCATGGCTCTCAATCTCCCATCTATGGGTGGGAGCGGAGGTGCTCATACCCAGCCCTCGTTACCCTCTTTACCTGCCCATCTCCAGTCCGATACTCACTTGACAGCACATCTTGCCAGTCGTTTTCACGTGTCCATCCCGACGGCTCGTTTATCTTCGCATGCCCTCATCTCTCTAAATACGTATACCACGTCGACAAAGGGTCTCGATGGAGGTAAGGAAGGAAGCGCCATGGCCGGCGCTGAAGATATGGCCGACAGGGCCTTTCTTAGATTGGGACATCGCACAGAAAACCAGGCGGTTTTGTTCCTGTATGTCAACTCGATGGAAACGCAGAATCGCTCAGTAAGAAATAGCTAACAGTAAACTTGCAGGGGCGAATCTGGCTCCGGGAAAACCACCATTCGATCCCACCTTTTAACCTCGCTCTTGAACAAGTCTTCTACGCCGTTATCCAGCAAAATTTCACTGGCCGCTTATGTTTTTGATACCCTCACGACGACGAAAACTGCGACGACCCCGACAGCTTCTAAGGCCGGTCTCTTCTACGAGCTTCAATATGATACCGCCTCAAGCACCAATCCCCTTTTACTTGGTGCCAAGCTATTAGACCACCGTCTAGAAAGGAGTAGGATTACCGATGTGCCTACGGGAGAGCGTAATTTCCACGTCTTGTACTATCTTCTTGCCGGAACGAGCGAAGCTGAAAAAACTCATCTTGGTATTGACACTCCTAGAGATACAGCCGGACATAGACGCTGGAAGTATCTCGGTCACCCCACACAGCTCAAGGTAGGAATCAACGACGCCGACGGATTCCAGCTCTTCAAGACGGCTCTACGAAGATTAGAATTTCCCAGGGGCGAAATTGCCGAAATCTGTCAAATCTTGGCTTGTATCTTGCATATTGGACAGCTAGAGTTCGAAACAACTGCGAATACCACGGCTACTGGAGACGATAGCGGCGGTTTCTCTCATGAGGGTGGTCAGAACATCACCGCCGCGCGGAACAAGGATGTGCTGGGTATTATCGCTGCCTTCCTGGGTGTTAGTTCGCAAGATCTTCAAAACACAATGGGGTACAAAACTAAGATGATCCATCGCGAACGCGTAACGGTTATGTTAGACCCTAAGGGTGCCCGTGCCAATGCCGACGAATTGGCTAGGACTTTGTATTCTCTCCTGGTCGCTTATGTCATTGAGAACATCAACCAGAAGATATGCGCTGCTGAAGAGTCTATCGCGAATACCATTAGCATCATTGATTTTCCTGGCTTTTCTCAGCAGTCTTCGACTGGATCTGCCCTCGACCAACTCCTTAACAACGCTGCGGTTGAATCGCTTTACAATCTAACTCTTCAAAACTTTTTCGACCGTAAGGCAGATATGTTAGACACCGAAGAGGTTGTAGTCCCCGCTACAAGCTATTTCGATAACTCGGATGCTGTTAAGGGGCTTCTCAAGCCTGGAAATGGTCTACTCAGCATATTGGATGACCAAACTCGACGACATCGTACAGATATGCAACTTCTAGAAAGCTTGAGGCGGCGATTTGAGGGTAAGAATCCAGCAATTAACGTGGGCTCCGCAACGGCTAGGCTACCCGGAAGCAACTTCCTTTCAGAAAATACTGCAGCGGCCTTCACAGTCAAACACTTTGCTGGTGAAGTTGACTACCCAATCAAAGGGCTAGTTGAGGAGAATGGCGAAGTCATATCCAGTGACGTGATGAACTTGATTAAGTCAAGTAAGAGTGAATTTGTTACTCGCCTTTTCGGTCAAGAGGCTCTTCAGACCGTTATGCATCCTCAAGAGAAGACTACGGTCATGCAGGCGTCGGTCAGCTCTAAGCCCATGCGTGCCCCGAGTGTCATGTCGAGGAAGACGACGCGAACCATGGGATCTCGGAGGCCCCGCCGACAGGAATCCCCTGAAGACCTCGTCAGCGAGGCCGGAGACCACAAAGGGGAGCCTAGAAAATCCAGCATACATCACTCCGAGCAAGGAGCATCTGGCCAATTCTTATCCTCCCTTGAAAATGTAAAGCAGGCAATCACGGCGACAAATACCAACGTCTATTTTGTATTCTGTCTCAAGCCCAACGATAGACGAATTGCGAACCAATTTGACAGCAAATGTGTCCGCATGCAAGTGCAGACGTTTGGTATCGCCGAAATAAGCCAGCGGCTAAGATCGGCCGACTTCAGCTTGTTCTTACCGTTTGGTGAGTTCCTAGGTCTTGCCGATGCCGAGACGATCCTCGTTGGCAGCGAGCGCGAGAAAGTTGAAGCCGTCGTCCAAAATAAGCAATGGCCCAGTAATGAAGTACAGATCGGTTCTACGGGTGTGTTCCTGAGTGAGCGCTGCTGGATGGAGATTGCGCAATTAGGCGATGGCTCCTCAGCCGTGAACCGGTTCGCATCCGAGGCTGGGGATGGATCAAGCCCTGGCGAGTTGCCATTTGGCGCCTCGAAAGAGGGATTAATCGCCAGCAACACTCAGCCATATACTGACAAACCTCGGGGTGGATATTACGGTAGTGGAGGAGATGTAGATGCGCGTTCCGAAGCTGGGGTTTCTGCCTTTGGAGCCGGTGACATGTTCAAGAATTTGGACACCAGAGAACAGATGGCTGAGCGTGGAAACGAAAAATCACTCGTGGAAGTTGAGGAATACAAAGACAGCCCCAGTCGAAAACGATGGGTCTTCCTTGTGATGTTCTTAACTTGGTTCATCCCCGACTTCCTCATCCGCTGGATGGGTCGGATGCCTCGCAAGGATGTTCGGCAAGCTTGGCGTGAAAAGGTGGCTATCAACATGATGATCTGGTTCAGCTGTTTGGTTTCCGCCTTTTTCATCATTCTCTTCCCTCAACTTGTTTGTCCCAAGCAAGACGTTTACAGCTCTGAAGAACTTACATCCTATAACGGTCAAGACGGGGCCGAGTCTTACGCGGCTATCCGTGGTCAAGTCTTCGATATTGGCAGTTATGCTCCGAGTCATTACCCACCATATCTTCCTTCCAAGTCCTTGACGCAGTATGCCGGACTCGATATCACATCTTTGTTCCCTGTCCAAGTATCGGCTCTTTGCCGGGGCAAGGATGGCACTGTCAACCCTGCAGTAACACTGGACTATAAGTCGACAAACGTTACTGGCTCGGCAAATGTCATCAACAGCCAAGATTTGAATGCTCATTATCACGATTTCCGGTCCTTCACCTCTCTGCCTCAACCTTTCTGGTTCTATGAAAAGATGCAAGAGATGAAGCCATGGAAGAAGGGTACGATTGGTTACTCTCCAGAATATGTTGCAACTCTCGGAAGCAAGCAAAATTCAATTGCCATACTCAATGGTCGTGTGTACGACCTAACAAAGTATCTCGTGGGCGGTCGACACGTCGTGGTTAGAGAGGGCGAAGATCTTCCAACCGACCCTACAATTGTGAATTTCATGGATGATACTGTTGTTGATCTCTTCCAGCAAATGAAGGGTACCGACGTGACCAAGCTATGGAATACCCTTGATATCGACGCAGGCCTCCGCAGCCGCATGCAGCTATGTCTCGATAATCTCTTCTACGTCGGCGATGTTGATACCCGAAATTCAGTCAGGTGCCAGTTCGCCAATTACCTTGTTCTTGCCGTCTCCATCCTACTCTGTTCCATAATTGGCTTCAAGTTCCTCGCCGCCCTTCAATTCGGAGGCAAAAATATACCAGAGAATTTGGATAAGTTCGTTATGTGTCAAATCCCCGCATATACCGAAGACGAAGAATCTTTACGTCGCGCTATTGACTCGGCTGCCCGTATGCGATATGATGACAAACGTAAATTGCTTGTCGTTATCTGCGATGGTATGATCATCGGTCAGGGTAATGATAGGCCAACCCCTCGTATCGTCCTCGATATTCTCGGCGTTTCTGAGACAGTTGATCCCGAACCGCTCAGCTTCGAATCTCTCGGTGAAGGACTCAAGCAACACAACATGGGCAAAGTGTACTCTGGTCTCTATGAGGTTCAGGGTCACATTGTTCCCTTCTTAGTCGTCGTCAAAGTCGGTAAGCCATCGGAGGTTTCCCGTCCCGGAAATCGTGGTAAGCGAGATTCGCAGATGGTCATGATGCGTTTCCTCAACCGCGTTCACTACAACCTGCCTATGAGCCCTCTGGAGCTAGAGATGTATCACCAGATCCGGAACATTATTGGTGTCAATCCAACTTTCTACGAGTTTATGCTTCAGATCGATGCCGATACAGTAGTTGCGCCTGACTCGGCGACGCGCATGGTTTCCTCATTCCTAGATGATACACGACTAATCGCTGTCTGTGGCGAGACAGCCCTGACCAACTCAAAGTCCTCATTCATCACTATGATCCAGGTCTACGAGTACTACATATCGCATAATTTGATCAAGGCTTTCGAAAGCTTGTTCGGCAGTGTAACTTGTTTGCCCGGTTGTTTCTCTATGTATCGTATCCGAGCCGCCGAGACAGGCAAGCCACTCTTTGTCAGTCGCGAAGTCGTTGAAGATTACGCAACAATTCGTGTCGATACCCTGCATATGAAGAACTTGCTTCATTTGGGTGAAGATCGTTATCTAACAACTCTACTCCTCAAGTATCACTCAAAGTATAAGACCAAGTATATCTTCAGCGCTCATGCGTGGACCATCGCACCGGACTCCTGGCAAGTTTTCCTATCACAGCGTCGTCGTTGGATCAACTCAACAGTACATAACTTGGTGGAACTCATTCCTATGGCACAACTCTGCGGTTTCTGCTGCTTCAGTATGCGATTTGTCGTGTTCGTCGATCTATTGTCGACGGTCGTCCAGCCTGTGGTTATAGCATACATCGTATACCTCATCGTTCTAGTGAGTACTTCGAAGAGTGTTATACCGATAACGGCCTTCATCATGCTTGGCGCTATATACGGTCTCCAGGCAATCATCTTCATCCTACGTCGCAAGTGGGAAATGATCGGATGGATGCTTATGTACATAGTGGCTGTTCCGGTCTTCTCATTTGGTCTGCCTTTATATGCCTTCTGGCATATGGATGACTTCAACTGGGGTAATACTCGTGTTGTTGCCGGAGAAAAGGGCAAGAAGATTGTCGTCACAGATGAGGGCAAATTTGATCCTGCTTCGATCCCGCGTAAGCGGTGGGAAGAATACCAGGCTGAGCTATGGGACGCTCAAACTAGCCGAGGAGATGATGTACATTCCGAAGTCAGCGGTTTCAGTTATGCCACCAAGCAGGGAATGAACGTCGGTGTAGCCGAGTATTATGCGCCGTCTAGACCTGGTTCCACTACTGGCATGGCTCCTCCGTACGACCTGAAAAATCCTAACCATCTCAGTCGTATGTCGTTCGCCCCAACTGAAAACCGAATGAGTCAATTTGGCGGTTCGCAGTTCTTGGGCAACCAGATGCACGATGTAGAGATGGCCAATCTAGCGGGCATGCCAAGCGACGATGCGCTGCTGGCAGAAATACGGGACATCTTGCGTACAGCAGATCTCATGACCGTAACTAAGAAGGGTATTAAGCAGGAGTTAGAGAGGCGGTTTGGTGTTCCTCTTGATTCCAAGCGATTATACATCAATAGCGGTATGTCTCCATCCTTTCTCCCCATTATGATAATGTAAACACTAACAAAACACAGCGACCGAGGCCTTGTTGACTGGCCAATTATAGAACCTGGTTAATATGTAGTCCGATATTACGGTTTCTGTTATCATATTTCTGCATATATTTAAATGGCCATGTTTTCACTATTTATATAATACCGCTGCATTACATATTTCCAAAGGGGAGGAACTCACCACAGGCCAGACATGGGTCGGACAGGAAATTCATCGGAGGTTAGGAGTCAACAAAAGCACAATTAAAAAGCCACTCTTGGTTAATAGCCAAGTTAAAGCGGTGCCCGATCTTGATACGCCCGCAATAATAATGGGAATAATCTTGTTACATTACTAGTCTTATATCATTTTGATCAATATGTAGCCAAAGAGAATAGAGTCTTAAGGCTTCAACTGAACTACCTTCTTTGAATTGGTAGTTTATCAAATTAGGCCTCGTATAGTGTTCATTATCAGCAGTTAATCGCCAGTAGTCTAAATATTTTTATTCTTATCTTTATTGGGATTCACTAGCATTGTCGAAGCAACTTGACTAGACGAGGCCTTGTTCGAGTTGTACATATATGATTGATTCAAAGGGGCGCGAATCAGTCTTTCCCCACAGGTTATGGCAATAATTACCCCGATATTTACTCCAATATATTAGTTCTTGATAAGTACCAGAAATGAAAGTTAAGACTGGTCCTTACTAGACAGAATCGGTGTGGCCTCGAAATGCTTCTGAAGTATAAGCTCAGGAGGGCCGACCCATTCCCTCTCCGAGTTTAGGCATACATTCCTCATATTAACATAGCATATCAAGAAATATCTTGACCCCGACCGCTTACCACTCCATATCTAACCAAGCCGAGTACGGCCCCCAGGACTATAGCAATTGGCGGTGCCACACCGAAATAACGGCCCCCAACATAGGCGGTCGCAGTTACAATTACCCACCAAGGATCATCACCAAGACTCTTCCCAGACTGGAAACCTTCATCAATATAACCCACCTGCCAGATTCTATATACAGCCGTATAGATCAGCCCAACGGCGCCAGCGTTGATACCTCTCACTCCAGATTTTACCCAGCGCCTACTCCGCAATACCCTCCAGATCCCCATTGTACCGTGAACCAGGACGATCCCAGGGAAGAAAATACCGCAGAATGCGATGATTGCTCCGGTGATGGAAGGATATCCGTGGTTAATAGCCGTTAAGCCACCTAGGAATACGGCAAAGTTGAAATTTGGACCCGGAAAGGCCTGCGCGATGGCAAGACCAATGAGAAAGTCACGAGGACTAACCCAACCCTGCGCTACCACGTATTCTCTTAGAAGCGGGATCACAACCGGCCCACCGCCGAAAATGATCGTACCAGCGAGGTAGAGGTTAGCAAAGAGTCTGTATAGCACAGGTAGATCAGGCAAAGCCCCTCGGAGTACCATAACGACGATAAACGAGATGAAGAAGGTCAATATGATGGTGGTCCCAGACTTCCATGAAAAATCAAGAAAATATCCTGGCGGAATAATGCGCGGCTCGGAATAGTCTTCTGTTCTATTCCCATCCTGATTGTTGAGAGACATGCTGGGGCTATTAGTTTCTCTCAAGTCGCCTTCATTATGAGTTGTATCCCCTTCTAGATGCGTGGGGCTCCTTATTCTCAAGAATGCACCCCTTGTAACGAGCCAAAGTTCTTGTAGCCAGCGATAGTCATATATGACAGCAGTGCATGCAGTAGCAAGCATAAGGACTGGGAAATACCATAGTGCGTTGTACAGCATTCCTGCGGCAGCGGTTAAGAAGACGAGGATTCTAGTAAGCTTATCCGTGATTGCTTTATTAGACAGATCGACAGCCGCCAGGGCAATGATGCCGACTGTAGCAGCGTTGAGCCCAGAGAGCAAAGCGTATACTGCTCGAGGAAGAGCTTCTCCAATGCTAGAGACGCCGATAGAAAGACCGAACATGCCTAACGCCCCGGGCAGACTATTCACGAATACATGGTTCTTAGTTCAGACATACATAGGTAGGTGATAATATAAATGTTGCGAGTTTCGAGCCTACCTCCAGATAAAAAAGGCGAGAATTGCTCCAAAAACCCCATCCTGAATGAGGTTTACACAGTAGAGCATCTTCGTACTAGCAGGGCCAGAGAGGGCTTGGCAAATGCTAAAAAGTTCCTGATACTAGAACATGATGATGTTATTAGCTTCTAGTCGCAGGTCGTGTGAGAATATTGTTCAACACCAACGAACAGTAACTTACCACCTGTTCATCGACCCAAGTGAGTTTGGACACGAACTTATCGTGAAACTATAATAATTATTAAGCCCATTCGTCGGGTTTGAAGACGGAGAAAGCTTTAGGAACCTACGATCCTAAAATGAACGGGGGGTCCACCAAACGAGGTGAATCCAAGATGCCAATTCACCTTGAGCGTCTTCCAACTTCGCTGTGCGACTCTCCATCCAGCCTCTTCCCAAGAATTAGCTATCATTTTTTATAGGTATATAGACCGGCTATAGCGCCGTGTTGTTGTTGCTGTTGTTGTTATTGGAATACAGACTTAAGAGCGGCGTGGAGGGAAACGATGGAGTCATATTGGACATGGCGAAATTGAACTATTATCGGATTGAAAATTAACCCGAAGTCATTTACGGGGGTGCAAAGTCCAATGGTCTTGTCAGGTTAAGGGCTTGGTATTTCCTCTTTGGGGAAAGACGTAGGTTAGGTAGTAATTACGTTCAAAGAAGCTTGATCAAAAGAGGTAGCCAAGTCGGCCTAGCTTCATGACGTGACAACGTAGAGTTATATAATCAAGAGTAGGTAAACTTTATAACTAGGAGTAATCTAGCAACTCATTTCTCAAGTAGTTGCAAGGTAAGAGTTCTCATATTAAGTACTCAAGAAGCATTCTTGTCATTATAATCATTAACTGCGCCCTTCCTACTTATCAGCTTTTCTTTTTCATTTCAGAGCTAAGCTAGCTTAATATGAACCTAGTTCAATGCATAACTGCGAAGAAGGCTATGCCATAGTATTACTATATACGGCTTCTCACTTATATATAAAGATGCAGCGTACATAATATTAACCATGCCCCCTAAGCCTCCGCGACTTTCTGTTATACTCTTCTGACTCTCAACTACCTACCCAGGTACATTAGGGCGGGTAGCTAACTGATGCTCTTAACTAAGTTGATTGGTATTATTCTATATATTTTGAAGTTTACTGAGTGAGCTTCAATTCCAAAGACAACTTTACCTATTGCCGTTAAGGAGTAGTCTTGCTTTCTGGAAAGGAAGGTTAATCGAGACCTTCATTTCCCTATCACATCTCCCCAATACAAATGAAAACGAAAACGCACCAATACCACCCTTGGATACTTCCCAGTTATATAAGAATCTTCTATGTAATTCTATCAAAAAGTGTTATATACGACTTTTAGATTTAGAGCATGATCTGTGTCAGTCCTACGTTAAAAAAGGCAAAGATTATCTATCTTATGAAGCAGGCAAGATTCCAGCAGCGTAATTATGTGATTTTATATCTGCCTGGGCCGCTTTATCTCGTCCGATATACTATAGTAGCTTGTTGGTAAGTTTAAATCCGAGTCAGACCAAGATGATGTGCATCACTTGATACTAATAGGTATACCTAGTCTAAATACTTTTATATCTCTAATACCTCGAGAGCAAGCATAGCGAGAGAAAACCCTTGCCATTACGATTAGTATTGGCCGCAGGGGGTTCTATAGAGAGGTGTGCGTTGGGGTCATACAGACGTCAACTTAGACGGCAGTTGAGTTTTATGTCAATATAGCTTATTAGATGGGAGCGTACCAACCAGGTAGCTGGTGTTTCTCGATTTCTTAGTTATCACAGTATCTACCTACATGTACCTCTAAGCTTATAAGATAAAGTACCTAGGTAGTTAACCCCGATATAAGCATGCTACGGATATAAATGAATTGTCTTATGGGTCCTAGAAATGGGACTGCGTAACATTATAGGATTGGCTAGGGGGCTAAAACCCACTAACGGTACGGGCCGCTCTATCGTCCATTAGTGTGCATTAGGTACCTAGTAATTCACTATGAAGACCATTCTTGATATTTCTATAACTAGCTCTTAACTAATCATCTTATGAAAGCATATGAATAGTATAAACATGGCCCCAGATATCTATACTGATAGGCTTTTTCAACAGTTCTGGTTCTCGTTTTTCTATCTCGGGCCACGTCACAAGCTAAGCAGCATGTGCGACGTTCCAAATACCGCCAAGAATATACAGCAAGGCTCGATACTACCTCCCAGTAGGGGGTCGTACACTGGATCCATAGGGGGTACATACCCGGGTACGCTATGACTCCTGGGTGGCTGTGCCACAGCTGACATATAATAGTAGGACGATTCAATAAGGCCATTCAAGAGAGCTGTTTACATATAGAATCATTAATTATTGAATTGAAACCTCAACTCTCTTCAACCGACTTCTTTTTTAGCTTGAAAGCTAACGCCCTATACGTATCTAGAGCCCGTGTTTACATATCGCGATTAGTTGCGTCTTACTTATGTCGCCCTACAACCGAAGAGATGAAGAAGGAAATCAACGTAACCAATGAGTTCTACCCAGAAAATCCACAACTGGAGCAGTACACTGCGATGCCAACCGAGTTGAACCAGGAGTCCGCCAACAGGTTAGGAGAAGAATTAAGATATAATTCCTACCATGATATTAGCTTCGAGAACCGAAATGCGGGCTCTAGTAACAGGAATTCGGCATATGATAGCCTCCTGATGGAGCCGATGAATGACTCGGGAGCAGAAGAAGCACTGGAGGGCAATGAAAAGAAATCCATTACCAGAGGTCCTCGACGGCGACTGTTTAGGAACTGGATGTGGGAAATCGGCGCATGCTTTCTTAGCCTCGCTAGTATCGCATCCGTGATAGCTGTTCTGTCCGTCGAGAACCACAAACCCCTAGATCAGTGGGCTTGGAGCATAGGCCCGACAGCTGTAGTATCCTTCATCGCAGCAATCGCTAAATCCGCCATGTTAGTCGCTATAGCCGAGGTTCTTAGCCAACTCAAGTGGCAGCATTTTCATGGTCAGGCACATCCTCTGATTGACCTTGAGATCTTCGATGGGGCTAGTCGAGGACCATTAGGGGCTACCAAGCTCTTGTGGAGGAAAAACGTTCAGACGCTGCTGGCATCCTTGGCTGCGGTCGTTGTCATCGTGTCACTGCTCGTCGACCCGTTCGTACAATTGGTTTTTGAATTTCCTGCTCTTTCCCGGCCGGTTTCAACTGCCAGCGCATTCTTAAATCAAACGCAAGTATACGATCCGAATGGGTATATTAGAGACGCCCATCTTACGGGGACTACAGGTGAGTAAATTTAGTTAGTTTTATTATAACTTATACTATTATAGAAGTTAAACGGTAACTGTAATTGGCTCCCTTACCTATACAGTCAAGAAATGGATGCAATGCATGTATCTTCTGCTAAGACATGAAGTTACTAGAGTCCTGTCGACTTCCGGCCCTTCCCCCTTTATTTCTCTTAGGCACTTAGGCATATAATATCAAATTCAAGCGTTAACTAATATCAAACTACAGCGTCGGCTGTCAACGCACAGATGCAAGCAGCAATTATCAAGGCAGTTTCTGAACAGCCACAACCGCCCTCAGCTACCTGCAGCACTGGAAACTGTACTTGGCCTCCTATTACCACACTTGGGGTTTGCGCCGACTGTACAGATGTTACGCGACAAGTCAATATAACTTGCCCGGGTCCCACGGTAGCAAATCATGGACAGTATCAGTGTGACTACGGTATGCCGTCGGGACGTAATATATCCGGCTTTATGTTCCGTGCCGGTGCTTCTGGCGATGTTTTCCCTACGAGGTGGAATTCTTCTGCCCTTTCGCTTGGCAATACTCCGGGGGATGCAGGCTCAGATGCGCTCTTGGCCTACATAGAAGCTGTGCAGCTCAAAGCAGCATTTGATTATGATACCGACGACATGTCATCGATACTTCGGCAGCCGACTGCTTGGACATGTACTTTCGCCCTTTGCGCTAAGACTTACGACAGTCTAAGCGTGACGAATGGAGAAATGAGCATCTCGACACCAACCGAAGACCTTATGGTTCTCACCGGCAATACTACCAATGGAACTACACCTGTAGGGGGAGGAATTTCCGGCTTGTCTTTTTACCAAGGTCTGAAGGTTAACTCCAGCTCATCTTCGGAAGACACGTACCGTATCAACCAAGCAGATTATGCGAATCTAGCAAACTACCTCACCGAGCTCTTTTCTACCGGATGGGGCGAAAGAGGGTTCGGAGCGTCGAACCGCGTACAGCAGTCCACAGCACCAAACTTAGGGTGGGGACTCTCAGAAGCTGAAGATCTTGCGCAAACAGTCCGAAGCATTGCTGAAGGTATGACAGAGATCATGCGAAACAGCCGCAACAGCACGCCGATAGCAGGAGAGGCCCTCCGTACTCAGGTCTACATCGAAGTCCAATGGGGATGGGTTGCATTGCCTCTTACTCTCATCGTGCTAAGTATTTTCCTCCTCGTGGTCATGGTTGTAAGAACTTACAGGAGTGACTTACCCGTCTGGAAGAGCTCTAGTATAGCCCTTCTTTCTCACGAGGTGAATGGCTGGGCTCCTGGGAGTGGAGTTATGCGAGAGACTTCTACACTGCAAAAGGAGGCGAAAGATATATCAGTCACGCTGCCAAGTGACTCGCAAGACATGAGGTTCGTCAGGAGTTAGGGAATATGAGAAGATTACGATCAGGTGGACGAATGTGTGAAATAGATCTTCAATATAAACCAGCATTATGAACTTTAAACGGTTATTTATTAGCCACGTCTTTTAGGTAGTTCTGTAATTCGAGTATTCTAATAGATGATGAAATAGTGATATAAAAACTTAAGATGGATTTTGAAGGCCTAGAGTAGTCCTTTGATCCTAAACCGAAAGATCTATTTTAGGAGGGGAGGTTTATTGTGATTTGCCGATCAGCTATCCAAGACCAGATTCCTCACTGGCGTGAATTGGCTTCGACAGTCTCGGGCAACCTATGGCCGAAGTACAAGACCGGTTTCTACAGAGCGCCAAGCGCATACAGGATAAAATCTTACAGATTTACATGACGCTGCTTCATGAAATATGTTGCCGTATTAAGCCGTACGTTCGTGGTTATTTGATTACACCTCCGGTTTTAACCATTATTTCGGAGTCTGATTTAAAGATTTCCCGTGTTGCCACCGCCTAACCGCCATCTTAGGGTTAAGTAAGACTGGAATTGTATGATATTGTGTTATAAGGTTCCGACTAGTAGACCGGGACAAGTATTCCACCGCTTCATGAAACTACCTATTAGGTAGGCAAGATAATAGTGGATGAGGTACCAATTTACATAGCCGTTTAGGTTTGTAATAGACATAGGTATGCTCTAATAATTACTTAAGAGGTTTGGCCTACGACGCTACATCGTCTAGGATATGCGAAATACAGAAACGATACAGGAACAATAACAGAAACAATACAGAAACATTACAAGTCGCCATGGCACAAAAAAGAACTATTCTAATTACCGGCTGCTCAGATGGCAGTTTGGGCTCAGCGCTCGCCCTCGCCTTTCACAAGACTGGATGGCGCGTTTTCGCATCGGCTCGCAACCCATCTAAACTAAAAGAAGCCGAATCCGCTGGTATCGAGACCATACAACTCGATGTTCTGTCCGAAAATTCCATCGCGGATGGCGTTGCCAAAGTCAAAGAGCTCACGGGCGGCTCGCTCGATGCTCTCTTCAACAATGCTGGCGCCGGGTATTCTCTACCCCTGATGGACATCGATATCGGGAAAGCCCAGGAGCTATTCGACTTAAACGTCTTTTCAATAATCAGAATGACTCGTGCTTTTCTTCCACTCCTCATCGAGTCGAATGGCATGGTAGTCAATCATACATCAGCAGCGTCGGTGCCAGCCGGTGCCCTTCCCTTCCAAGGCGCCTACAATGCATCCAAGGCCGCCGCCGCAAGCCTTACTGAAGCCATGCGGCTAGAGCTGGCGCCTTTCGGAGTCAAGGTGATCAACCTTATAACCGGCTTTGTGCAGTCGACCTTCTTCGACAACGCGCCCACTGCTATTCTACCTCCTACCTCGTTATACAACATAGCCAAGGAGGCCATTGAGAAAGCCATGGGATACGACGCCACTACTAAGAAGGTCAGCGATCCTATCCAGTGGGCAAACCAGGTCGCTAAGGATGTTAGTCGGTCTCATCCGCCTCATTGGGTATGGCGTGGTCAATACACGTTACAAGTTCGACTTGCCTCGCTCCTCCCCATTGGGTTCTTTGATGGCCCCAAGAAGAAATTATCAGGATTGGATGTCCTAGAGCGTAAAATTAAAGAGCAAGGAGGAGCGAGAAGGTCAAGACATCATGATGCGATGCTATCAGCTGAGTGAATCTTATATCCGTTGGATATACCAGGTGCTATTATTGTGAAGGGAATGGAGTATATTAATAACAAAAAATATATATAAAAAAGACATTTATTAAGAATTTTTGAAAGCTTTCTGATGAAAATATCTACCCCCCCGCTGTCAGTGGCTACATCATAACCCTAGGTCTATTGTTGGGGCTGTGCTTAGGGAAGTGCTGGAGAAAAAGTGCTGGAGAAATGGGGCTAGTTTCAACCAATGAGGTACTTCAATGGCATAAGTTATCACTATACATGTATCTTTCGACTCTCCATCATTTGCGATTATTGTCCAAGATCAAGACACCATAGCTTGCTGAGATGGACGTAAACTCATAAATAGGTACCTAAAGAGTCGATACTCCTTATGTCCAGCGTTAAACCCACCTCCCGGATGCCAGTGTCTCGAGTATGGATCCACTCACGGCATTTGGGCTCTCGGCAAGCATTGTACAATTCATCGGGTTCGCTTCGGGCTTGATTTCAAAATCAAGAGAAATCTATAATTCGTCAAAGGGCTGCACCGGTGAGATAGAGACACTCGATACTGTCTACGGACAGCTTCGAAACTTGAGCTCAAGTCTTGAGACATCTTTCCAAAGGGACCTCCTAATCGAGGAGGTAAAGGAAAGGGAGATCGTACAACATGTCTTGGCAATAAGCGACTTAGCTAGTACGTGTAAGTTGAACTGCGACAGACTCTTGGAGACCGTGAGAGAGCTCAAAGGCAGAAATGGAACGCACACACGATGGAAGAGCTTTAAACTTGCTTTAAAGACTGTTTGGAAGGACAATAAGATCGCAGACCTGGAGCAAAGCCTGCATCATACCCAGGCAACTCTAATACTTCATATTTGCGCAATGACAAGGTATCAACTTCCCCCAAGTAGCCAAAGTCTAACACTCTCTCGTCTTGAAGGTCGCCGTAGAGCTAACCATGGGGTTAGTTACTGGCAAGGAGTCCATCAACGCCAGCTAGATAGCCTACGTACGGAGAATTATCGTATGCGCTCGGAACAGTCTTCAAAACTTTCCGATATTGCAAAGGTGATTATTGAGCTACGTACAAGGGGTATAAAGTCAGAACATTACGATAGCCTATTCACGCTGGATGACATTGCGTCGCTTCAAACTCGAATATCTAAATTATCTATATCGCAGAAAGATGCCGCCAAGGAGCACATGATTATATCAAGCCTGAGCTTCGATAGCCGAGCTACACGACACTGTTCTATAAAAGAAGCCCACAAGAAGACTTTAAGCTGGGTGTTTGAAAATACACAAGCAAGAGATTCCCGAGCGGGATCCGCCTCAGGCAACTTAATACGATGGCTCAAAAATCCGGACGGCATCTTTTGGGTCTCTGGAAAGCCGGGTTCCGGGAAATCGACTCTTATGAAATACATATCCGACCATCCCACTACTATTGAGACCTTGTCCCAATGGGCATATCCCGATCCTGCTATCGTAGCTTGTCACTACTTCTGGAGCGCCGGTACTCCAATGCAGAAGTCTTACCAGGGTTTACTTCAGACATTACTATATGATATATTCCGCCAGCTCCCGGACCTTGTCGAGACTACCTGTACTGAACGATGGTCCAGATCGGCGGAAGCAATGAACCACGAGCCATGGACCCTACCAGAGCTTAGTCGAGTTCTTCAACGGATTACCAACCGAAGCGATCTTGGTGTGAAGTTTTGTTTTTTCGTGGATGGGCTAGATGAATATGAGGGCGATCATCTCGACTTTTGCCAAATGTTGCGAGAGATCTCTAAGTCGCCCTATGTAAAGCTATGTGTGTCTAGCCGGCCTTGGAATATCTTCGAAGATTCATTTGGCCGAGACGAAACTCGCAAGCTTTACATGCACGATTTCACAAGACCCGACATTAGATCGTATGTTGAAAGTCGTTTGCAAGAACACCCCAGGTGGCAAGAAGTTGACGCAGAGGCCGAAGATACCAATTGGCTAATTGAAAAGATCACGGAACGAGCAGCCGGTGTGTTCTTATGGGTATGCCTAGTTACGAGGGAATTGCGGAACGGTCTTACTGAGTATGATAGTTTCTCGGATATGCGAAGGAGACTTAACAATATCCCATCGGACTTGGAAGTATTCTTCAAGCAGATTCTTGATTCGGTAGAGCCTTTCTATCACCAGAAACTAGCAACAACTTTACGGATAGCTCTGGCGGCGAGACAACCTGCTTCATTCCTCGTCTACAGTTTCCACGATGACGAAGATGAGGATCCAGATTATGCACTGAAGCTCCCAGTAGAGTCTCTCAGCGCACGAAGGATTGAAATTAAGAAGAAACAAATATCTCGTCGTCTTAATGGAAGATGTCGTGGCCTCCTGGAATTCAATCCGAATAGCGGTTATGTCGAATTCTTGCACCGGACAGTGATGGATTATCTCCGTACTCAGAACACATCTACGTATCTCGAGTCAAAGTCACCACCCGGATTCAATCCCACCCTTTCCCTCTTGAAAGCCACCGTGGCTTACATTAAGAGCACCAAATTTCCCGAGTCTATCGACCGCAAACAATTCGCTACTTATACCCCGTCTAAGCTAATGTTTACACTGAAAGAAGCTCTTGCGTATGCGAAGCAGCTTGGGGGGAGCACAATCACTTTCGATTATATCGAAGAATTGGAGCATTGTATCCCAGACATGCACCGAAAGGGCCAGGCCAAATTCAATGTATGGGGTCATTCATCCAACCAAGTTCACTTATTCTTCCGTGAACCGGCCGTTGAGGCTGGACTAGACGAATATCTATGTTATATCCTATCAAAAAGCCCTGACTACTTCATAGACTTCCGAGGGTCAGATATGGAACGTGTTAGCTTCCTAGCATTGTCCTCAGCTCTAAGGCCACGTTGGGATGAACTCGGAGGCTCATTTCTGTCGCAGCAAGCCCGCCGTACGAACGCGATTCACTACTCTAGAGAGTTGGCTAAAGTGCCAAGAGCATGGGTGATTCTCTTAGAGCATGCCCTGCCATCAAACCCGACCCCTGACTCAGATAACAGCCAGCTTGCATGGCATCTTCAAAGCGGATCGATTTCTATGATGCTGAAGCAAGGAGCAGACCCAAACGCTAAAACTTACCACCAAACATCTCCAGGATATACGGTGGCTTGGCTACGGTTCACTGCTGCCTCTTTTAGCCTTTCTCCTGGTTCATTCCACCAAGCCAAATTTATTCACGCCTTGAACAGCTTTATCAGTGCGGGTGCCAACATGCGAGCTCTTGTGTCAAATCCTTTGGGCGAGGGAGAATCATCACCGATTCCTGGTCTGGATGCATTCTTTAACATCCTTCTACGCAAAGCAAACGACCTCGACTACTTCAACATCGAGCTTCTTGCTATAATTACTGAGACACTTATGTCTAGGGCAAGAGCTACAGGAATGGAAATTGATAGTTACTGGTGTATCATAGAGAAAGCGTTTCCGCTGGAGACCGTCTCGCGCATCAGGAAAGCTTTCCCTAGTCCTAAGCCATAAAAATTGACTCTTCTAATGATATCAACTTAATCATTTGGTCTAAGTGACAAGGGTGTTCCGAAACCTGCCTTGATAAGCAAAACGAATTAAAGATGCCCGTTTCTATCTGTAGCGAGTTCGATGAGCCGAGTAGGGCTAAATAACCGTACAGACTTGGCCGACTACAAACCAGGTTAGGTATATTGGCTGTTGAGGCTTAGCTAGCCATATTGTCGAACTCGCCTGGGAGCCTTTATAAAGCTACACTTAGCCACATAAGACACTCTATCCAGAATCCGGCGGCCACCAATCATATTATATCAAAAGTATATACGTATATCCTCAATTTATTTAATTGCTATACAAACAAACAAAATATTTACGATCTACTTAAGCTAGGTCAGGCCAGGTCTAGATCATGTCAAGCTATCAACACTGACGCCTCGTGATCTATCCTAAACATTATTAGACACGAATACGCTACCGTGGTATGAATGGGTGTTGAATTCGGACTATTACCTCGGAATTCTATCAATACCTATTACCTGCGTCAACATCGTAGTCAAGCTTTACCTTTATGACCAGCACGTGGATAAAGGACTCCCGAAAATTACAAAAACTCCTTGGCATGAGGAGGGTTTTGGCTTTGAGGGGATGGAAATAGAGGTCCAGCATTTCGCGTCAGACCAGCCCACTAATGGCTACAATATTACACCACTGGGTCTGATACCAAAGATCGACCAGGCACGAATAAACGCAGCTGCTAAAGATACGGGCTTCGATGAAAGCGTAGCCCTAAGGATTCGCAAGGGGTTCCACAAGTTGGCAGAACTAGACAGTGGGATTTAAACGAAGTGACAGTATATTTTACACAGGAAACAAATCCATATTGTCATATACCTGTTAATACGGATCAGATGTCTTCTTTTACGAAGCCAGGCTTAGGCGAATAAGCCCGACCGTAAAATTAAACAATTTAAACATCTCCTTTAGTGCATTTTGGTAACCCCTGGTATCTGACATCTTGCTAACTCATTGGCCTATTTCTGAAATGTGGTGATACTATGGCGTTAATTAGTGTAAAGCTTAGGACAGAGCTGAAGAGGCACTGTAGTCGTACCGAAGTGCTGATTCTGATGATAGCTAGGTACCTAGGGCAAGTACATCTTGCTCGGAGCAAGACAAGAGCCTGTAAATTTTAAATTCCTTCTGAGGAACAGAACAAAGGAATTGAGGTTTCCACTCAACTCTTCGGCAGGATCTTGAATTAAACCTCGAACGTGAGCAGCAAATGCGGTCCTGTCAGTTTCGTCTGCCGTAAACCGACCATCGCGCCATGCCTCGAATATGCTGTATTCTTTATACTCTTTGCTATCACTCTTTTCGCTAAGTCTATCTTCGACGAGAACTCTTCCCTGCAACTTCCAACATACAACCCCATCATCCAGAATCTCCGTCTTCCACTTTTTTAACGCCTTGCATTTGGTTTGCTTTTCGGCCATTGCAAAGCGGACAGTGAAATGGACTAGCATAAGGTCCGGATTGTGGTGGTTGAGCTTTAAATAGTCTGCTCGGGGCTCAAATCCTGAAAGCCACCAATACCATGGTGGTTTCGTGGTACGGCCTGTTGGCATATATGGATAATTATTAGTTACTCCATTGAACATCGTGGTTTATGGGTGGGTCAAGTAAACCCAAGGGCCACTCGCCTGAGCTTGACATTTCCGATAAAATTGCGGTCTCTTGCAATTGTCCAATTAACTCGTTGATATGGAAATCCCACTCCAGAAATCGGTGCTTTAGATGTTTAGTGACCTCTAATTTGTTGAAGCTTGCATTTGTATTCGCTTCGAGCTGCCCGATAATCCATATAAGGGTCACCGCTCCAAGAGCGGCGTCTCCGTTACCGCCAACATCGGCATGAGAACCCAAGAACCAGCATTGCTTAGCATATGTCTCTTCCCGCTCTTTGGAATCCCATATGCATGGCTTGAACTGTGCTCTGTTCTCATCCAGCGCAAGGACTTGAAAGGCATTTTCAACGGCCTGGGGGACTTGTTTCCCCACGAATGAGAGGGGTCTCGGCCACGGAGTTGGGAGTCCAAGAGCACTGACTGTGTCCCAGACAACACAAGCCTTGATCCGCACCTCGTACAGTAGCTCTTCATTGCGGAACCTCTTGACATAATTATCCAGCTTTTCTTTCACCGGATATCTCTCGCCGGAACCCACACGCTTAAAGTATTGATTTTTCCACAAAGCAAACATCCCACGTAGGTAATATAGGTGTTGTTTCTGGAACAATCCAGTCTGGCTGATGAACGAAGCCAGGCATTGGACAGCGAATGCCCCACGGGAGAATCCGACAAGGAATATTTCGTCGTTTTGGTGGTCGAAGTTATAATTATGAGAGAGAAAGCTGTAGGCATTCCTAATCTTGGTCGATATACCTAGGTAGGTACTCAATGTTAGCTAGCCAATCGGTGCTATAGCTAAGGAGGCATTAGTATCACCTCTTCCAGTTGCTCCATCGACGAGCTTAGCAGGCCTGCTAGTAGCATTTCCAACTCCGTTATCATAGTATACGGTTTGGAGGTAGTTATCGTTAGCTACACCCTCAAGGCATCGAGCGAGAGTAGCAACATTTGTCAAGCGGCGCTTGCTATTAACACCATCCTGCCAGGTGCCATCACAGAATATGAAAAGTCTCTTTCGTACTTGGTCGTTATGGCCAACAGTGTTCCCATCTAAACTTTGAGCGCCAGTGATCGGGAAGCCCTGTGTCTGGCTGGCCATAAGAGGCAAAAGCAAATTGTCGAGCACCTCAGTGGTCAATCACTGCGTAGATCTAAAGAGAACAATGTCGGCTTGTAGGAAAACACAATAGCATTGCAGGCACTCATGTTCCACACAAGAAAATTGAAATTGAAAACACACATAATATACCCAACCCCATATTGGCCCAAATTCCCCATAGCCAATTAAAGAACGAGGCAAAAACTCCCGACAAAAACATATGATCTCTGGGAGTGCAGTGTCAGATTAAGAAGCACTGGCGGGAGTGTGATTATTGTCGTTCGGTGGGTTATTGGGCCCCTTAAGGGTCTATAACTACCTACTTATATGGAGTAGAAACTGGAATACCCAGACCAATACATGCGGCCTTGCCGATAAACGTTGTAACATAATGTCAATCTATGCCTACCTAGGTACTTGGTAGACGCGGAAATTATTCTTACCCTACCACAACGCCCCCAAATGTATTGTGTCAACTAGTCGATTGTGGCCTGTACAATTTCATAGTATAAGGATATTTGACGTAGGTTTAGGATGGATCAGAAGAAAGAATACGACGAGCCCTTGAACGTGCATGCATAAACCAATTAGGACGACGTTCGGATGCACGGTATAGAATACTCGTCCTTTGATAAGAGACACAGAATGAATAAAAAATGAGTACCTATCTTAGGGATAGCAATGTACCTAGACAAAAGCAAAGCAAAATGAACCTGGTGAGGGGCCCACCCCCTATATTGATTTTTTTTTACAGTGGTCATATCAAAACTACCACCTTGGTAGGTTAGATAAGTACCTAAGTAACAAAAAGTCTCATATTCTCTAGAATAGTCTATATTTACCAATAAAAAAAAGGTCAGTATAGCATCCATCCTGCTCTCTAGTTATAAGCCAATACCGCGCTAATAGAAAATTTGTATTAAATGGATTAGTTATTGAGCTGGTTGAAGCTCGGTCTTGGGATGCTCCCGACTACCTAGGTACCTATGTGGCTGATATGGGAATCGCGGGCCAATTGGCTACCTAGGTTAGGTACCTAGGTACCTACTCTCTGTGGCTTATATGCGTATCGATAGGCGCAAGGTGTACCTACTACCACTAACACTTTATATCAAAAATTTTGGCTTGAAAACAATTTTGCTTATATGCACATGCAAGTATTTTCAAATGGCATTGCATGATGATTAATATATTTAAAGGGGTTAAAAGGATTAAAAAAGCGGAATTTATGTCCTCAAGTGCGAGATGGTTTTTTTTAGACCAATCAAATTACTTGGATTTTGGTGTAACCTTCTCGCATTTGAAGACATAACAATTACCTAGGTACTTAATATGCTGACAGGTAATCTAGCAGGTTGCCAAACAACTGCTCAATATTCAGCTGGGGTGGGCTCTGGATAGTAAAGGAAAATATTAACTATAAGGAAAACTCGGCAAAATAAATGACAGGTAAGGTAGTAAAGAGCGGCGTTACAACCAGCACAGGAGTACAGGTGCCTACCTGATCGCAGCCTGCAGCTTGTGTCACATCTCCAACTAATGATTCAACGCCAGTAATTTACAATCCAATATGCATCATGTCGGCTTCTAGTAGCTACCTAGATTAGCAAGGCAGGCTCGCTCACGAAAAAAAGGACTATACCTCGCTCATGAGCTATTTTCTGAAAATATACCTGAGACGGATATCGCGCTTACCATATGAGAGTGCAATATGGATGGTAATACCAATGTATGAAACGTGGTAGCCTCTTGTTAATCATCAAAGGCGCGATAGAATCCAATAATACAGAGCCCAACCAGCACCCGACAGCGTGATCAGAATGCATAGCCTTTTTTGTTCTAGGCATGGATCACTCGGATGTGATATTGACACTACTTTTCAGCCTTAATAAACCACGAAGCTTGAGAGATCATCCTTGACATTCATGTAATACGACAGTCTCAACCAACTACGCTGTGACGCGTATTTTATCGAGGATAAGAAACAGCAACCTGATGTGCCAAAGGCTTGCATTCAGGTGTAATACTACATATTAATCACCATCCACATATAGTTGAAAAATAAGATACGAGTATTTACAGAAAGTTCTCATTTGTGGGCCAGCAAATATTATATGCTAGGTGTAGTCATAGACTTCCTAAGGCGACACGTCATCTTACGTAGGTAGAAATGAACTATTTGACATCTTCCTGGTATAATTCCAACTCTTGCTGCGCGATTGCCGCAGTATATTATCTATACTGAGCCGCATATAAGTGTAAATGCCACTATATAAATTCCGCCCCAAAGGCAGGGACGATGGCACAGTAACCATAAGGAATTACAATCGTGTCTAGTCGTATACTACGCCCCCTTTGCCAACATGGAACAAGACAACCGCCCGATTTATTTTCAACTTCGTCAACTTACTCGCTTCTTTCCTCGTTTCCAATGGTTGTATAGAGCACCAGCAAACGAAGCCGAGGACGAAGAGCAGCTCAGCCATGAACAACCACTTGAGAACGAACAGCAGACCGGGAGTGAACAGCAGCCGTGCTCACTACAGACCTTACTGCCTAACAATATAAGCCGTGAACAGTTTCAAGAAATTCTCGATAGGTATCCCAGTTACATCCGTGATGTATATCAACGTGCGGAAGCCGAGCGCTTTCATGGTATACCCAATAAACTCAAGGGACGACAAGAACCATATATTGAGAAGGAAGACTTAGTATACCTAGACCAATGGATGCAGTATGCATATCCACCCCCAAGATAATTCCAAGAAACTGATAGATCTCGTCCCCTTCAGAAAACGTGGCACCCCCTTGACGAAGAAGGCCCATATACACAATAGGGAGCTTATCGAAAAGAATTCTAACGCAAACGTCAGAAGGGTCACTTTGGAAGCCTTTCGAGAGTATGGAATTAACAAAGAAGTTGTTGCGGCCATGGACATTCTACAAGCCGGGCTTAAAGGTGTTGGACCTTCCAGAGCATCCCTTCTACTTTCGGTAGCGTTCCCTAGCAACTTGCCATTCTTCTCTCGTGGACTATACCGGTGGACCCACTGGAATGAAAAGAGCGGTTGGGCACAAGATTTCAAATGGACGACAGACAAGTACCACAGTATGCTTGAACGGGTGACGTCACTAATTGAGAGACTCTCCATAAGTGATAAACGCATACTAGCTATTGATGTCGAAAAAGTGGCCTTCGTGTTAGAACATGAGAGTTGTATTAGTGGTAAGTGATGAACTATCCCTCTGTTGAGATTGCATTTACTGTTTCATAGCGTACCAACATTTAGGATAGATTTCCAAGTCCTTAGGATCGTGGATGATCTTACCAATAACAAACAGTCCAATGGAAAAGGGCGTGCAAAGGTGTTCAAGGTTGATAGAAAGGAAATAGATGGAATCCAGGGGTCGATTGCACTAAAAAAGATCTACAAAACGGGCGAGGTTGAAACTGCAAGAAACAGGTTCCTTGCTGAAGTAACGTCTTCATATCACTTGTCAAAGGTACGTTGCAGAGATGAAAATGTCTCCTCTCTAATAACAACTTCTCTTACTCTTTTAGTTGTCGCCAGTTCACTTCGTCGAATTCCTCGGGTGGAATGAAGACCCAGACAGGCTCTTCATTGCGATGGAATATATTGAATTTGGCGACTTAGAGGAATGCATTGGTAACAGCCGTTGGAACGAGAAGGACATAAAGGAAACCACAAGGCAGATATTGGAGGGGTTACAGATAATGCATCACGAAGGCATCGCTCATCGAGATCTCAAACCACAGGTAATCCTTTTGCTGTTCTATCATATCGTACACAAAAGGCTTACTTATCGGGGCCCAGAACATTCTTGTCGTCTCGAAGCAACCAGACATCAGAGTCAAGATCACCGACTTCGGTCTCGCAAAGCGACTTTCTAACAGGAAGACTACGGGTCTAGTAACCAAGGGGATCGGTACAGCAGGCTACAAGGCCCCAGAGGTTGTACGGCTATGGTATTCAGAAGATCCGAATCGTCATCTGAACCACTATTCTCGACATTCGTATACTTTTAAGGCCGATATTTGGTCACTGGGTTGCGTCATCGTCAGGATGGCTGTAGGAGAAGAAAACCGCCTGTTTCACAACGACACCGAGTTGATAGACAAATCTCGACTCAATCAACAGGTTAAATCGGTCAAGGGAATTTTGGAAGGGGGGCTTACCCCTATGGGACCCAAGGGCATACAATTTGTGCAGAAGCTAATCGTTGTTAAAGAAAAGAATCGATACGATGCTGAAAGTGCTCTGGAAGCACTCAAGAGCTGGAAAGTGCCCGGGGATACAGTTTGAGACAGAGCTTATTGAGGAGTGGCCAACGACAGATTTAAATATCGAATGCGTACCCAAGATTGGAAGATTTATCCGTACGCTAGGGTTTATTCACTCTCTTGTTGACCGTTTCCCTATCTATTCTATTCTTCCCATCCGTCTTTTTAAGAGGCGGCAATGATAAAGCGTAGTTGGCATAATATCCAAATTGTTGGTTAATATTGACATCATATTATAGCCGTAACTTCGACACACATCCATTACTTTGCAATATTGAGAATACGATTCACATTAACAGCCTCCGTATTTTAGAGCGTGTCATACTACCTTAAGTAAACTCTCGAATACAACGCGAGCATTACCAGGATGCACTCCTCACCTACAACTTAAATTAAAAGTTTTAAAATAGAGCATACATAGGGGCGTCTAGGTACCTTGTCTGTTACTATAAGGTTAGGTAACAAGTATAACTCTTGAGCGTAATATACTCTTTTACTTTAGTAGGTATCTAATAACGAACAGGGGAGTACTCTAAGTTATATACGGACTACGGCACACCAAAGAGTATTTCTTTCCCCCGTACACACGTCTAAATTTTATATAGCTCAATGATTCTCGCGGCTGGATTAAGTATTAAGTATATATATTCCTATCTCGAGACTACATCCCTAGCGAAGTTGGCTCGAGTCGTTTGGTTTACCTAATTTAATTAGATACGGTTGCATTTAATATGTCAAAAACAGGGGTTAGTCCACACGACGTTCAGAGGGCTCTGGAGGCTAGATGGCGTGAGCATCGCATGTACTTCAGATTTAGTATTAGAGGAGCCAGTTTGACTACGTGCCTTTAGAATATATATACGCGAAAGTTTGCATAACCAAGGAAAGTGGTAGAACGCTTCTATTTGTTCCGGAGGATCTCAGTCAGCAGAAATAAACTGTTGGGGATACGAGATAATTTATTACCTATAATGGGACGTAAGGTTTTAAACAGGTAAAGTAACTATACGTAATGTACCTAAGTTAGTGCAATGCTACTACGTAGCTGCATCAACGTATAAAGTGTCTTCCCTCGTTAGAGCAATTATCTTGATCTTGTTCCTTCATGTTATGCGGACTCGCCAGCCCTACGTGCCACATTAAGGCCTCAGCTAAGGGCATAGATCTCATTCAGGTGGGGTGCAACCTATAGGAAACCCCCGCGAATAAAAAGTCTAGGCTTTGGTAGTGGGGTTCTACGGGACGGGACTTACTTCTGATAAAGTGGGGATATTATGATGTAGTTGGTCGGCGCCTGATTACATGTTGTATCCCACGCAGCCCACGCAACCTACGAAACCTACGCAACTCACGCTAAAGGATCAATTACCTGGAACAACAACTCAAACTGTCCACCTACATACATACGCCTACATACACATACATATACTACCACATAGACTACTACGTAAACTACCTTTCCTTACTATTGCATCTTCGGATCATATACCCGCCTTCGCCCGCCGCAGTTCCAAGTTGCATGTGCCTGTGTTACATCGTCGAAGCAGACAGCATCCCATTCCGACCTTCTATTCGTCGCCTTTTGCTTCTCTGCACCATTATTTTTTCACCATTTTTTTCTTGATCGCCGATCTAGACACCACACACTCTCGACCTGTCTTAGTTCACGACAAACCGAGCCAGTACCTAGCTGCGCCGCTTCCCCCGACTTTGTCTCATCATCCTTATTACCTCCTCACGGTCCGTACTGCGACGACTTAGCCGTCATCACAAGTCAAAATGTAAGCAGGCACACGCGTCCCTTGCATCCGTCCTCTTTGGCCTCGACGCACCGAAGCTAATGCTCAACACAGGCATATCACCGTGAACGTGAACAATCCGGACGTCGAAGCTCAAGAGCTTCAACTAATAAACCTCGATGTCCCTCCCGATATGACCTTAGCCGACCTCCGAAGCTCCATCGAGGCCGAGGGAATACCTGGCCCGTCGCAAAACATCTACCACAACGGCCAGCTCATCACTGACAACTCCAAGACGTTGCAAGAGCTAGACATTTCCGATGGAGACATGCTAGCACTGCACGTGCGGGATATGAGAGGCAACACTGGCGTTGCGCCTGCTCACCGCGAGCCACAGAGACGACAGCCTGCTCCTGTAGCCCAGGACCCGGAGCTCATCCGCTTGCAAGTCCTCGGTGATTCTCGACTGAGGGGCGAACTCGAACGAGCGAACCCCCAGCTAGCCGCCGCCCTCGAGAACCCTCAGAGATTTGCCCAGATTTTCCGTCAGAGCGCAGACCAGCAGGAGGAGGCACGCCGAGCACGTATGCGGGAGATCGAGGCCCTGAACAATGATGAGTTCAATCCCGAGTCCCAGGCCAAGATTGAGGACATGATTCGCCAGCAAGGTGTTATGGAGAATCTCCAAAATGCTATGGAGTATAACCCCGAATGTAAGTCATGCTCTTCCTTGGACATCCAAACCCTAGGCTCTGACCCCCTCTTTTGCAGCTTTCGGTCGAGTGCATCTCCTTTACGTCGACGTCAAGGTCAATGGTGTGAAGGTTAAGGCCTTGGTCGACTCTGGCGCCCAAGCCACAATCATGTCCCCGACCTGTGCCGAGGCATGCAACATCATGCGCCTTGTCGACCGACGGTTCGCTGGAGTAGCTCGCGGGGTGGGAACTGCAAACATAATTGGCCGTGTCCACTACACTATGCTGCAACTAGGCACGAAGCACTTAGCGGCCGCATTCACGGTCATGGAGGGCAAGTCAGTTGACCTGCTGCTCGGTCTAGACATTCTTAAAGGTCACCAAGCAACTATCGATCTTGTACGCAACAAGCTTATCATCCAAGGGGAGGAGGTGGAATTCCTCGGCGAATCAGACATTCCCAAGGAGACTGAAGAGGCGGTTAATCAGGAACCAACCGTTCAAGGCCCTGGCGGCACGACTATTGGTGCCCGCTCAGGTGCCGTTACTGGTCCCCAAGTCTCGTCCGCAGGCCCTTCTGCACCTAGCGCATCACGACCTGCGGCTCCTGTGGCTCGCCCCGCGCAACCACCAGTTCAACCTCAGGTCCAGCCTCAAAGAACGTTCCCCGAAAACGACATCAACACACTGGTGGCGCTTGGTTGGGACAGGCAGGCCGCTATTAATGCTTTGGAAGCTACAGGTGGCAATGTCGAATTCGCCGCGTCCCTCCTCTTCAACAACTAATAAACCCGAATCTCCCACTTGCACTTTACGACGCAGTACACATAATCGAAGAACGCAGCAGTAACAAGAGCAACAGCAACAGCATAGCGTGACAACTACTCGATATAGCAGGTAGATCTAGGGCGCAGCATGGGGCATTGATAATAGGAATTCTTACGTGCGCGCAGCCCGAAGGCATTAGAGAGGTTCGTCAAGCACGGCATGTGCTTTTGCCAAAGTTGGAGCAAATTAATAGGGCGCACTTCGAATCAAGGTCTATTATGGATTAGAAAGTTACAGTTCTGCCTGATGTGCGTAGGTAATGGATAGCACGTGTACGGATAACAGATAGCTCGCCCCTTTTACCGCAGCTTATAGACGCAGGGTTTTAAAATAGAGCTCTCATCCACTGTAGCTTGGTCTCCTTCTGTGTCGATGAACTTGACGCCGCTCTTTTTGGGCCCGGAGCCGCGTGTAGGTTCCTTGGAAGCAACAGCGCCCTTGCCAACGGTCGGCGATGCTGCCTTGATAAAGTGCATCTTGACGAACATCTTATTCCTTAAGTCGGCTGCACCCTGCAGAACGAAACCCCTCTTCCGTAATGCCTCGACGAACGCAGAAACGTCAGTTTCTTCACGCTTGTCATCCGCGCCATCCACCTCGACAGCCAGCGCCGTCTCATCCTCTTGTCCCTCAGGCCCCTCCGCATCCCGTCCCTTCCCCTTCTTCCCCTGGGTCTTTCTCCTATTCCCCACGCTGTGAGTAACTGGGGCCCCGTTCTTACCCTTGCCCTTACCCACGAGCCCGAACCGGCTTTTGATCTCAGCAACCCACAGCTCGCCCTTCCAGTGCAAGATACGATAGGCCTCCTCCACGAAGTCGAGCCAGTTAGTGCCCATAAGCGCGAGGCAGAAGATAACAACGTCGGCGGCACCGTCGGCAAGCGGCAAGTTCGCGATATCGGCGCGTGTGACCAGCGGGCTCGGGCTCTGCAGGTCGTAGCTGAGGATCTCAAGTCGCAGCTTCTTCTTCTCGGGCTGTAGAGCCTCGGCGAGCTTAGCGTCTCCGCAGCCCAGATCCGCAATCGTGCACACGCCGTTGGTGCGCGGCAGGGCCGCCACGCCGGAGGAGCTAGGCGTGGGGGGAGCAGAGTGTCCGTGCTTGGAGGAGCGCTGGGGAGGCTTCTGCCGCCCCCGCAGCTTGATGTCCTTGATGTACCCCTCGACCGGGTTCTCGGGCCAGACGTCGACCTGGCGCCGGAACCCCTCGTGGTACTCCTGGAACATCTCGGGCGAGTCTTGGAACAGCTGGAAGGCGTCGGCTGAGGGCTTGGTGTATAGCGTTTCGTTGAGGTGGCGGAACCGCGCGGACACGAGCTTCTCCCTCATTGCGGCTTGCATGGGCGTTAGTTTCGGTGCTGCGGCGGCGGCGGGGGCAGAGACTTTGCTGCTGTCCTTTTCACTGGGCTTTTTGCTGTCGCCGCTTTCCTTTTCGTCTTTGGATTTCCTTTTCTTGTCCTTCTTTGCCTCCTTGCCTATTGTAGCATCAGGTGACTCCAAGGTTGGCTTGTTGTCATTTCCAGTAACCGGCTCGGCGCCCTCCACGCTATTTTGGCTCGCTTCCTTCTCTCTTAACTTCTTCAGTTTCTTCTTCTCTTTTAAAGTCATCTTCTTGCCATATCTGGGCCTGCCTTCTGGGGTTTCACCACTCTGGTCATTATCAGGTTTGGCCTTCTTCCCCGACCTTCCCTCGATAACTCGTTCCCAGAGATCTGCAACATTGGACGAGTTGACATTTCCTGGTGTGGATGAGGGCCTCTTGCGCTTGTTTGACTGCTGAGATTCATCTTGAGCCGCTTTTGGAGCCACTGTGGTGGTCTCGGGTTTGAGACCGTCCGCAGACACGGACCAACCTGGCACCGCAAACATTTTAATAGAAGGCAATTGTAGTTGTGGCAATATGCTAAAAGTTCCTTGATTATGGTATCAGCTCTTAACGATGAGTTCTGTTAAGAATAACTTGAATAACTTCGAAAAGTCGAATAGAAAGATTTAGAGGCAGCAAGTCGTCTAAACTTTTTTGCAGGGATTACTAGCGCAGGAACCTTGGAACGATGTACTATGTACCATTTGAGCTTGGCGAAGGACCCCGCAAAATTGCGGTAACATCCATTGCGAATATCATCAGTCACGTGTATAGATATGTAGATAGTGGATAGGGTCTAGTTATCAACTTTAAAAAGTTTTGAATAAATGCGCAGATGGAAGTCCTAAGCTAAGCTTCTTCTTCTTCCAATCAATGTGCAATGAAGCTTCCTACCCGATATTGCCTTTGAAGTTCTTGTCCTTACGATCGCAACAAACAAGATCAGTTAAATTTATCAAAGTCACTAATAATATACCTAGGTAGCTTCAATCTAGGTTAATACATTATATATAATAAGCCAAACCCTACATGAGGCTACAACTGGATGAAACACCTGGGTCACCGAGCAGGGTTACGAACAGAGCAATATTGCTCATAAATGCTGCTACGGCCGGGTAGGGCTCCGAGAAGGGAAGACCAGGGCCTCCACAGTACGATCGACAGTTACACGACGGCTGGTCAGCTACAAGCAGGCCCTCCTATCGTTGATACCTATGTATCGGTTGACTTGACCCAGATCGTCAACGGAGAATCCATGGACATCAAGACACACCAATATTGTAAGTCTCGCAGTTCGAAGTTCGCAGTTCGCAGCTCGCAGCTCTTCGTCGCTACAATGTGACACAGACTCTGGCTCAGATTTCCAGCTAGAGGGTTCATGTCTTTACCCGCCTCCGCACTAGCATAGACACAGCTTCCCCGGCTTAGCTTTTTCGCTGCCATAGCAATAAGCCGACCTAGCTAGCACTCTTCTCATTGATGGATATGCAACGGCCGTTTTCTGCATCTGAGCGGGGTCACGGGATATAGCATCGCATATTCTGCATTACGACACACTGTTTCTATGTCGTGACTCTTGACGCTTCGGCCCATACTGGTGTATACGTATGGTGCGTATGGTCTACAATCGCGGCCACGCCCAACTCCTCAATACTGCCCAAGAAGCTTTACCATGCAATTTCTGCGTCAACCGGAAGGGCTCGAGGCTTCCCCTCCCGAGACACGCGGGAAGGCTACAACACTCGGACTTTGCTATACCTAACTCAGCCTAGGTATTTTTGGATCCCGTTGGCCATAGCATGACAGGGCTCGACTACGTTGAATTGATGACGTTGTGTCATGTCCTCTGCGAAGTCGTGAAATGAAACACGAAGAAATAGCTTCAAGTTACCCGTCTAAGGAAGGAAAAGAGATTTAGGGATTTCCGCTTTCCTTCGCCCGTAAGCTCATGATCTACAACAGCCGGGTTTCCCTCCGTGTATGAGTCCACTTTCTTCAAACTCCACGATAAGAGAGGTCAAGACATCTGCGCAGCAGCCCGCACAAGCTACGGAGCTTAGTTCTGTTATGTATGTCTAGAAGCGCGAATTGATCATCAGCCAACAAACCGTGACTTATGTGTAGGACAATTCGTCTTCGCCACGAATAGATGCGCATTTTCGGTAGCACAGGTAGGCTATATGAGCAATTATCTCTACGAGACAAATTTCCAGGTCGCAGGAAATAGACCCCAGCTGCAGGCGCATCATCAGACGTCGCACTTCGATCTACCGCGACTTGAACGACTCTGGTTGTATGCAGCTTCGAAGGACCCCTCCAGCGTATCGCATCACCACGGCCTCGGGCTCGGCATCTATTGTTACATACAAAGCCATTGCAATACAGGGTCCCATACGGCATTTTGACATATGCTCCTGTTCCGCCGTTATACCACATACTTCTTCTTCACGTGGTGTTGTAGCTCTTTAACGCTAGCAAATAGGGCGACTGAAATTGTAAGCCGTATTCTTCTAGTCGTCCGCTGTCCCCTTTAGTCTGAGAGAGGGTATTATATCTTATACATGCATAGAATTGGCCTGTTGTAGGATATACCTTGTCAGGTTTGCGGTGATAGTGTTGAATTTCACCGGGTCCTTGAACTGGTCACCGTCGAAAAATCCCTATTACTTTACTTCTCCTAACCGGTGCATGGCGTCGGCTCTAGCGACGGATCTATTGCTGAGGCCGGGTCTGGAGTCTGGATTGCTCCACCCGGAAGCTGGACCTAAGCTGAAAAAGTCCAATGACACCGTAACATTTCAAGGATTGTCTAGCCTAGCAAGTTTGCCCAGCCTTGCCGAGGTCTAGAAAGCAGAACCTACTACATACATAGTATACCTATACTAGTATCTAGTACATATATACTGTGGTCTTATCCTTGCCCAGGTTCGACAGCGCTGGCAGGCTGGTAACAACTAGCTACACCCCCACCAATTCCCACCCCATGTTCCCCGTGCGAGCGTGCAACCATCTACATATTGTACATACTAGATTGACTGACTTGCCCCTTAGGTCTAGACGCTGTCATATCCAGTTCACATTCCCTATGTCGCACCCAGTCTTACTCTTCGAGGGTTGAGTGTCCCCAATTGCCCACGCCAGCAAGAGTACTCCGATTCTCTTCTGTCGCACTGGATGTTTCACGGAGCGATATAAACTATATGGAAGCAAGTCGTGACCTTCATCTCTTCGTATAATTTTTTTTACAATACTCCTGCCTCTGCCTTGAATGTCTCATTCCATTAGCCAGTCGGAACCGCGGGAATTATTGTATCGTAATTCATCTTCCGATTCCAAGTCCTGCGTAGACAAGACGTCAGAGGCTGCCATAGTCGCTATCCGCATTGGAAACGCTCTTTTCCTGAATTGAGAGGACTTCCCCCCCGAGTATGTTCGGCGCCGTTCTGTAGTCGGCACTCTCCCTGCCCTAAATCGGGCCAATCGTCTGAATACCATGTGACAGTTTTGATATCTTTAAGCCACTAGACTACAAGATAATCAGCCACCACCTCACAGTAATAAGATTAGGCGGTACGTTAAACACCATTTTCCAAGATGAATTCAGCGGGGGAGCCAACGGGGGACGCGTCCGCGATATCTCAACCTCCTCGGTCATCAACACCAGAAGAGAGAGATGGCGATAATTTGGCGCCTAAGAAACCGATTGTTCGGAAACGAACGAAGACGGGTTGCCTTAGTACGTAGCAGTCTCGTGCTCCTAGATCGTGTGAATAGCGCCAGCTAACTACCGTTAAGCCTGCCGAAAACGTCGAATAAAGTGTGACGAGGGTAGGCCGACTTGTAACAACTGCTTGAAATCGAAGCGGCAATGTGATGGATACAATCAACGAGTTGTTTTCAAAGACCCTTTAGGCGCATTTGCCAATGCCCCCTTTGGACCGATACATTATCCAGCACCCTCTCCTCAGGCATTGGTAAGAGAACAGCAGCTATCGGCGGCGCAACAAAAGTCTTCATCGCAGGCTTTACAAATCATTGCCCCTAAACCGCCTGTGGGATACCCTCAAGTGCCTGGATTTTACCCCGGCCAAGTTGGGCAAACCACATCACCTATGAGCTTCGATCCCAACGGACTCGGATCTCAATCTGCGCAACCGAAGTATACCTTCTTTCCACCAACCACTGTCGATGCGTTCTCTCAACATCAGTGGAGGCAGGAACAGCCTACAAACTTCGGTTCGCTTTCACCTATTGCCCCTGAGAATCTTGCCCAAAATTTTGCCCCTGTTCTGCCCCAGCAGCAACAACAGCCAGGCAATATCCAACTAGACAAAGGCAAGGCTCGTGCTGAACCTGAACAGCATATCCAGGTCACAGAGTATGAGTACGAGGAATGGGAATACCCCGTATCAGATGATGAGTCCATGGCAGAGTCGGATGATGTGCCAATTAGTGCGCGGCGCACGTCTCTCGACTTCAACGACCTCGGGGTAGTCGCTTTTCAGAGACTTGACCAGCCGTATGACACGTTCGGAACCCAGACGAGAACCTTCTCAGCCTTTGCTCCTGACCTTGCGGCGTATGAGCCGTCACCGTCCAATTCTCCCTTGAACGACAAACAAATAGCGGGAGTATTCTGGCATTTTGTGAACGTAACCGGACCTAGCATATCCATGTATGAAAGGTATCCTATTGATCCGTCGCCCATCTTTCAGGGGCAACCTATACCGAAGTCTCGTCAGCATATCTGGACCTGTAAGTCAGCTTTCTGCGCTCTTACCAGTTCTCGTCACTAATTTATATAGATACCTTCCCAATTTTGTCTTTTACCCACCCAGCTCTCCTCCACGCCGTGCTCGCAATTGCTAGCTTGCAGATTGCAAAACTTCAAGCTCTGCCACCAACAGCATCTCTCAAGCACTATCACCTAGCTTTGAGGAGAATTGCGCGAAACGTGGGTCGGCCAAATAGGCGGTCTCAACCAGCAAACCTGGCGGCAACATTAGTATTGGCATTCTATGAAGTGTGGAACTCCGATCATGACAAATGGAGCAGACATCTATTAGGAGCACGTTTAATCATCAAAGAAATACCGTTCGCAGAAATGACTCGAGCTATGATGAGAATTAAATACCAGCAGAGAATGCAGGAAATGCAACAGCCTCCGATAGACGCGTTTGGAATGTTCACGACATATGAGGAGACAACTCCCATGCATAAAGACTGGGATCATCTAGACGTCCAATTACTAAGTGAGATAACCGGCAAGGATGTCTCGTTTGATGAGTTAGGAATGATTCCCGAAGAGCACAGCGCATATCCCAGGTCGAGATATCAGCATACAGATAAGGACATGGAAACATACCAACAATTGAGCGACCTCTTCTGGTGGTACTGCAAACAAGATGTTTACCAGAGCGTACTAGGTGGAACAAGACTATTGTAAGTTCGCATCACGCTGTGGACTCTATAATATAGCCGTACTGATCAGCCAAGCCTCGAGTATGATGCATGGACTCAATGCCCGCCGAGGGCCCCAATAGGAAGGCTTGATGCTATGTAAGTCACCCATTTTATCCGTCCCGATATAACACTAACACGGCTGTTAGATATGGCACGTACGACCACCTTATGCTATTGCTTGGCCGCTTAGCAAACTTTGCATCCAAGGATCTAAGCCGAAAACGGAAAACCTTTAAGATGGCCAGTCCCGGTCCCGGTCCCGGTCCCGGGCGCGGGGGATCCCCGGGAATGTTCCCGGGCATGGTGCCTCGTAACCCCGAAACCATCACGGTGCCGATGGGATTCACCCCACCGAGGGAAACATCACCACCGAGCGATGGGCTCCCCGAGAATATCGACCTCGACGCTAGTACCGCCGAGGCGTATCGCGAGTGGGAGGGAATCAAGCGGGCCTTCGAAATACTCAGGAGCCATTTCGGTCCCGAGTTCGAGGCCCTCGGTACCGACGTTTACCCCGCCAGGGCAACACCGTTTGGCCTCGCCGCGCACTACAGGACTTACTCCATCGCGGGCGTCTGGATGAACTACTACATGGGCTTAATCATACTCCATAGAGCTCATCCCACGATGCCGCCCGTGGCCATGATGGCTGCGGGTATTTCCGCGCGGACGACTGCCTCGTACTGCATGGAGGTGGGCCGGATTGCTGCCGGCCTAGAAGAGAATATCGCGCATCTCGCCAACGTGAGTACGCTCATGGCAGCCGCGCTGATAGAGTGCTGTTTCCCCTTATTTGTCGCAGGTATCCAGGTAAGCGAACAAAACTAACCCAATCTCAACCCCCAATTCTCCGTTTATATTCACTTACACAAACAGTACCATGACGATTTCCAGCGGCAATGGCTGATCCAACGACTACACGACATCGCGCGGTTGACGGGGTGGCAGTCGGCGCGGCAGATCGCAGTGGGATGCGAGTCGTCGTGGACCAAGGCGGCGCAGCTAGGCCGCGGCCCGCCGTACGCGCGCTCCGTCAACCTCAGCATCGACCCCCCTGGCTCCGTATGGGTCAACGCCCGCCGCATCGACAAGCGCATTCAGGAGATCAACGGGGACGAAACCAAGATCGTGCTGGCCAAGGGCGAGAAAGCTTCCTACGCGATGGGGTTGCTAGCTGTCGAGCATGACCTCGAGAAGCTGGATCTGGAGGCTAGTGAGCGGGATCGGCGGTAACTGGAACTAGAGGGGTACTGCTTAGGGGTCTACAGGGGAAGTGCCTAAGGTATGTGATAGGGATATGAAAATTTCAAAATTCCAATTTAAAGGGGAGTGTGATAACGTGAAAATGGACTGGAATATTTCATGATTGTACGGACTAGAGAGATGGGGGCTTAGAGTAGGCGTCTGAGAAAAATACGGTTGATTACGTTGGATATCTTAGGTACCCTATGTAAGGGAGGAATAACTTGGAGAGGAGGGGATCGACGGCGGACGGCTTGCTTGTATAAGATAGTACATGAGATTTGGTGATACTTAATACAAAGTCCACCTTCTCAGAAAATCTCGGGTGTCATAAAGCTTAACGGGGTAGAATCTTCTGTCCTAACCCCTTGTCTATTTGTACTAGATTGATATTCCGCTAGTACCAGCTCGCCGCGATCCAATTCTCTGACCTTCCTCCTAGTTGGCGGGTAGTCTCTCCACGACTTGAGCCATCTCCTCGTCCGTGTATATCCTGAAGCCTCGCTCCTTAGTCACGCTCGCCAACTGCACATTCTTGGAGTCGAGCTTCTCCTCCATCACTTGCTTCAACGTCTTCAAGACTAGAGTCTCTGCATCTACGATCGTAAGGGACTACACAGTGGTGTTAATAGAGTTCCAAGTTACGTTAGTTTCGTAGAATACGGAGATATATGTACCTTGTGGTATTCATTTTGCAATTCTGCCTGTGCGCCCTCGCTTCCGGAGCCGATGGCCTTGGCGTCGTAGCGATAGAAGGTACCGCTGGGTTCGGCGTGGTAGAGCTGGGGGCCGTCCTCGTCGTAGCCAGCGATCAGAAGGGCGACACCGAAGGGACGGCTCATGATGCTCTCCTCGCCATCGGCGCTCTCGCCGAAGCGCAGGGCGAGGTCGCAGATGGCCTGGGTGCAGCTCTCGACGCGCAGGTCCTCGTTGTAGTTGAAATTGTGGCTCTGGCACTCGACGCGGGCGTGCTCGACCATGCTGCGAGCGTCGGCCTGCAGCCCGGACATGGCGCACCCGATGTGGCGGTCGATCTCGACGATCTTCTCGACGGACGAGGTCTCCAGCAGCGTCGACGTCACGCGCTTCTCCACGCCCAAGACGACGCCCTCTGACGTTGCGACGCCGATCGCCGTCGAGCCGAGCTTGATAGCCTCGAGCGAGTATTCGACCTGGAAGAGACGTCCCTCCGGGGAGAAGGTGCTGAGAATGCGACGTTAGCAAGAGTGGAGGGAGGGGGGGGGAGCAAGCGTTCGGGAGGGGAGGGCGTACTTGATACCCCGGTCTGGTTGACGTCCATTGCATTAGCTACCTCTAATAATCTAACAATACAGGCTATCAGAAGCTTTGGGGATTGGGTGCACAGCTGGCTTACCGTATTCAGATCTTGCCATAAACATTTTGAAAGATTTACAAGGGAGACCGTCTCTAAAAGAAGGTTATGGGGTCGTTCGGTCGAGGGTTATGCGTCGTTTGGAGTGGATGTGGTTGAGATTGGGAGCGGGAGGCTGAATCTACTTTCGTAAAGAGGTAAAGAGAGGCTAACCTTAGGATCTTAGGTAGGTAGGTGCTACATTTACTTTAGGTACTGAGCTCCAAAGCTCAAGGCTGCTACCGTTTACGAAGCTCGGGTTAGGTGTTTGCACCAACCGGGGCTTGGGCCTATAATATGGAGCTTTGACCACTAGCATTGCGGGACTATTTTATTATCGATAAGATATGCGCTTAAGGTACTGAGTAGGGGATATATGCATATGAGACAATCACATTATGATCAATAATAGATTTATATGCCAGAGGGCATGGTAGTTTAACATTTATTAAATGCAAATAAATTCATCCACGGTATAGCAATATACACTATACAACAGGAGTGTACTCGTTACCAGCACCAATGCAATCACTTCTATGTATTCACAAGTTAGGTTATTTCGTTGGTAATGTTATCAGCATATAGAGCATCTAAACTTGTCAGATGACAAGGATTACGATAGGCGCAGGATAAAGGTTTTAAGACTTAGTTTGGAGCTATCTACCAGCTAGTCATTGGTTAGGTTATATATAAGGGAACTTTGGTTCCCTTATAGATTTAGAAGAGGCAAGCGTTAACAACAACAACAACAAATATATTCAAGCTATTCTTCAGCTAGTTACCTGTCACTCTGTAGTGGTTATTAACCAAGGGCTACTCATGACAAAACTTACCTGATGATAAAACGATGTTTATACAGCTCCAAGAGAATTTCAGACCATGCCAAACCTTTCTTATTAGTCGGGCATAAAAACCATGTCAAGTAATAAGAATGTGTTCGGCCTATTGGATTAGTAGACAGCTAAAACTGAAGCTTAAAAGTTTATGATGAAGTTGATGTCCATTTCATTATGTTACTTCACTTCGTCTGATTTTGCTTTCCCTGGCCTGACTTCGTCCGGCTGTAATGCTCACGACAGTATACTCGGTCTCTCTAATAGATCAAGTTGCTCAAGCTGCTTAGTTGCTGATTCTTCGTTTACGTTCTTTTCGTTTTGAAGATTCGAGGCTATGCTTCCCCCATCACCTTGTGGCTTCCATCGCTCATTGGCTTTAACACAATTCTTGCACCTGGTCTTTATAAGAGCCTCAGTAACGTTAACCGTTGGTAATTTTGCACTTTTAGGACATAAACTTATGTCCCTATTGCTATGTCGTTTATGTCGTTTACGTTGATTATTTCGATTATTTCTTTCATCACATGTGTATTTGGCTTCTCGCGCAAGATGCCCACATTCAGCGGAGGAATATATGTACTTGGCACAAATACATTTAGGAGCATATCTATATCGATAATATAAATCTCTTGTTATATATCGTAGGTCTATTATTTTAGGATCTTTAGCCATTGTAGGCTATACAAGAGAGGCATTTCCCGAATAGTACCAACGAATCAAAACTGCTTTCTGGTAATAAAATTAATCAATTTTCCTTCATATTTATATAGTTTAAAAATCACTGTCGACAGTGCGGTTATTTCAATAAAATTTATTCGCCTTAGTTGACAGCCGCTGTTTTGTGTCTTCCTAAAACAAGCAAATGGGAATTATGTTTACCGAAGTCAATAAATGCACTACATTGATAATCATAAAACAATTGCGGCAAGTAACGTTCCTTTTCTTCTTCTTTGTTCCTAGGAATATGGTTTCGGAACTGACTAGGGCAATATTCTTGACGTATCAACCATTTTTACGCAAACAAAGACTTGGCTGACTTTGATATTATTTTTCTCGTCTACCTACATCTAAGCCATCCATGAGTACTGTAGATCGTTTTACACTTCATACTTTTTAGCTCGAAAGGGATCTACTTACAACTCAGAATACTAGATAAAGACTTGCTTCGGAAAAATTACTCTATCCTGATTAGAAGAGCGATTTTACACCATGGCGTACCTTGCTGATACCGTATTTGCTGATTGGCCAAGGGTTCAATATGCCGAATTAATTACATTAGACAGGTTCACACCTAGAGTTCACCTTGTACAGCTGGCTGACAACCCTGAAACTCGACTGGTTGTTAAATACGTTTCTAGTGATACGGCAAAGGGAAATATATGGAAAGAAATGAACATCTTGAAGACGCAGCAGCTTCATCCTTCTATACTTCCTATCGATCGTCTTATACTAGACAACAACAATTGCATCGTTGGAATGGGAACTAAATTCGTCCCCGGTGGTAATCTTAATCGCAATAAAGACCGAACCTTTAAGTTGAAGTGGCTCAAGCAGCTTACAGAAGCTCTGGATTTTCTTCACTTCGATCAAGGTAAAACCCTGCCGTAACAAGGCGATCTTTAGTCCATGACTATTAACGTATCTCTAGGCATTGTCCACGGCGACCTCCACATGGGTAATATACTGGTCGACGAAGCCGCTGACAGGCTTGTGCTGTGCGACTTCAGTATGGCCAGAGAGGCTACGCAGCGGAACCTGATCGAAGAATTTTGGAGTGTTACGTGGACTCTCTACGAGCTGATCACACTTGATTTTACCGCTGAGGAGGAACAAGTCCAAAATTCACAACGCGAGAATGGTGTGTATAGTTTGAATACCGAATCTATAGAGAAGTTGCCTAGGTGGACTGTAAGAACAAAGCTGGATTGTGACGCAGAAACATTCCGCAGCTATCTTCGGGAGTGGATTAAGGTGCGCAGGGAAACTCTGCAATCTGTTAAGGCAAGAAAACCAGAAACCATGATCAACTTTTCAGAGAGGGGGAGGATTCAGTGGGAAGGGCCAATACATGGATGCCAAGGGATACAGAGCAGGACGATACGAATGAACCACCAATATTGATGATTACATGTAGGCACATGTAGGCTTTATAGCTTTTACACATACGGTCAACGAGGTAGATTATACCAACGAAAGGATATAATAATAATTAAGGCTGTCTACGAGAAAAAAGCTAGGCATTTTGAGTGTTAGGGATGAAAGTACGGAATAATAATAAAGGGTTTGAGGAACAATTACCATGTGATATATGTAGGTATCCGTAGGTACGAAGTACTTATATACGTAATATATGCATATACCATCCCTTGTTGGTGGTTGGACGCGCTTGCTCAGTTTCAACGCGACCTGCCATCAGCCAATTGTCGATAAGGTTCAACGGACACAAGCTTAAACCTCCCACCTAAGGTTACCCTGGACTAGGTACATATCTAAATAAATACAACAACAACATTAGTCGACCACTCATGATACCGCAGCAAAAGGCGTTCCCAATGTCGCCTTATAGTGACAATGTCTTCGAGGGTTTCCAACTACTCAGAGAGGCGCACGAATGGCACTAGCGATAATGATAGCAACCCGCGACCCCGCGCAAATGCTCATGCTTCAAGAGCTTCTCAATCTCAACATGATCAACGAAGCACTCGTTCTCCCCAGACCGCCAATATCAATCCCCCTCATAAGCGTAGTGCCTCAGGCAATCCGCGACCAGTTAGTAGGACTGCCGAAGAACGAAGGACCGAGCGCACGACAGTGACTACCAAAGAGAAGCTAATCTCGAGGACGAGGAGCCCCGAAAGACGGTCTAGGGATGCGCCTCCGCCAGAAAAACGGAAGTCAAAAGAGGTGCCCAAGCCGCGCCAGTCAGACACGAAGTCGAGAGATTCAAAGCCTGACGCGCCGCCTAGTATGTCTCAGATTAGTGAGATTTCACCTCGAGGGAACTTGGAACTTGGAACTTGGACTAATTTCTTTTCACTACTAGCATCATGGGAACCCGTAGCTAACCTAACGCCGCATACATCTGCGCCCCTTGCGATACGCGTGTCCATACCTCCTTCGGCGTCAGAAGCGCCACTCTCGCTGCAACCGCAGCCTCTACACGAACTATCCTTAGAGGCCCAAGAGGCCGCTATAATCGAGGATTTATTATTTGTTTTTATGGGATACGAGGGGCAATATGTTCGCTATGCTTATTCCTACGACCCCAACGAGGAGAGGGACCGACTGGCCGGACCCGAATTTAAGATACTTCCCGGTCTCGATCCTAGTCTTCAAGACCTAACTCTATCAATGCTCAAAATGGCTACTTACTACTCGGCCCTTGAGACATTTGTCGACGTGCAGAGCAGGGAAGAATTTGGGGCTGTCAACCATGCCCTATGTGCTGCAATTAGGAAGTCCTTACACGACTATCTGATAATGGTTGCGCAGCTGGAAACCCAGTTCTTGACCAATGATACTTTCACCTTACATCTCCTCAACGTCCATACACTCCCTACAAGTCAGATGATGTTCCAGCTCTATTCACTAGCTCACGAATTTCTCAAGAGGAACGCGCTTTTGGATGACGAGAGCTCGGAGGACTCAGACCCTGACGATATTGAAAATATCCTAGAAAATTTGAAGCGGGGCGGCGAACTTGTACCGGGAAATATGACCGGAAAGAAGGTTTGTAAGGGCGGCGTGGTTATAGGTCTAATTACTAAGAGATTGGAAACCATGTCTGGAGACCCTGCGGCCAGATCATTACTCACATCCTTGCTACGCGATGCTAGCCGACCGTACATGGCGATGTTGAACGAGTGGTTACATCATGGCGAAATCAGAGACCCGCATTCCGAATTCCTTATTAAGGAGCAGAAGAGTATTAGACGCGACAGGTTAGAGCAGGACTACACCGACGATTACTGGGAAAGACGATATACCGTCCGAGAGCATGACATACCTCCACAGTTAGTAGCCGTCAAGGAAAAGGTCCTGTTGGCAGGGAAGTATCTCAACGTTGTGCGGGAATGTGGCGGAGTCGACGTTAGTAAAGTCGCCCAAGATGTTCCCAAGTCCTTCGACGATCCGCACTTTCTCGACAATGTCAATAACGCTTATGCTCATGCGAATGAATCGCTTATGAAGTTACTCCTAACTACTCATGCTCTTCCTGCTAGGCTGCAGTCACTGAAGCATTACTTCTTCCTCGATCCGTCTGATTATTTTACCTATTTTATGGAACTCAGCGCATCGGAACTGCGAAAGCCGGTCAAGTCTGTCAACGTCGTCAAGCTGCAGTCTCTCCTCGATCTCGTTCTACGGCAGCCGGGCAGTATTGTATCTATGGACCCATTTAAAGAAGATGTACATGTCGAGGTGAACGAGGTCGGCCTAATCAAGATGTTGCAACGAGTCGTAAACATCACAGGTATTGAGCAAGGGGAGGCGCTACAGCCTCTAAGCAACCAGCCTATCGAAAACGATAAAAATGCAGTCGGCTTCACCTCGCTGCAGCTCGACTACACAGTACCGTTTCCCGTATCGTTGGTCATTAGCCGGAAGACAGTATGGCGTTACCAAGCGCTATTCCGTTATCTTCTGTCGTTGAGATATCTGGAGTCACAGCTAGCGACTACATGGCAAACGCACAATGCAGGGGTTGTTTGGTGCCACAAGTCGTCCATAAGACGTATTGAAATTTGGAAGAGGCGAGTGTGGACCTTGAGGGCGCGAATGGTGGTTTTTGTCCAACAGCTCCTCTATTTTTGCACTCTAGAGGTCATTGAGCCCAATTGGCAGTCTCTGATGTCAAGACTCAAAGCCAAGGATGGAAGTTTAGATGGGTCGGGCAAACCAGACCGGACCGTGGATGAGTTGATGCAGGATCATGTGGATTTCTTGGACACTTGCCTGAAGGGTTGCATGCTAACCAACGGCAAGTTAATTCGAGTAAGTGGCTACAAATTATTGCGGCTACCGCGTCTCCGCTCACATATTTCTAGATCCATTCGAAACTAATGCAGACCTGCACCGTATTCGCCGCTCATATGAATTGGCTGTCGCGCGAGCTTGAAAAGTCCGATCCGGATTTAATCGGCCCTATAAAACCACCTAATATGACTGACAAGGAGTGGAAACGATTCCAGGCTATAAAGTCTCAGAAGTCGCATAGCGATAGCGGGTCAAACAGCCATCTCCAGGATGAGGAGACCCGGGTCAACAACCTATTTGAGATCATCAGAAACTGGGAGAAGAACTTCAGCCGGCATTTGCAAATCCTGCTAGACGCCCTAAACCATTACGCGGCCACGGAGACCGTGGTTCTACTAAGCTTGTGCGCGAGACTAGCAACTGCTAATCAAGGAACTGATTTCTCGGGTCCACGTAACGAGGAGGACGCCGCTGCATAAGTGTCCCATGTCAGTTATGAAGCTTCCGACACGATGCATCAGCGCGGCCAGGATATCTTACGGATTGAGACTTATGACAGGCGTTTAGGCGAGACGAAAATAGTTGGCGCAAGGCATAGCTGTGGGCTACGCAGTGAGGAGATATAGATACCTTGGAATTATGAATTAATCGGTACTCCAAATATACATGAACCCCTGAGGCCTTTTTCGCTAGGACTTCGGGACTAGTTCTCTGACCAAGCAAATGACTTTCTAAACCTTTCGCTGTCCTCGCTCACGCATTTATTATCACATCATAATAGTATCATTATGCGGGGACCCAACCGCGAGGTAAGCTCGCAGATGTTTTATTGAGTGAAGATGTGATTTTAAACCCAGCCGAAATTTCATGCGCCGGTTGATGCAATGCAATCGTAGCCGTATTCCTCATCATGTAGGTATATATAGTACAGGCATTTATACACGTATCTCATACCCCTCTCTTTTCCTTTTCCCTTACCTATAGTGCCGAGAGGGCTAGACTACTTGCGCGCATCAATTGGCGGCCCTCAGCTCCTTCACGATCTTGGCCAGCTGGGCTTTGTCGACGTCCTTGCCGTCAAGGGGCCCGGCGGGAGCCAGGAGGGTCTTCATGACGTCGCCGAAGGGAGGGGTATCGGCGGTGGGCGGGACGGAGGCGGCAGCCTCGCTAGTCATGGCGGTAAGGACGCCGGCGACGATGGCGCGCAGCTCGGCCTCGGAGGTTTCTCGGAATCCGCTTGCGGCGACGTACTCGCCGAGAATGGCGACTTGGGTGCGCTCCTTGTCGACTAGGTCCTGGCGGCCGGCAGCTTGGAACTCGGCGGCGGCGTCGTCGGAGGCGCGCTGGGACTTGCGCAGGAGCGCGACGAGTTGCGCGTCGGTGGTTATGGGGGATGCGGTCTTGGAGGCGTTGAGGACGGCGGAGAGGACGGAGCGGATGGCGGTTAGGCGGGGGGCGTCTTTGGCGCGCACTGGAGGGGGGGGGGTCAAAGTCGGTTAGCTATTTTTTTTTTTTTGTCTAGAGAGGTAGCTAACGGAGCTTCGCGGGACGGCAAAGTCGGCGGAAATGGAGGTGACGCACTCGCTGTCTTCAGGTCGCCTTTAATCTTTTGTAGCAGCGGCGGCGGCGGCGGCGGCGCCTCTTCGCTCGAGTAGAACCGTGCGCTGCATCTGCGGCTCAAGAACCCGGACGTCGTGGGGGTTGTAGAGGGGTATGGGTATGCGATGCGTGTCCGTAGTCGTAATTGCTCCGCGACGCGATTGAAAGGTCGTAGGGACGCCATGGTTGGAAGTCTTTGTTTCGGTGTGCCTTAATTAATTTGTATTTTACCCTTTTTCTTTCTAGGCAATTTTCAATGTATGGTTTGGGTCCGGGGATAGGTAATTATATTCAGGGGAGATTGGATGATGTCGAACCAATCGAGTTTGTATTTCGGTACGGTGAAAGTTCCCGGTCGGTCAGGCTTACCTTACCTTGGGTTGGGTAGGTACCTATCGTCCAAGCGTAAGGTGGCCGGTGATATCACGATCGTCACTAACCGGTGGGAGAACTGGCTGTGGGCAAAAACTGAGGAAGCTACCGAAAGGTATTGTATGTGCAATTCTGCGAGAATGGAAGCTGAAGAATTGAATTAAGTTTAAGGGTCGGCTCCGCTCCCATTGGTTCCCGCTACTCCCGCTATGCACGCCCTAACTCAATGTCTTATAAGCTTAAAGTCTCTTTAGGGCCATAATCGGATTATAGAATATCTGACTAAAAAGCTTTACCTGCCGGCGGGAGGACTTGCTGCTTGTTGAGTTCCAGCTTGTTGAGTTAGGCTATACCGATGTATAATATGTATGATATATATGTGTTTCTCATAAATATCAAATATTGGGAAACGGGACTTCGTAGGATACATGGCCTGATAGGACGTCATTTACGACCCATGCTTCTTCCCCATACCGAGTATGGTTGCTTAGTTGATCGACGGTCGGGTTATTTTCCATATGCTAGGGCTCACCCGGGGCACACTAGGCACACCAGGCACACCAATGACTCCCAAAGCCCTCGTCAACGTTTCAAGGAGATATTACCTGCATCATATTAGATAGAAAAGGATCTAGGAAATGTCACCTGACAGATAATGGCAGCGAGATGCTCTACCGGGTAGCAAGGGTCGGGATGGGAGTCTACATCCGCGGTAAGGCCCACTACCATCACGTACAGCCCAACGGTTTTGTCCTTGGCCGCCACTTCGTTACACAGTCACATAATCAATCACAATTAGCAGCCGGAGCAAAGGCTCGTAATAGAGAGTGACACACGGGAAAGTTACCCGTGCGGTTGAATAGAGGTAATCTATTTCAACCGAGATGATAATTTTCAGCGATTGGTCCGGCTGGTTATATAATCTTACAAGGGGAGGGGAGGAGGCTGTCTCACTTCTCTGTCTTGTCACTCGCTGTTGTAACGTCGTAGATGGTGGCCACGCTGCTGCCCTCCGAACAACAAGCAGTGGCAAGGCCGGGTAGGGTAGCCTCAGCAGTCTAGAACACGGCATTTAACTATGGTAAGTCTTAAGAATTTGGAAACAAAACAGGACCGGGGGTGGCCCACTGGCAAAGTTGGTCCGCCCGCGACTAGGAGGGCCGGGAATGCGGGCGGAATGAGCGATCAAAAGGAGATGCCGTGACAGCGGCTCTAACCGCCCGTGTCTGCCTTAGATACTCGAAACGGGGCGTATTTCTCGATGTTGGCCAGTAAGATTAGCTTTTATTGATGTGTGTGTATGTGTATGTGTGCGTGTTACGCATCCGATGTACTTTTATACTTTTATACTTTACATGTGTATGTGTATACCGTAGAGTACATACGTGTGTGTATGGAATACGTACGAAAGCAATATGTATCATGTTGGGCAGGAGGTACCCTATGGGTATTTTCTCGATTGGGTTGAGACACACGACCCGACTAGTTGGACCCGAGACTCTGGTAGAAGGAGCAAAGGGGATCCCTTGATTTGCTGCTTCCCTTTTGGCTGCAAACCTTAAGCTGACCTCATGTCCTGCCTTCCAATTCCCTCTCTCTCCACTCGCCCCTCTCCGTCTTCGCTGTCTTTGTTTCCCATAAGTTCCCATAAGTTCCCATATGTATAATCCCATATATCACATAACCCTCCCCAACATCATTCAAAGCCCACGCCGGTCAATGTTGTATCAACATAGGTATATTCTATAAATGCAGTCGTGTCCTTATCTGCTGATTGCTCAACGTACAATGTGCGAAGCCTGGTCCTTTTTCCCAGAGGCAGGTGGATGACAACCCGTAGCAGCCAGCCTTACTGGCATCCTACACAACCCATCTCTACACAATCGAGCCCCCACCCCCTTTCTCCCAGGATGAACGACCGAGCAAGCGATACGGTGTTGACCCGATTAGTCTAACCTGCGTCTGCTTTGACCCGCCGTATACCTTGCCTCTCCACCTCCACTGCGGCAAGGTTTCCTTCCGGGAGAGCCGCCAAACCAGTTCCCGCCGACCTCAGCGCCTCGGCTTTCTACCCACGCATACGTATCTTGAATAGCAATTTGTTAGCCTTCTGTTAGGTTTGACATTCGTCGGGAGCCTGAAATGGGGATAACTTACAACCGAAAATATGGCTATTATTCCACAATACTTATCAGCATCATCCACGGTCCGTTTTGTACATTTGAGTTGAGGAGCTAGGTCAGGGCCTTACCTTGAGTGCAGGGTTAGTAGCTTCTGCTCTCGCCTGTGCCACCAAGACGTGGAATTCCGTAATAGTCATGCTGCGAAATGTCAACAATTCCGTGTGCAGCTGGCGCATTCTTGAACAAATCGGCATTGAGCTTACTTTAGTAGCTCCGTGAACGGGTACAAGGCTAAAGACCCGAGCAGCAATCGGACGTTTTCTTGGTTGTGAACACCAATATCAAAGTCTCTCTGGACTACGCGAAATGTTAGGATCTAATATTCAGAAAAACCAGACGGCACCATACTATCAGACCAGCCGCACATGGGTAAGGGGATCACTACCAAACAAAAATTAGCACATGCTGCTTCATCGAGCTAGGGACCAGACGTTGATTGAAGGGGGTCACTGTTAAATTGAACCCAATGATCAGGCGCGGGTGGAATAAACCTAGGGGGTGGATGAGCTTTCAGATACCTACTTCGCTCCTCGACATCGGTGAAGCCAGCTTGCCTCATCCAATGCGCAAGACGTCGTGGCGCCTCGACGTTTTTGAGCTGCGACATTGCTCGGCTGTATTTGTCTGACCATTGGCGAAGTGCGTGACCTATTGAGAACCCCGTGATGAGCATATGCACGTCTCGCTACAGAGCTCGTCCCCCTTACCGTCTGTCAATGTACCATTGTCGGACTGTGCGTTGTAATCGATTTCAACCATTTGGCACCATCCACCTCGGCGCAGACACCGGAGGATATCACGCATGTATTCGTTCCATCGGTTACGGTCGATGCCTCCGGCTACAAGTCTGCTATTCACGAGGTCGAAATGATTGGAAGGAAACGAAAGCCTGCAAATATGCTAGTTGAGATTTCCGTTCTGATAATCGGGCATTTCGGTTCTTACGGCATGTTCAAGTTGTCGACATTAAGGTAAAGGTTCTCAACACTCTCCTCGGGGTTATAATGATGGGGGCTCACGTCGATGCCAATGACCTGAATTCTCCAATGTTAGCTAACAGAGAGTCTTTAAAACGATAAATATGTCTTTCCGCGAGCCGACTGTTAGCATCAAGCTCACCAAACCAATCTTCTTGCGGTTGAAACGCGCTGGCTGCAGCGGCTTTCTAGCTCTGGTCTGCGGCTGAGGAGACAAAACCCGAACAGAAGCTTATCGCATCGCAAGAGAAGGTTGACGAGTTTTCCGCTCGGAGACGTATATGTTAGAAAAGACTCTGCCGAGGGGGTTTGGTCCCAGGTATTGGGGATCCGTGGAGTACGACCGATGCAAGAAACGACTCTATACGTGCCTCGCACCTAGGATTCTCCCAAGCCACTTGGAAAGCCCACATTCCCGTTCCGAAGCCACAGTCGAGTACTCGCCTTAGAGCACCCATGGGTGGGAAGATAGATCTCCCGTCGAACACCATGGCTAAGACGTCGTACTGGATGCGCAAGCGAATAGTCTCATCCTGCGAAAGGTGCGTCGACATCAGTTTGTGGGTCCGATTCGAAAAGGAGTCTTTGGCGTCTGCAGACCTCATCAACAGGCACAAGATATATCCTGCGGTCCACTGAACAGCGCTGGTATATTCTGTTGTGGTGGGTAAAAGTTTCGCGCACTTCGTCGGTGACCTCTTCGGTGTCGGCGTGCCTATTGGCGGTTTAGTGAGCAGAACACTTTCTGCTGAGGCTTAGGGCATATCTACCCAGTCATTTTATAATAACGCTAGTTCTGTTAAGGGGAACCAAGCAAAATATCTAGTTGAGAATACCGTGAGGCTGTCTTCCAGCTGACAGGCTATGTGTTCGAGATGATGTGTGGCCTGGATGAACAGCTATAGGCTCCCGAATGACGGTTTTTATCCAGTCCGGCATGCTCGGTTTGGGCTTCCAACACCATCAACGCTCACCACCCTCTCGACGAGGAGGCAGTCTGATCTCCTCTTCACTAGGTACATGGGGACCGTTAGTGGAAAGTGGTATATTGCAAGAATAATAAAGCTGTTTAGGCGTGTGTGGAGCCAATGGCCCGGTCAAACAACCACATTGGTCACACGTCCACAGCTTGCACCCCACGAGCTTTCTGCTGTTCGCCGATCCTAGGTACTACAGTTACTCCCTACGTATGCATCAGACCTTCCTGATCAAATCGGCTCAGATATAGACCATTGAAGCATATGGGCAGGCATCTGAGTTCCCTAGGCCTGTTCCTCTCTCTCTACTACTCCATGACCCAATGCACCCGCACTAGTTCCCGTCTCTCTCTTGCATCGTCCATCGGAAAGAAAGACATTGCTGCCCAAGCCTGCTTCTTTACTTGTTATTCTTGGCATATACTTCGCCCAATGGCTATTTGATTTGGGTGCTGCGGAGGTTCACATTGCATTGAATGACATATAGCGCAGAAACGGTCTTATATCTGGCTAGGTGGGATTAAGCAGCCACGTATGAGACTTAACGTATGCTTGTGATTGATCGTACCGGTTCGGTAGTCTCTCGGTACTCTAGTTACCCTTCTTTAAAGTTGCTGACAGTTTACTGTACTGTGCCTCGTGTTGCTCTCAGCAAGATCTGGTCAGTTTATGCGGCCGTAACCAAGGGTTTGGAATTTTGGACGGCTTTGTAGCCGCGTTCAGCGCGAAGGGCTTCTAGACGACCTAGGAGGTTTGGCAGCGGCAATAGGGGATAAGAATCAAAAGGAGCCTTCGGCGAGCATGAAAACGGCTCCGCCTACGCATTTTTAGCCTGGTTTTAGAGGAACCAGCAGAATTCCATAGAGCTGTGGTTTAAGGGAGTTCGGGGACCCAGCTCTCTGGACCGGCTGTAGCTTCATTTCCATGTGCCCCTATACGGAGTACACGCAGGATGACGGCTACACCAACGGGGTACCCTTAGCACTCGCAGGCCTTGGCTACGTCTTAGGATTCTTACAACCTACCTTGCCGCCAGACGTCCCAGAAAACTATATTTCAGAACCCCTGGCGAACTGCCACGGGCAAGACGCACGAAAGTCTTTGGTAAGCATGCCGGATGCAGCCTGAGTCAGAAATAATATATTACTTGCCGATGACTTTTAATCTACTACGTATTACGGATGTGGTCAGTCAGAGACGGATTTCACGTACATGGCGGGCTACTATGACGACAGGGATGAGGATCTCGAATGGCCTGTCTAGCTACAGTAACTTGTCCGCAAGGTAACTGGCCCAGATCATTTATGTCCACTTAGTATTAGTACATATGCGCGAGGGGAGCAGGCTCACCCGGGTCCTGGGACGACGAGATTGGCGTGACGATCGCGGTGCCTACTATTACTCACAGCTCCTTATGTGCGACTACCCGGACGGTGAAGAGATTACAGGATTTCCTTATTTTAGTATGGCTTCCTCACACCGCCACTATGGTCTGATGAAAACTAAGTTCAACAACCTGGCTAAGAATCAGCAACGGTGCTCGACCGTCAAATAGCCGTTTTCCTTAGTTAATTTTTTGGTCTAGGACGACGTGCTGCAGGCGGCGTCTCTGGGACCGCCAGGGGATGTTTATTATGCTATTATGCCTCGCACCCATTTAATATGGGTTAAAGGATACCTAGCATCACAAGAGATCAGAACAAAGCGGGCCGTTGCAGTGGAGATAGCATTAAGAGGGACGACGCTAGAAATTTGGGGGGGTGGCGGCGATCTCCAAGTGGCCGGTACGGCGGTACTAATACGTTTCTAGGCTGAAAGTACAGTACAGTACTGGCCTCTGCCGCCGCGGGTTTGCCATCAGCAGAACGAAAAGGGGACACTAGGTATTCTATATACTGGCAACCGCTTCGACAACTACAGTTCCCTGCTGAGATGCATAGTAAGGCTGTCGATGTCGAACTAGATATATTAGCGGCTCATAGTCGGCTTCACAAGCTGAAGAAAAAAGATATGAAAGCTAGGGCTGGCGAAAGTCGATATCCACGTTTCTGGTAAGAGCTCTTTACCGAGAAGAATGGCAGAGGTCCATTCGTTGTTCGACGCTAGCAAGTTACCCCTGGTCTATAGGCAGGATTATGGTCGGGACAGGCCCCACAGATGGTTAAAGCCTCTGTGCCCTCATACGTACAGTACTACACACGCACGCAATTTTTCCTTGCTGCTGGGACGGCGCCCGCCCCTCTGGATCACACTCTCATGCTTCGCGACGGGTCTTCATGTAAGCTACGGTTGAAGCCGGCTTTTCCAGGACTTCGGTTTAAGTTTTGGCTCCTTGCAAACCTGCAGATCTCGATTATAGCCTCGCTGGAGCATCTCAACATATCACAGTCTGATCTGTATCTGTCTTCACCGTCGTTAACCTCTTCGTCATCATCGCAATCATGTGTCTTACTCTAGTGAGCCATGCATTAGCGTGTACCAGAGTATCGGGTCAGACACTACAGGTGTGATTGTATCCGGATCTAAAAGAGAAAAATAGCGGAAAAAAGCCGGCGGCCTCGACGACTAATTTGGGCCAGCCTCACTCTCCGCTGCGATGGTAACCCTTGTTTATCATTACCCTGCGAATCTGCCAATAGGTACTCGATAGCTGTGGCCATGTACCGTCCCCTCGGCTGCTACATACTACGTTTGTAGAGAGAATAACCCTCGTAAGCAAGGATCCCGTAGTAGTGTACCTAGCTAGCGGGCACGGTACAGTACGCAAGCGCAAGCGCAAGCGATCTCCATCACGTGCGAATTGGGAGGGTTGCAGATGAGTTTGGGATTGAATAGGTATATACATGGTCTTTGTACCACCAGCCCGAAGGGCTGGATCTATTTCCCGGAAGAGCTTGGCTGGCCTACCAACGCTAGAAATTGAGGGGTCGGTAAGAAACAGGGTGCTACCCTGCGGGAAAGTCTACGTACAGTACTTACATACGCTTGGTTAGGAACCCTTTCGAGGCTAGGTTGGCTTGCAGTTCTCCCGTCCATGCGCTACCCTTGATTGGCAGGGTCAATCCAATCCAAGACGTCCTTTCAGTTCCCAGCGCTCCTTTCGGGTGCGGCAGCATGCAGACGCGAGGCGAAGGTGCCTTACCGCCTACGCGGGAACGCCTTACATGTCCGTTGCGACTTTGGAGTCAATGCTTGGGAGCCCGGAGCGTTGAAACTGTAACGAGGCTTCTTACCCAGCAGGCTGGTAAGTCGATCTCATGGGTAGCCTGACGACATTTCCGCGGGACCGGTTTGAGGATCTATCTCGCCTCTTGCCGCCTGGTAGATAGATATATATCTTCCCCACGGAGGAACGAGGCGAAGCAAAACGCAACCTCACCATTCGGTGTGCCGTCTACTCGGGTCACTCTGGATCGGCTTTTCGATATTGCTACATAATTTCAATAATTTATTTTTTGGTCTCGCCGCCCTCGCCGCCGCTCGGTTACGATGCCGTACATCTGGAGGCCTCTCATGATGGTAGATTTAAGCATCTGCCGAGCAGCGCGGCATACTACCCTCCCCTCTAAACCCATATCACCGAGCATACGGCGGCATAGTATGCAGGCCGTCCCGTACCGCGACGTAGGATATTGCTAGTATATCCAAGACATGGGTTCCTGATACGCGGAGTAAAGTCCATGAACGTCGACCTGATAGGTACGAATTCGATACCGTACCTAGTAGAAACGAGGTAGGTACGCCAGTAGGGTGGCAAGGCAGAGTAGTAGTCCCGGGCATACAAACATGCAACATGAGCTGTTCTTTGAGCCCCCAAAACCGCGCCATCATTCTGATACGTCAAGTTTATTTTTAATTCTCGTCTTTTTTTCTTAATATTTTTTCTCCTTCCATCTTCTTGACGTTCACGCCCCCCCTCCTTTCCACACCCTCTCCTTTCGGGTTCTGCTTCGGTGTATCAAGGAGACGCTACTGGACCTTGTCAGCTGTTTTGACGTAGGTAAGGCGCGTAGAAGCAACGCGAATGGAGGAAATAAGGGGGGAAGGGGGTGAGAAGATGGGAAAGGGCACAGAGAGAAAGAGGGTTATGTTATGTATTGTTATGTATGGGAACGTGGTACGCGACACCCCTGGATTTAGAATGGATTTAGAAGAACGCCTGCGGCATAGGCAGGCAAGGCAAGGCAAGGCGAGCGAACAGGGTCAAGGTAGGTGGCCCCGACGGCAGCGTCCTTCGGGCAGACCCCCAATCGCGGGCCGTCCGGGGTCTCGGTCGGGGGGGGTCGAGTGTGGGTTTGACGTGGTTTTTTTTCTCTGGGCTTTCTGCTTTGCTGGGTCTTTTGCCGGGTTGGTCTGGCTAGGGTCCGTATTGTACAGATACGCTGGAATACGACAGGTCACATATCACTTTTTCCTTTTCCATTCCCCTTCTTTTTTTTTTCCCCCCATCCACCTCTTCCCTGAACCCTGACACGCTGTCCCTCTCTCTCGGAACCGTCTTTTCTCTCAACGGGTTTAATTTATTATTATGGGGTTTGCTCTTTAATATTATTGTATTTTCCTTTTTGCATTTTTTTCTTCTTCGGTCACTTGTGACCTGACCTTACTTTATTTTTCTTAGTAAGCGGACAACAACTCCTAATTATTATCGTCATTACTACTTCGTATAATTGTTATTACTTGTATTATTATTGATATTATTTTTTTCATCCTCGTCTCGTCTCGTCTCGTCTCTTCTCTTCTCTTCTCTTTTGGCGTAGCCGCATGTAGTGATGATTGGGGGGACGGACATGTCGAGTTTCTGGAATACTACTTTCTGGTCATTGGTTCCCTAGCCCTGGTAAGCCAGAGTGCCGACCCGCCCCAACCGTACCAGCCGCGCATGTTGGGTTTCTGGGATAGCATTACACTAGTATAGCATGGATATTAGCAAGGGTGTGGCATGGTTGAACGACTCCGCCGGTAGACGTTTCTTCAACGCTGGATACCTACTATGTATGTATATGTGCAGTAGCTCACGGACCAGGAAATCAAATCGTCCTCCCCTATGTACATTGAAACTGGGTGGCAGGGTGGCAGGGTGGGTACGTACATCGTACATATATCTACGATTGTTCGAGTGCGAATTCCCGTGTTAAGCCCGGTGCTGTTCCATTGTGTCGGTAACAGCTAAACTTCAGCGCATACATACCTCATATGTTAGGTAATTTTGATAAACATGGCGGAAGCAAAAAGCAAAAAGCAAAAATCCCCCAGCAGCCCGTATATACGCGTCTGCAGTGGAAATTACACAAAATATGTATGTCTTACGATTTATATGTAGGCTCCATAGCGCGCAGAAGCTCTAGATTTCGTAGCCTGCCGTGCCGTGCTGTGCTGTGCCGTGCTATGCTATGCTATTTTATGCTAAGCTGCGCTGTGCTCTGTGCTCTGTGCTCCTTGCTCTGTGCTCCTTGCTGTTGTACACTTTGAATGACCACTTTGATGACCAATCCATGGTTGTTCCCCGTCTACCCATACATATAAGATCATGCAATTCAATCAATGCCCGTTCCTTATCCGTGCCCTCTTTCCATGTCACGATGAGACGACGCGCGCCCTTATTTCTTACTTCCTTTTTTTTTTCTTCTCTTTCTTTTCCGTTCCGTTCCGCCGAGCCGTCGGGCGACGGCAAATACGAGAGAAATTTGCTTCTCTAGTACCTAGGGCGGGATTGTTACTGTACAACTGACAGACAGACAGACAGATAGATAGATGTGGACCTAATGTATGTTGGTATGTAGGAACAGACGAACAAAACAGGTGACCTTTTTTTTTTTTTTTTTTTTTTTTTTTTTTCCTTCATTATCGTTCTGGATGTCGTTGGGTGGGCAGGCAAGCGCTTAGCACCAAGTGAACACCGGATTCCTAGCCTTGACGGTCTCGAGCCGCTCCACAATCACCTTCCGCCTGTTGCCATCCATCGTTTCAGCCGCGGCGTATCCCAAATCTCCATCCATGTCGTCCTCGTCGTAAGCGTTTCCGTTACCGTGAAGCTTCGCGGTGAGCGAAGCGCCATTGATACCTGTTGCAAAGGAGTACCGGCGCTCCTTGCGGGGCGTGTACATGTTCATCTGCGTGCGCGACGGACCCTGATAGCTTGACCTTGGTGGACGCGATAGTTGCGGACGGGTGCCTGATGACAGAGCGTCGAATGGGTTCTGGGGCTCGGGTCGTTCTGGCGACTGTTCGTGGGAACTCGAAAGTTCGAAACGCCCGGGATTCGGTAGCGGGCTGGAGAACCCAAGCAGGTCGTCGACGGTACCAGCAGGTGCTGATGAGTTGGCTGCGCCGATGTCCATTTCCTCCTCGATAGTGCTGTGAGCCTCGGGTTCGGCCCTACGACGCGCTTCAGACGATGTAGCGCGCATAGGTACAGCGACGGGGACTTCGACCAAGTCGTCCCAAACGCATACCCTGGCTCGTCGTGTAAGCTCCAGCGGTCCGTGGTCCGGGGTCTTCAGCGTTTCGACAACGTTCCAAGCCTGTCCCTTCATTACGGCCATCTGCCGGGAGAACATCTTCTCCTGAAAGTCGGGGTCGATTTGGAATACCTTTCGTAGCTCGAGCGAAGTCTGGCTCCACCATTGCGTAGAAGTAAGAAGAGGTAGGAAGTGATCCCGCGTTTTCTGGGAGAAAGGTCGCCCAATAAGATCAACAGGTAGGAAAAGCCAGCCAAAAGGGAAACTATCAATGGTAAGTTTATCTTCTTAGACAACGTGGAAAATGGAATGTAAGTACCTTCGCCATGCGTCCGGGTGTTTCCACGGCCATGATAATGAGTTGTCAATCGCTCCAAGGGAGATCTTAGGATCAGGGTTCTTGCTCGTGCTCGTGCTTGTACCCGTTGCATTCATAGGCTTTTGGGCTTTATAGGGGTTAGGACTTCTTGAGTTTCCTCTCACTGGTAAATGTACAGGTCTTGCAGGTTGTTCGTCGTCTTCTTCTCCTACATCCATGTTAAGTTGTGGAGGTTCGGAAGTAATCGAGACTGCTTGGGTTTCCCAATCAACTTTGACCATCCAATTGTCGAGACCTCTATCCGTATTCCGCATGATGTAATCTAAAATGACAAGCTTTTCGAGCTCTTCCCGGAACGACTGCTTCAGCGACTCAGTCCACCTAAAGTTGCCGGGTCCAAGAGGCTGTTGTTCAGGGCCATTGCGTTCATCTTCGCTCTCACTGTCGGCATCACGAGGAGCTCTACTGGACGGTCGACAGTTTTCTGCCCACCTTCTTTGCTTATGTCGGTGAGTGTCGTTTGAGCGAAAACTAGTCCAATACTGGTCCGGCCAGGGGTTTTCCCTTAGGAAGACGTTGGCATCTTTAAACCCCTTAAGGAATACCTGAAAACTCCCTGGCTTTGCTGGAAGAGGCTTCCTCTTCCTATAAAAGCTCCGGCGATCCCAATACGGATAGTGAAACGACTTAGATGATAGCCAGATAACATCGGTATAAGGGACTATGTGGGTACGGAGTTGGCAATCAAGAACGTACGCTGCTGCCTCGCTCACGTATGAGAGATTGGGTATTAGACTGTAAACGAGTTAGAACCTTGGCTATCTATATATATATACGCATAGGTTAGATACTTACCATGCTCGACCAAAACAGCAAGGAAATAAATTTCGATGAATCCACTTGTTCCATTTCGGGTTTCCGGCAGCGTATGGTTCTTCATCCTTGGGCTTGAACACACCAACAATCTTACCGTCGGTATTCCGCGCAAAATAACTCCCTGAGCTACCTTGCGTAATCAAACTCGGATGCATACCTTGGTCAATGGCGACTTGCACGCTCTCGACGATAGCTTCGAACTCGGCCTTAGACATGGCGGGCTTGGGCATGGCGGCAAGCGTCTCGGGGGTCGCGGGTCGGACACCCGGAGGGGGTTGGAAGACGCTGTAATGGATTTCGAGGCGCTCCTCTTCACCTAAATTGCCCCTCCCCTTCCCCCTTTTGAACTTTGATGCGATTTCGTCGGCCCATCGTTCTAGACGAGCGTTGATGGCTTTGAGGTCAACACCCGAGTTGCTTCGCATTCGCCTTGTCTGATACTTGAGTTTCGTAAGTGCCTTCGGCGACGTCATGCCCGAGTGAGGCCTTGGTTGTGTGAGGGGCGCATAGCGAGGAGCAGATTGAGGTTGAAGCGATGCGGAGCTCTGGGCTAAGGGATCATCTTCGGAATCGTCGTCGCTAAACTGATCAGCCTGGGCCAGGCGTTCGTAGCCGGTCGTAGCCGGGCGACTTGGAGGCATGGCTGGGCGGATGCTGGGTAGATACAATGTATGTGGATTAAAAAGGGTTGGGTCTGTGGTCTGGTCTGTGGTCTAGTCCCTTGGAAATTATCGCATTCTATTAACAAAAGATAAGGTCAAAATTGTATGTTAGGCTTGCTTTGGTCCTGCCCCTGATTTGTCTCGTATCTAATTAATAGGTAACCAATACCTGACGTTGGCGGCTTTGCCAACTATGGGGCTAAAGAATGGAAATAGTAGCAAAGAGGGACTTTTTAAAAAAAAAACACGACAACGCCTAGTATCTCGACGTAGAAAAAAAAAAGAGAAGATACGGTTTGATGTTGGCGCTGGTGGATGTAAGTTGATGTTCTAGCCGAAGATGTCGAAACACGTCACGTCAATAAGAAGCGTACCTACCTATTCCATTCCCTAAAAGATATTAGAACATTAGTAACCTAGGATTCTACATCAACGTAAGGCACCCATAATAAACCCCACAAGGATGCATACAGGATACTCCATTAATTGAAAAGCCTCGGAGCTCGGCACGACGTTAGCTTATTGGATGATTGGTATAGAATATTGTTCAATATCTTTATAAGCGATATATCTTTAACTCATATTACCTCAAGTATACAGGTATCTACATAGGTACCTAGGTAGCTTATGCAGGTAATCTTCTCTTCCCATCGCCGTAGCTATACCAAGAAAAGACAAAGTGTCTAGGTGGAACATTGACTCGAGCTTTTAGCAATAGGTAGGTAGTAATAAATAAAAAAGGACTGGTGAGGGATGTCGAGATTATATCGAAATTCCTACGTTTCTACCTAAGCTTCCCTACCAGGTACATGTATGTACTTAAATAAAGGCCACTAAGGTTCCTTCCTAGGTCTAAGACTAGTACCAACCCCACCTATCGGAGGCTTCCGCTACTGTTAGATCACACATCTAAGAGGGATCGTTTCACAGCTTACCTTAGGAACCTTTGAGGTAATACATATTGCGTACATAGCTTTCACGCCCTACAATCTACCTACAATCTACCTACGTAGCCAATTTACCTAGATATGATCCAATTCACGAATTGCCTCAAACAAGCAACACAGCAGCACGGATAATTCATCAACAGCATTCCTTTTCCTCGAATCAAATGAAATCGACTTTTACAATAGTAGTAGATCATCCTCAATCGCTCCAATAAGAATCATATCACGCGATCCCGTACATGATCAGAATCCGACCGCATTGCAATAGGCTGAGTTACCCGAGTCATCTGCAACTTGAGTTGTACCAGGCTCGCATATCTATCGAACCATCTAAGCTTCGTTGTTCGACATAGTCTGAGCTCGCCAACTTTTAATTCCAGGCCCGGCATATCACCGTTTCTCCTTAGGTCGTTAGTCGAGAAAAAGGGAGAAGCTCCAGCTTAGCCGTGTCCACTCAGCTGCTACCCTGGCAGCCTGCAAACTGAGTTTCTTTGGTTCGACACAGTCTGACAGTTTACGTCAGTTCCACCGGATGGTTGGCCAATCGTGTCTTATCCATTTAGTCTAGAGATGCACCAATCCAAGACGGTCTGATTTGAAGATCCCAGGAGTGAACTGTCGATCCTAACCCTGCCATTTGGTTCTTTGGCTCTTTGGCTCTTGTAGTGAGGTTCCTGGGGTTTATCTTGGCTTTCCGTGCCGATGTGATCCAGATTACTTTCTAGTAGGATCATCTCTTATTCAGACTATTTCTTCCCAATTCTTCACCGTCTTCTATTTCTCGTATCCCTTCCCGTGACTCGAAACACTCAGCTGTATTTTTATATCTCCCCAGCCGGTCCCCTCTAATGAGCCTTGCATCTTCCCCCATCACTGGCTCAAATGATCTAGGTCTTACCCCTATCTACTGTCTTAGGACTTACCTCTTTTAATCCTCCAGTCGACAAGCGAGGTTATCGGGTTGTTTTAAGTAAAACACAGTTCAGCATCCCAATCACACCAGTTCATCGCCGTCAGATTCGAAATGGCCGCTCAAGCAGCAAACGAAAGCTTTATTGATATCACCATTACGGCCTTCTCGTCACCCGAACCTGATAATCAACGAGGACGGAAACGCCGGCGCAGCCCGCCAGAAACTTTAGCAGTTGCAGCAGCTCGAATACCGTCAGCAGAGTCTGCTACTTTCCGTGGACGATGCAGGCACCGTTCATCTTCGAGGCTCGATATATCCAGAAACACATCACGACTCAGAGGAGGGTCCTTATCTCCAACCCGCAAAAAGTTGATTCGTGTTGTTCAACTGAACCGTCATCGAAGTCAATCACCATCTAGATCCCGCTCTCCGACTACACAGGAGGCTTCGAAGAGAAGACGGCAAAGAACACAGAGTCGAGGTCGAAATCACGATGTCGAGTCAAATAAAGTTATTGAGCCTATTGTTGCTTCATTCCTCCGCCATGAAATCGTGATCAGGGGCGACAGTCCGTCTCAGAAATCGAAGCAGAATGGATAATACGGTCAGAGCTTGAGAGTTAGGATTCTGAATACTACAGTCTACAGATCCAGCAATGGCTACGCCTACACAAGGCATGACATTGGAACAATGTGATGCTGTATTAGGTTACTGCAACCGCCAAGCATCGTACAACAAAAGCATTACTGGGTACCCGACCCTAAAGGGCTGGCTCAAAGGTGACAAAGTCAATACGTTACCTCTAATAGTATTAAAAAGTTAGTGGTGGGAACAGGAAGCTTGCTTAATCCACCTGTAAACTAAAAGCAACAGGATATCGGTGCATCATTTATCTACTTGGATGGAAAAGGGAGAGGATATGACAAAATACGGAATGAGACCAATATAAAAATCTTATGTATGTTAACTAATAGTAGGTATGTAATTGGAAATCATAATTGGAAATCAAGATAAGAAAGATTAGTTCAAGGTATCAGAAGCCTCAAGACAGGCAAATAACAAGTCCGGGGATGCGGACACGACTATGGATTGGTGCCAAGAGACCCACGGCGACGATGCCTGCATCTGCATCAGGTTAATTGGGTCTTTTTAGATCTGCGGGGCACGTGGCCTGGGGAGTACAGAGGTGAAAAGTGAAAGACGGGCTGGATGGGCTGGACGGGTTGAGATTAGTGCGCTCAGCTGGTCAGCAGACCAATCAAGCATTTTTCAGTATTCGTTTTTGATTTGCGACGCGTCAGGCAGTTAGCAGTGAGGGAGGCATCTCAGGTAGTAGTAAGTAGTAGTAGCTGCATCCTCGGCGGGGTGGGTAGCTGCGCCTATCGGTAGCCAACCAGTGCCTGCCCGTTATATATACCCAAAGTACCTATACCAATGATATATTCGAGATATACGTAATACTATACCTACTTAATCAGATAATGAAGTACGTATACTTCTCTTGATAAGTACCCCTCCATACATGTGGGTAGGGTCGATACTTCTCACGTCAACGTCAACCTAATGCATCCCGAAATGTTCCTAGTCAACAAGCAATCGACCAACCAACTTTGCCCATTCTACAAATTTCAGAAGCTTGACTGTCACATCCACTCACCACTCACAACTATCTCACCCTACACGGTACCTAACATTGTCCTCGTGACGAAGTTAACTATTTGAGATTTTTTGTCTCTTTTTTTTTTCTTTCCTTTTGAGATGGACGTTTAAGTTTTAAGTTTCAAGTTTCAAGCCTCGAGCCAAACCGCAAGTTTATTATCTGCCCACCTGCCCACTTACCCTCCCCTACGTATTCTCTACATATAGGTATTCTGCATATCTTATATCTTTATATCTCACGCCCAGACCCCGGCCGTTCTTTCACGCCTTCTCACTATCATTCGAACCAGCCTTGCCGATGCCCATCTCCACCTACGAAAAACAACTTCTTCGGGCGCGCGCCTTTCTTTGTCTATAACCTCTAACTACCCTCGCGGACGTCTTAACAACAACAGTTCTGCATGTAGCCCCACTTCACCATTCACAGCGACAAGCCAGGAAGGCATATAATATGGCCTCAAACAACCACTCACAGGGTAACAGCCCTCTTTACAACCCTGTTTACTCACCCGCACCTACTACAAGTCAGAGCAACCCTCCCCAACCAATACAACCAATACAATCTACTCTACCCACAAAGAGACCTCGAGATGATACTGACATTTTGTCCTTCGATTCAGCCTCCATGCAGAATGGATCCTCGAGACTTAATATGAATCCAGCCCTTCTACTTAATCCTAAAGGCTACGCTGCTCCTACTCCGCCTACCCGACCAAATGCGCCTACCCGTCCTTTCAACAACTCGAATAACTCGGCCGACGTCGAATTCCAATTCAATAGCCCGGATTTCCAGTTCTCCACCCCGCAGAATGGCTATACAACCACCATCAGTCAGCCTATGCCGCAATCTAGCAATTTTAGCAATATGATTGACCGCATGAACAATGTGGAACAGCGTACATTGAATCCTCAATCAAAACGCCGAAAACTCGAGGCGGAAGATAATGTCAGTCCAGCGCACACATTTAGAAACGGCGGCGGTGGCGGGGTTATTGGGCAGTACGTGAAGGAGAGGCGACAAGAGGGGGGCAATCAGCAATACCCAACCGGACCGGTGGAGGCCGTAGACCTTACTGACAGCGGTAAGCTACTCTTATGAATTTAGCTGAATATCTACCTAATATTTCGACAGTGGAGGAAAATGACGTCGTCGTGATACAAGCTCCGATGGACGAAGAGATCTGCTATGGCATGATCCAACACGCGAGTCTTAATTGTCATATCGTTCCGAGTCCCAAACCAGGCGCTTTCGCACTCATGCCAACCTGGTGGCCTCAAGTAAAGATTGTACTTAGAAGAAAACTTGGGGAGGCATCTTATATTATTCACGCCTACGACCATACGCGCAAGATAGTTGGAACCGTCGATGCCACCACCGCGTCCGGCCTCGCAGGCTTATTAGACTCCCGCCTTCAGCTCAGAACCGACTGCAGGATACCTACAAGGCAGAAGGTGGCAGGGGAAGAAGCTGGAAAGCATATCTCAAGAACCTATATCCTTGATCTGATGCTTTATGGTCCCCGGAGGAGTGCCAAGACCGTTGCGAGACATCTTTCTCAAAAGAATATTTGGCTTCGCCATCCCCAAAGAATCGATCATAGTGTAAAATACGAGAATCCACAGCTTGCCGAGGGACCTAAGCCTCCGCCAGTTATTAAGGAGCAACTCAAGACGATTCCTACTGCGGCTACGTCGGTCCCACCCTCCATGATGTCTAGCGTTGAAGAGATCCGTTCCGAAGTCATGGGAGTTTTTGACTCTCTTGCAAAGAACGAAGAGCTTCCTGAGGTGGAACCTGACCCTCGAGTACAGACGGAGCTTCTAAAGCACCAGAAACAAGGACTAGGCTTTATGATGAACAAGGAGCTGCCTCGCCAATTCGACAGCGATGGCAAGGCTATCGGTTCTTTCTGGCAAATCCGTCTAGGTAACAACGGCCAGAAAACGTACTACAACGTAATTACCGGAAACTCGCAACGCGAAGCCCCTCCCGAGACCCTCGGTGGTATTCTTGCGGATATGATGGGCCTAGGAAAGACGCTAAGCATATTGTCTCTTGTTGCTAGTTCCCTCAAGGAAGCCGACGAGTGGTCAAAGCGTATGCCTGTTCAGCCACAGGCTCCTCTTATGCCGAAGAAGAAACCCAATTCTTCGGGACAGTTTGATGTACCCACACCACAGCCGCTTGGCTTGACCCAACTAAAGCTGAACGTCAAAACAACGCTTTTGATATGTCCTCTCAGTACGATAACGAATTGGGAAGAGCAAATCAAGGCTCACATCCAGCCTGGCAAGCTGACGTATTATATTTATCATGGATCCAATCGCATTAAGGATCCCGAAAAGCTTGCCATGTTTGACCTTGTTTTGACAACCTATGGATCTGTTGCTAGCGAGGTAGCATCCCGTAACAAGGGCAGGCAAGGTTCGTATCCTCTCGAGGAGGTAGGATGGTTCCGTGTAGTCTTGGACGAGGCCCATATGATACGAGAGCAGTCTACTCTGCAATTCAAGGCTATCTGCCGCTTACAAGCCAACCGCCGCTGGGCCGTTACCGGCACTCCCGTCCAAAACAAGCTTGATGATCTCGCAGCATTACTTGCCTTCCTCCGCCTAAAGCCTTTTGACGAAAAGAGCAAGTTTACACAACACATCACAGCTCCCTTTAAGATTTGTGACCCGGAGATTGTCCCGAAGCTTCGGATTCTCGTAGACAGTATCACTCTTAGGCGTTTGAAGGACAAGATTAATCTCCCTCCCAGGACGGACGAGATCATAAGACTAGAATTCTCTGCTTCCGAGCGCAAACTCTACGATATATTCGAAAAGAATGCGCAAGATAAGGTACAGGTCTTAGCGGCAGGCAGAGAGAAAATGATTGGTGGTAGGACCTATATCCATATTCTTCAATCCATTCTTAGACTGCGTCTTATCTCTGCGCATGGCAGGGATCTTCTTAGCGATGAGGACCTGGAGGCGGTGCAGGGTATGACCCAAGAATCTGCCATTGACCTTGACAGCGACGAGGACGACGAGAAACCCGCATTGGCAGAATCAAGAGTTTATGAGGCTTTTGAGCTCATGCAGGAGACTAACAGCGACTTATGTATATCCTGCCAGAAAAAGATTGGCTCGAATGATAGCGCTAGTATCGCGTCAGAGCGCGAAGAGGATGTTCTCGGTTATATGACTGCTTGCTTTCACCTTCTCTGCCCCAGTTGCATTACGACCTGGGAAGAGGAGGTGGGCAATCACGGGTCAGGTACATGTCCCGTCTGCCAGTCTCATGTTCGCTTCGCCTACAATGAAATTCGCAAGAGCAAAGCCGAAGTCGAACACGAGGGGCACCATCAATCACATAAATCGGAAACTAAAGTCAGGACGAAAGATGGCTACCCGGAATATTCGGGACCTCACACGAAGACTCGTGCACTTGTCGATGACCTCCTAAAAGCAAAAGCCGATAGCGAGGCTCACCCCGACGAGCCCCCATTTAAGTCGGTTGTCTTCTCCGCCTGGACGTCTCATCTCGATCTTATTCAGATCGCATTGGACAACGTCGGGATTCGATACACTCGCCTTGACGGTAAGATGAGTCGAAATGCCAGAACTGCCTCCATGGATGCCTTCCGAGAAGACAACTCGGTGCACGTGATACTTGTATCCATCATGGCCGGTGGCCTCGGCCTGAATCTTACTTCAGGGAACTACGTCTACGTGATGGAGCCTCAATACAACCCGGCAGCAGAAGCACAAGCTGTCGACCGTGTCCACCGACTCGGTCAGAAGAGACCCGTACGCACGGTTAGATATATCATGCGAAACAGCATCGAGGAGAAAATGCTCGAGCTTCAGGAGAAGAAGAAAATGCTCGCAAGCCTTAGCATGGACAGAAACCGGGTTATAGATAAGGCAGAGGCGGCGAAGCAAAAGCTCATGGATCTACGCAGCCTTTTCAAATAATGACTTGCCTGTTCTTACAGGACTTCACTAACGCCTTATATTTACTTACTGAAAGGCGTAGTTATAATGGCGTTTTCATGTTCTTGGCAATACTTTAAAGGGGCAACTATCTACATTGCATTTGCACGGTGTTTTGGTCACATTTGGCTGTACGAGAACCATTGCTGGCGAGCAAGTTAACTCACCATGTTGCTAACGACTTACGAGGGATTGCCCTCAAATACAAAGGGTCAAATTCAAAGATCAAAAACTTACTCTCGCGAGACGGTGTATGGGTCAGAAGAAACAAAACTCCCTTTGAAACGGAGCAGAGAGACGGTGGAATGCGTTAAAGGACGGTTTTACGTTGGAACAGGTCACGCCGACACGTTAATTAATGTATGTCACTTCTATTACTATTTGCGGATGAGGTTGTACTTTGCAACCTCGTCGCTCGATACCAGAACCTACCAGAACCTGGCGGTTGTCCAGACTGGGGGCTTGGCTTGGCTTGGCTTTGTCTTCCCGGATAGATCGAATGAATTACACGATAGAGCCCACGGCTCTCTTTTATTATTATTGCATTGCGTGCGTGCGTGTGTGCGTACGATGCCGTTTCTTTCGTGGTTATAACTGGTCAGTCGTGACTTTTATCTAGACTAGGCTACTCAAGCTGTTCTAGGGTAGCTAGCTCGTATAATCGAATGCTTTTCTAAACCTGATATTTCTAATATCATCGTAATAACGCCTCATCTACGATCTCTTCTCGACTGGCTGGAAAGTGGCTTCGTAGTTATTACATAGTGTATGCAAAATCTAGCCACGAGGCTTTCCCACCCCATCCGTTGGGGGACAGCCTGCCTAGGTAGCTAAGCCCAGCTCGGTCGAGGGGAGCAAAGGATTAGTTTGTTTTACCTTACCTTACCTAAGGTCTTAGTTTCCCCTCACATGGCTGCGTATGTAGCTACCTACATGTAAATATATACCTATGCCACGTTAGATACGCGTGTTGTTTCAATACTACTGTAGATACCGAGGCATGTATGTAGGTAGGTATGCACGTGTATATGCGGGCATCACATGTATGTATGTATGTACCTATGGCATGCATGCACGATCAAGTACATAACCAGGTGCGAGCCAGAAGGCATAGATAGGCACGAAAGATATGAATTAGTAACATTCTGGATATCTTGTTTATTATCTGTAACTAGAGGGGAAGGGGTAAGGTATCGTAAACGAGTACGTAGGGGAGCTAGTTAGCCGGTCAGTTTCTATCTTGTATACTATACGCCTTATATATGTAGTTATGTATGTATAAGCAAAGGCTTAAAGATAAGGTAAAGTATAGTATATTAAAACACCTTACAATATATCCTCCCTCTATTTAATGTAGGTACTGAAATATTAGGAGGTAGAATGTTGTATTGTAAAGATTCTACTGCTCCACTTTTCAAGTGGTGGAAATCTTATATATGCCCTTATCATCATTGCTCCTTCCTACAGTACCTAGTCTTAGAATTATCAGGTTTATCCCAGATCTCGAAGGAGTGAGAAGAGGGCAAGATATCTCGATATTTGTGGTGCCTTGATTCACATCCTTCTATGAATATGCATTATAGGCTCAGCATCTCAATGTGTACAATAAAAACCCAAGTAGGTACATCGTTCTATAACATACAATACTCTCCTACACATTAGCACTTAATAACCAGTACATTATTATAAGCTATCGCAAAGCATCAAGCTCAAACTAGACAATATCACTAGTCAATCAAAGTATTTCAAGTCTAAATCAATACGTCATGTTTGATTTATGCTAGAGGTCTTTTTCTCATATCAGTCCAAACTTGTAATCATTCAGTCTGTCGTAAGTGATGCGCCAACGCCCACCGAATTGCATAGTAGTGAGCCCCTTTTCACCGATTTCCTCTAAACGCCGGAGGACGAGTTGCCTCAACATGCTTATACCGCATAGCCTTTTTATGTACATAAATTTTTAACCAAGGTTGTCATCCTTCGACTACCAGGAAAAGCGGCACTTGCAATATTTCATTATCATCTCCAGTATTACAGCCTTCCCAGTTCGAAACGACCCGAACCTATCTTCAACTCTATTAACCGTTTAAGCCGCATTAGCACCGGCAAGAGGCTGAGAGATTCTCGTGACTTGGTCACCGGCACGGACAATTCGTCGGCCAGATGAGTCGGTAACGAAGGCACCTTCCTTCTCCATGTGTGCCTTCTTCCAGATCTCGACTTCACAGCCTCCTCGAAGAACACCGACACGCATAGTGGACAGAAGGTTATGGGCAGCATTCGAATGGTCATAGACACCACCGTTGAAGATAGCAGTGGCGTCCTTTCCAATGGCAGATGAGATAAGAGCCTTGCCACCAGGGTGGTCCTTGATGAAATCGGTGACGTCGTGGATAACACCAGCAACGGCGACCAGAGCCTTGCCGTTCTTGGACTCGCTAACGTAGTCATCCCAGTCTATAACAGGTAGCTGCTCTAGAGGAACACCCCAGTCCAACCTCGATCGCTTCTGGTCGAGCTTCTTCTGCATCTGTTGGAGACGACCCTTCTCGATTTCGTTCTGGCGGAATGTCTTCAGGTTGTAGGCAAGGCCCAGCTTCTTCCAAGCCCAGATGCTCCACTTGGTCGGATCATACTGCCACCACTCAATAGCGTTGCGGTAGTCAGACGGGAACTCGTGGTGGAAGTTGTGGTATCCCTCTCCAAGTGTGACAAGCGCGGTGATGACATGGTCACGAGGAGAGTTGCGGTCATCGAAAGGCTGGTCACCGAGCCAATGGGCGAGAGAGTTGACACAGAAAGTAGCCTGCTGGATGAAAAAGATTCGGATGATACCAGCGTAGATGAATCCACCCCACCAGTCACCCCAACCAAGACCACAGACCATAGTCGGGAGAACGAGAGACATTGTGATGACAGACTTGATGTAATGCTTGTGCTGCCAGACGACAACCGGGTCGTCATTCAGGTCGGAGATATCGGTTCGGCCAATTCGCTTAGGGTTCTGCTTCATGACCATCCAGCCGATGTGAGAGTATAGGAGGCCTTTGCGGACGGAGTAAGGATCCTTCTCGGTATCCGTATAACGGTGGTGAGCACGGTGACCCCTTGACCACCACCTAATAGAACCTTGTACAGCGGCAGCTCCCATAGCAGCCAGGTAAATCTTGATAAGGAGCGAAGCCCTGAACGAACTGTGAGCCCAAAGTCGGTGATATCCTGCCTAGATATTAGTATTTCGGTAATTAGACGGAACGTGATGTTATCCAAACGTACCAGCTGTGATACCGAGGCCGGCATTGAAATAGTAGAAGATGGCGAAGAGAGCCGTCTTCAACTGGAGATCAATCCAGTATGTGCTGATCAACCCAGCTAAGGGAATGAATAGGATGAAGGTAGTGTTAAGCCAGTTGACGTGCTTGTACCAGTTGCTCCAGGTCAAAGGGAGCTCGGAAATGTGCGGTTTCTTCAAGTCATACTTAGACGACCGCAACGGTTTGTAGTCCTTGGTGCCATCAGGAAACGCCGAGGCGGCAACGGGCCCTGAGGCATCCGTCGTGGCAGAAGCCATGGCTGAGAATCGACGGGTGCTGGAGATGGAAGAGTTGAATCAGCAAGGCCCTCGGAGATCGGTGAAAGGGGTCTCGGATGGGTGAGCGACGAGGTTAAAAAGAAGGAATGGAAGAAAAGATGTGGGAGGTTTAAAAAAGATATATATTTATTATCGGGGTGGGAATGTTAGAGTGTAAAAGGCCGTGCATGTAGTATTGGATGTAGGTACAAGTGGATATGGGGACCAATCGGTGGGACGTACAACCTTGAACCCCTGGAGCCGGGTGGACGGGTGGACAGGTGGCGGAAATGTATACGGAAAGTATTTGAGACCTAGTCGGACCTAGTTGGACGTGTCTAGATGGGTGAATCTAGGTTGAGTCGGGTACCGACTAAGAACTTTTATCTCTAACTCGTACCTGATCTGTAACTGCTGGAACTCAAAGCGGTGTGAGCGCTAACGGCATTAACTGCAGCCTTCTTAAGTTTGTTGATCAAAGAATGTGCTTGTTGGAATAAAATGATTCGACTGGAACGTCTGATAGTCGGCCGATGGCTTATACGATTTACTCAACTGTTAAGCAAAAAAAAAAAAAAAAAAAAAAAAAAGGCGTTTTATTGCTATGAATTAGGAATAAGAAACAAAGTCACCACTTTTATAACGAAGACGGTGGAAACCAGTATGTACGTACTTGGAAGCAAAGGAAATTGTAGTGTAAAAGTGACGATTATGTTACGAAGTCTGCTGCATGTACGTATCCTGTTTTCTCTTCCTGCTTGAATTCTGCTTGATCTGATAGGCGAAGGAGAATGTGCTGGGGTTGTTGAAGGTGGTGGTGGGAAGGGGGGGGAAAAGCTGTTACATGCGCGCGGGGCGATAAAAACACAAAGCTGCCAAAGTACCTTACAGATTCAACTGCTACCCAGGTTGTTGCACATTCCTTCTGCGGGCAACTTCCATCTCGTGTGTTCTTTTTGAAAGCTGTCTGAAATTTGTTGAATTGTTGGGGAAGTGACCATTGTGGCGGTTTCGAAGCCGCAAGGAACGATATCCAATCAGACGCCACAAAAGTTCAAGGGTCTTTCCGCTTTTGGTGATATTTTATATGTCCCACCTGTTCCAAGGTTTAACCACCCGAACCTAAGTACAATATGTCCATGTATCACAACGTGGATCTTACAACATATTCTACGATCGTCTGTGCCAACAACAAAATAATTTTCCAGACAAAAGTGCCATTCGCATTCGTATCCAACCTCGGTTACACGTCCTCAAGCCGTGTTTTCTTACATTAGGCATATCACGATTTATTATAAATACCAACTAACATATCCACCACGTAAGCAGTGTAAAAATGCATAAACCAAATTTGATAAATATTAGTTTTCCCTTGCATAAACTCGGAATTTTTAGGTAACACGGAAAACTCTTTGACGTAAGCCCCTCTTCAGCCCCTTCCGCAGGGCTACGCCAATCAATCCTTCACTTGCCAATCCTTCAAGTGCCACAGTGTACCCGGCGAGCGAAATCCGGGTAGTCGGCATTGGTTTATTAAGCTCTCGAATAGGTACCTATCACCAGTCGAGACTACAGTACCTACAATGATCCCGCAACTATGAGCCGAGGCAAGTTTATTCATTCTCTAGATGGATGAATCATTGATAGATATTTACCTAAGGTGTGTATCATAGATTCTACCAACTTGCATGTTGTAACCACGTTCCCCACATTATGTAGATCCCCTTAGACCGTTTGGCCGTGCACACTGGCACATCACTCTCCCAGTCTCCCCAACAAACAAGTCCGTACGTACATAGTGGGGTGCCGGGAAAGAGGAATCTTGAAATCTAATCGGCTAAAGATAGTCACGATGTCCCACATCTTCTAGAACAACCTTAAAATCCCCTCGATGAAATTGATTGGATAACCAAGGGGAAAACGCCACTTTCCGCGTTATGCGCCCCATAGGTATCTAAGGCTCCATCGATCTTGCTGAGCCTCTTTCCTTTACATCCCATCATAGGTATTTGATCGATATATGAACGGCTAAGCTGATGAGTAGCTTCGATCTATGTTATACAAATCATAATTAAGATATATTCGTATGCTCTAGTAAGTCGAAAGTTAACATGAAGTTGGTGGCTGGTTTAAGCAAGATATCCGACTATGACTAACAAGTCCGTAGTAATCCATAGTAATGCCTCCTCTCCTAAAATGGCAGCACATTACAATCCAATATTCATAACACCCGATTGGCTAGAGCTGCTTATGTCATTCATTAAAAGGAAGTGAAAATGCTCTGTATATGATAGCGGATCATAGTAATTAATTATTGAGCTCGAAAGGTATTCGTCATAGAATAGCAAGAGGTAGGGTTGTAGGCTCGTAACCATGACAGGCCTCATGAGAATAAAGTGATTTGGCAAATTTAGGTGACATCATATTTTACTGGTCTCGTTGCTTTCTATCTGAGAACCTATGTAATCCACCTACATAAGGCAAGCTGACAACATACCTACCTGATCACATGATTCACTCACAATGCACTATGTCTCGACTCTAAGAATTCACAGCCCTCACAGAATAGCGTCAAAAAAAAGTGCCGATTTTGTAAGTACTAACATACCAAATGCTCACTTTCCTATCCACCTAACTCAGCGAAATCTTCGAGCATATCTTTATGACTATATCAGAATAAGATTTAGAGTCTATTTTATCTTAGTATTATTCTGGTAGTTTTTCTGCTCTATATATCTTAAGAGAACCTTTTACAAAGGTATTCCCCTTGTTAGGCACTTATCTTGACTCCATTCTGCCTCATCAACCCAGCAGTCCAGTCACCTCCCAAAACCCATCCCACATAGAACAGAACCACGCTCAACCCGAAATAAAGATAACCCGCCATCCCATCCCATCCCATCTCCGTCCCCAAACCGCCAAATAGGTATCCAAGCCCACGCCACGATACACAACTACATACCTACCTACATACTAAGATGAAATAAGAGGCATCGAAAAGCCGATTCACGGCTTTACAACCGAACCACTAATACAATCGCCCAGCACCCGTACATACATACATACGTACGTACGTATGTGTATCGCAAGTTCCCTCTCCAAACCTCAAGAAGCTCGCTCACCACTCATCGAGACTCTTATCTCGTACCACCATCAGACCACGCCTTACTCCATCCATCCATCGCTCTCACCGGTATGATGTGTCTACCTTCAACATCTATTAGCCAAGTATACAATCATGAACCTGCGTATACTTACTCGCCTATATAGTCAACGCATACAGACCCGATACCGATTCGACACAGCACTACCACGTACGTAGATACACACTCGACCGAGTTTGCCAAAACACGCTAATCCCTTATTTTCTCAGGGGACATATATTTCATTACCTAGCGTAACGTATGTAGAACATGTAAGATCCGGGAACCTCTATCTCTTATCCAGCCCTCCCATCTTCAAATAGCCATTTCGACTTCATATCCATTCATTGTGCCTCATACATTAAATATCGTATCGTCAAGCTAAAACAAACGTTGTGGTAATGATGTGCTGCCTCTATTGTACAAAACAAAAAAAACAAAATTTTCGCCCACCTCGCCGTTGCCCCTAACGTAGAAAGTATGGTCCACCATTCGTGACACCCGGATATTCCAGAAAAAGTCCTCCAAAAATTGCATATGCAATGCAAAACTCCTCGCGCCGTTCTGTATGTTTTATGTACATGAACAGCTACCCGCAAGGTTGTAAGCATCTCAATATAACCTTCTCAGGCTTAAGTCGTCACATCTGTTGCTGTAGCTGTAGCTGTCGTAGGATGACCTAAATCATCGTCTAAGGTTAGTTTTCGAATTTCGTCATGCTCGTATTTGGAGCCGACACCCGTCAAATCAGTTGGCAAGTCTGGAGGCGACTCGGCTGGTCTCGAAGGTGACGCTGCCGTTGATCGCGGTAATATGTCTCCTCTGTCGTGTGTATAATTGTATAGCGATCCGGTTTCTCTGTCTCCATCCGTAGGCGGCCGAGTGGCTTCTTCAATTTGGGCATAATCCGAAATCTCGGCTGTACGCAAGCCCTCTGGTTCCTTGGGTTGTGCCACACCGGGCTGCCTCGGAACGCCACCTCTGGAGTCGAATTGCGGATTTTCTAAGTCCCTCTCTTCACTTAATATACCTGTTGTATGGACGTCACCGGAAGTAACGGTTGCTGTACCTTTGTAAGGTAGAGGTAAGGCTCCCTCGGTATTCCCACCGTTAATCCTAAGCGCACTACCTACGCCAGCTACTAACGTGGGTACCTTCACCTGGTTTTCGCTCCCAGTCGCCTGAGCCTGTTCATCCTCTAGGTCCTGTTGCACTTTCGCAATTATTTCTTCCGGCGACTGCACGCTCCTGGGAGTCTCGGCAATCTCCTGTCCTAGTTCCAAGTCGTCGGTATACGGGCCCATGAAATTAGTGGGCCACGTTTCGCGCCGCTCCGTGTATGGCGGGCTATACATGTCGTGGTTGCTTGGTGGTGACCTGGCCGGGGATCGTCCCCTTGACGGATAGTATTGATCGACGGAGAAGTTTGTTGGTGCAACGTGTGTACTACCGAATGGAGTGTATGGCCAGACATCCCGGGGCTGAGCCGGTTTGATGTGCGGATGACCGTTTTCTTCATATCCGTCCACCGTATATTCCCGTAGAGAATTGCCGTCGTCGACGGAAATCGAGGGTAGATCATGCCTGTCATAGTCGTCGTCGTCGTTGTCGTATATGGGCTGGGGAAACAGCCTAAGTAGTACGGAGGCCTGAAGTCGGACACGTGGATCCTCGTGCAAGCAATACCCCACCATCATGCGATACCAATCCGGGACATCGATTTCGGAAGCCAATCGGAGCGGTCGTCGATGCGCTTCCGGCTCGTCCTCCAACGTCGCGAGTGACCACAATACCATCCCCAACTGATAGAGGTCAGATTTTACACCGATATACATCGATATCCGCTGGTTGCTATCGATAAGTGGAGTTGCCTCCGGAGGCTCCCAGCCCACTGGGCAACCTCGTCTGTTGATGTCTATTATCTTTGCATTGTCTTCATAGTCGATGACGATGTTAGAGAGCGTAAGGTCACCCTGTACAAAACCGGCTTCGTGAACGTCCGACAACCCCTGAACGATCTGCCTCGCCCACTTCTCTCGAAGGGACCACGGGAGGATATTACAATCCTCTTGAGAATCGTAAATAAGGTCGATGAGCGCACCCTTTTCCGCGTAATTGATGAGCAGGCCCTTAACCATCTCGTCCTCATCGTCAACCACCACACCGTAGAATTCTATGACGTTTTGGGAGAAGCGTAGGGAGTTAAGAGCGTTGACTTCGTAGAGAAATTCATCCACCGTATCTGGTCCTGGAATCTCCTTCTTAATGAGTGTCTTCCCAGCAACACGAACCTTGTAGACGAAGCCTGACATATGAGACTCGAACGCGAGATCTCTCTCTTTGATACGGCGACATTTCAAATGCTGGATCATACGAACGGTGGGGTAGTTTATGATCTCCTACAAGGATTACACAATCAGTAACATGTTATGATCTCACACAAGAGTAACCCACGTTAACGTCTTCCACTACATGGACGTGCAACCTTCCTTCCGTGGTCTGCAACTTTAGGTTGGTGACGGTGGGGTAGAATTGGATGTCTTGAAGGCTTTCGCGTATAGCTTCATATATTTTGGCACTTTTTTCCCTTTGAAACTTGATATGGAGTAGATCCTTCTCTAGAGAATCATCTGGAGCGTTTCGATAATCTAGAGAGATAGTAACTCGCCTCCACACGAATTCATCCTCGCGATAGGTGACGAAAAACTTCTCCCTCCTGGATTTATCCCGGAAGTGCATACTTAGATTCAGGATCCATTTCCGCTCTAACTCGTCATTGATCATTGCATCATACTGAGACGTCGTGGTAGACTGAACATCAACAGGCGATAAAGCTTCGATATAGCTAGGCACGGGCTGGAGTAATTCACGGTTTTCCCTATCTAGGCTGGCGCTATTGACGCTGTTGATATCTTGGAAACTTAAGAATTGCTTCTCATCGAGGGAACTCTGAGGAGCCGAACCCACTTCATGCGAGACCACGGTAGGAGGACTAATGGAGGGCTGTGTGTCGTCGAAGAAGTCGGGCGCACTTGCACGCGGTGGAGGTTCGTTCACGCGGGAAACGCTGCGTTGAGTACGCAATCGCCTATCGACGGAGACAGTCCTACGTTCCGCTGACGTAGGCTGTATCGCTTCGAGCTTCTCCCTCACCTCGGACTGCTGCCTCTTAAAAGTTTTAACGCGGGGCAACCCGGGAACCACTTTCCTTGACACCCTCCGGAACAAGCCCGAGGTTGGTGAACAATCCAGAGACGTCCTAGATTCTTGGTCAGACGATACCGACGATGTTAGCGTGCTATCCTTCCCAAGAAATTTTTTCAAAATGGAGGCCAGTCTACCAGTATCCGATGTTGGCGGCGGCTCGCGCGAGGGCATATCTGCCGTTGCTGCCATGGCGGCGATCATTGAACAAAGCAAGCCCTATCGTTCAAGCTTCATGGACCTTGTCTATTTCGCAATCTCCGCTATTTAGGCAGGGAAAATAAAACTTTACTCAGACGAGGCGAAAACCCGTGGACGGGTCCACGATTGAGGTGCTGCGGGGCAAGTCGTGCGGAAAAAGACAGTGATATCGTAGCAATTGAGGCTCTAGCTCGGCTACGATCCTAGTTCCAACCGAGCTGAAACTGTGGATGTATTAGATGTACTAGACTCTAGGACAACTGCAAACTGTCTGAGCGCGGGGAGTAGATGCAAGAGGCAGGGCGCAGCGGGCCTGGTTAGGCAACCGATGGTTGTAGTAGCTATGCGAGATATAATAACGTATATTGAAGGGAAATGGTCATGCCAGCTTTAACGTAGGCAGACCCAACGTCGAATGGGGGAAGGAAGCGGAAAGGTTGCTCAGCAGCGAGGCTGTTAAGACCTTATTGGCAATTGACGACGATGGCGGCTCATATGTGCCGACATGGGCGACAAGGTAATGCGCGCGTATTCTCTAGCCTGCAGCTTTTTTCTTTCTTTCTTTTAAGAGTCAGGTATGATTCTTCTGGCGTCTAGCTGCGACTTGACTACCTAAGGTAGGCGGCATGCAGGAGATATGCAAGCAGAAGCTATCCTGGAAAACTCCGCTTTCGGGGTGCAGGACGATATAGCCATTTGAGTTGAGAAAGTTCAAGAAAGCAGAGAGAAATGAGCGAATATAGAAATTGGAGGCGGACGGGTGTTTCTACTTTCTACGACGAGTGACGAAGCGCATCGACGTTGTACCTTCCCCCCGTACGCAATATTATACATATTACATACATTTGTACGATGTATAGTTGTATATTGTACAGTTGTACGACAACACAGCACAGGCAGGCACAAGCGTTTAAAAAAACTACAATATCTGGCCATACCGAGAACGTATTAGTGGTACCGCTGGCAAGTTCCCTTTTTTTTAGCCATGGACCAGGATTGTATCGTTGTATCGCTGTATCGTTGTATCAGGCTAGGGGTCCCGTTTGGTCTCGCTTGGCTTTTTAATGATCTCGCGGGGTTGTAGGTACATGTGTACCTAAGCTACCTGATGACATCGTAATATTCTATCTTCTCATTTCTCATTTTCTCATTCGTCCATTCGTCCATTTCTCATTTACTTTTTATTGTATTCCAATTCGTTTCGTCCCCACGGCGTCCTATTAATTGTGGGTGGAATGGTCCCGGGACCTATCTAATGCCCGCTCAATGGCAACAAGAGCACTTATACGCGCAGCTCGTCAGACGGCAGCATGCAAGGTTGTGCTCCTGTAGAATATCGATTATACATAGCACTAGCCTACAGTAATTCGGTGGTGGAGGGTTTTTATCTTGGCCAATTCGGATTCGACCTCAACTTCCTCTCATATGTGTTATCGTCCTCCAAAATCAGCCATACCGCTATGGTCCCTTTTCCGCTTGGTGGGGGGTCTGCTGGGCCATTGAACCAAGTCGGGAAAATCAGGATGATTCATTGATGTGTTGTACAATGATGCTAGTGGTCGATCCCTAAATGAGGGGTGTCCGGGTCGAATTCTGAAATAAGGGGGATTAGGGGACGGAATCGTAGGAAGACATTAACTAACACTTAAAACTTCTGTCGCAACTATGAATGTACATGATAACTAATTCTATAGCGCTAGCCTTCGAAAACTATATGAGGTAGGTTAGGTATGTAATATTGATACCCGATAAGCTCAGGCTCTTCCTTAATCATCTAGCCTATCTTTCCTCGCAAGGGATTATAGTCATTATCAAAGACATCTATTGTTAGTTACAACTACGAATAGTATAGGTATGTATGACTTCACTTTACACGTGGAACCCCTTGGAAGGATGAGTCCGTCCTATTTACATACACACAACATGAGCTTACACCGCTATCCTATTGCACTCACCGACTTTGCACTGCAACAGTATTGACTCTTACAAAAATTGTGTAACTACCTAGGTTAGGCAATTATCTTTGCCTACTTAATAACATATTCGATATGCCTTATGCTAGGTGAGTTCCTGAGCGAAGCATACATACTAGTTAGGTTAGGCAGTTGATATACCAGGATCTTCCAGGCTCGCGAGCTTGACAGGTCACAAATGTAGAATAGTATTGTCTGTCAGCGTTGCCCTAACCGCGACGCCGGCCCGAAGCTAGTGCAGCAGCCATCTGCTTGTCGACATCGCCGGTTGATCATGTGGACCGAACGGAGTAGAAGGTAGTGTACAATAGCTTCGTGACTAACACTGGCAGACACGCGCATACCAGTACATTATCAGAGTGGTACCAGATGGTTCGTAGTATATACATACGAAAATGAAAAGGGATGACGTCTTGAATGAGAGGTCCTTGAGGGGGAGACGAACTGGTTCGCCCAAGCTAGTTCACTAGCATATATGAAAGTATATGACTTATAAGTTAGAAGTCTTCGAAAAAGGGAATTTATTCCTTGTTATTTTCTTCTTCTTCTTCTCTACCTCCTACCCCTGCCGATAGAAGCCGTGATGTGTTGTTTCCCCCCTCCCTCCTCCCCCCTCTCCCCGGGAAGAATGTCGTCAGCCTACGCTAGATGGGTAGTTTAGGGCTGGCCCCCAGCCTAGGCCAAGATCCCGCTCGATCCCTAACCCGCTCTTCTAAGTTCTTAAAAGCCACTTGATATATCCCCCGTTACTAAGTAATAATTCTCTGTATTCCTCCCGGGTGCTACCCAATCTAAGACCACGCTATTCCAGCCGTTGGCACCACGCGGCTTGGCTAGATTGTCCGCTATCGTCGCCCGGAAAGGAGGTGCTAGAATTGGGCAGCGATACATACGATAGCTCTACAGGTAGGCAATGTAAGTTGGTAAGTTGGTAAGTTGGTAAGTTGGAGACAACGCAAACAACGCAAAGCGAGGCTGCTTCGAGACAACTGGCCATCAATGTCATGCTTCGTCCCCCATGGGAGGACATCCAATACATTATTCCCTGCATCGTTCCGGTCCTGTAAGATCACTCTCCCGCGTCGGTGATTCCAATTCGCGAATCGTATTTCCCGTAATCAAAGCACCGAGCCGATTATCGCTTCGGGACCTTACTGATCAGAATGCACCTCATCATCATCATTTACCTCGTGCTTTGGAAATATCTCATTTTCCTATCATCGATTCCTGAGGGATAATAATAGGGTCTATAGGTACCTATCTACTGCAAGTATTACTCGTTCCTAATCCAACTTGCTTTTCTAGCTCGCGTGGGAGTGCCTAGGAAGATCAAAGTATCTCGCCCTGCATTGGCTCCCGTGGCTGAAATCGCCTTGCCTCGACCCCCATCAATTATCAATTGCTCCAAGTCATACATACCTACATAGTACATAATTCATCCTTAGGTGAGTGAGCATGTAGCTACCTAGTAAGTAGGCATCTACGCCTAGAAAACCATACCGGCAAACCCCATCCCCCCTTAGGTCTTTAGGTATTAATGGAACTTCGCGTCGGGCTTTTAGGCACGTAATCAATGATCTCACGTCTAACTTACGCGAGCGATCGAGGTGGTCAGCAATAGTTCCGACATAGTGTAGAGTGCCTCGTGATAGGAAGGGGGAAAAAAGGAATTGACTTCTTACCGTGGCGTAGAACCCAACCTTTTTATCTCCAGGTTGCATAATGCGACCTCCGACAGCAATCAAATCGTGGGGTGCGCAACCGCCCTCCCAGAGCGCGGGATTCTATGGCAGATGTCGACTCTCGATGATACTATACGGATATGGATCATGCGCACCCGGCTCGAATCGTTCTCTATAACAACAGCCACAGCGACACAACGCACTTGGCACGAGGTTTGTCACGAATAAGTCTTACCATTCGTATGAGGCGTATCACTAGCGTTCTGACACGTTACTGTAAGAGTTTCTCTCATGTCTGGCCCTTCGGTGGTTTCCTTTTCCTTTCTTCTTGATACTATGTAAGATAACCTAGCGGAAGAAAGGGGGCGAGCGTGCCGTGCTCTGCCACCTGTCCACCTGTCTACTATGCTCATGAGAGATGAGAAGTGAAGGGTATGTGGGTAAATCGTATGATACAAGTTGTAATGTTTTCAAATATGTGAGGAGTGAGGGAATACATTTTATGATTGGGTTGCTTCCAAGCCGTTTCGTCGAGTCGTCGTATTGCCGCCTGAACGCCTATCTGATGGCCCAATCCCGCAAATGCATTACTGTAAAGTCTATGGAAAATATGCAAGTTGACGAAGGGGCTATGGGGAGTGTCCCCGTCACTCCATCCTCCGTATCGTCTCCTATTCGTCCTTGTCGCTCTCGGATTTAGCGTCGTGCTCCTTCTTCCATTCGCAGATCTTGCATCGATTCGCTTGCTCCTTGTCCAGGTTGGGGAAGACGAGCTCGAATATCTCGCCGTACCAGCTGGCTGGACGGCCCTCAATACCCTTCTTGATGTTCTGCACAATAATGTTAGCCTAGACCGTCGCATCGGAATGTTATTCAGGTTAGTAGCACCCACCTCTGGAAGTTCTAGCCAGTCGGATATATTGTCGTCTGGGAAGATGATCATCTTGCAACCAGCCCGCCTCGCCGCGACCGTCTTCTCCCGCAGGCCCCCTATCCTGAGGACCTTTCCAGTCAACGTAAGCTCCCCGGTCATAGCAATCGTGGGGTCGACAGGCGTCTCCAATGCCAATGATAAGAGCGATGTCGCCATGGTCACGCCGGCCGATGGTCCGTCCTTTTGCACTGCCCCTTCGGGCACGTGCAAGTGAATCTTAGCCTTGTCATAGAAGTGGTTATCCGGAAATTCCTTCGCCATATACGCCTTAGCGAAAGAATAAGCAATCGTAGAGGACTCTTTCATCACCGTCTTTAGGTTGCCCGTGATTTCCAAACCCGCACGACTACTAGGTCTTAATGCAGACTGGAGAATGGATTCTATGTACATCGCGGAACCGCCTAGCTGGGTCCATGCAAGACCCATCGCAACACCAGGTGGCGTCACATCATATAGACGATCAGAGGTGAATATCGGAGGACCGACATAGTCCTTGAGGTTCTCCTTGTTAATCTCGACGTGAACCGAGTCAGGTACTTTTAAGGGTACGCGAGGCTTCTCTGTGGTTTCTTTCTCAGAGGCTTCGGGAGAAGTAGGATCGTGGTTCTCTTTTTCCTTTTCCTTTTCCTTTTCTGATTCTTCTAGAGCGGCTTTTCCATCTTCTGTCAGAGCCGCTGACTCAGGAAGAACATCCTCCCCGAGTTCTTGAACGATCTTCAGGGCCGACTTTCGGTAGACCTTCTCGATCTGCTTCTTTAAGTTCCGAACACCCGACTCGCGGCAGTATGACTTAATCAACTCGTCGATAGCATCATCTGTTAGAGCAACGTCTGCACCCTTCAACCCGGCTAGTTCCTTAGCTGCAGGTGCTAGGTATCGGTCCGCAATTGCTCTCTTCTCGTCCGAAACGTACCCTGAGAGTCTGATGACTTCCATACGGTCCAGTAGAGGTCTCGGAATAGTGTCGGTCATATTTGCTGTGCAGACAAACAGCACTTTGGAAAGATCGACGGGAACATCCATGTAGTGGTCTAGGAAAGAACTATTCTGTTCTGGGTCGAGTAGTTCTAGTAGAGCCGACGAAGGGTCGCCTTGATAACCCCGGCCAATTTTGTCAATCTCGTCAATTAATATCAGAGGGTTCTCAGTTTGACACTTCTTTAAAGCTTGGATGACTCGTCCAGGTAGTGCACCGACGTACGTCCGTCGATGACCTTTTATTTCAGCCACATCTGTGAGGCCTCCCACGCTGAATCTGTAGTACTGTCGGTTCAGAGCCCTGGCAATTGACTTGCCTATGCTGGTCTTGCCAACGCCAGGAGGTCCCACGAAACATAAGATCTTACCCTCGACAGTACCTCGGAGCTTACCAACTGCGATGAACTCTAGGATACGATCCTTGACGTCTTTCAAGCCGTAATGATCCTCGTCCAGTACTTTCATCGCATTCTGAATTCCAAAATTTTCTGCGCTCCGTTGTCCCCAGGGGATCTGTGTCAACCAGTCCAGATAGTTCCTCGTTACGTTAAATTCGGAGGCGGCAGGTTCGAGATGAGCGAGCTTGTTAATTTCGTCGTCAAACACTTTCCGGACGCCTTCGGGCATCGCTAGCTTGTCGGCCTTCTCCTTGAACTTCTCTACCAGTTTATCCTTACCATCGGACTCGATACCTAGTTCACGGCGAATGCCTTTCATCTGTTCCATCAGCCAGTATTCCCGCTGCCGCTTCGTAATCTTCTGTTCTACATCCTTAGTGATCTTTGATTGAAGCTGGGCATTCATCAGTTCTTTCTTCAGTACGACCAAAGCCTTTTGCATTCGTTCCTCGACGTTGAGGCTAGCAAGGACTTCTTGTAGTTCTGCGGGCTCCCCAGCAGATACCGCCGCAGCAAAATCAGCTAGCTTTGCCGGCTCTGCCATAACATTTCCTGTCGATTGACTCATAGAGAAAGTTGATATTTGATCTCTAAATAAGCTGTTCATTGAAGCGACTTCCTTGAAAACATTTACGATTTCGTTTGTCACCGCTCGAATGACAGGACTCTTTGGATCAAACGGCTCTTCAGATAGGTTATCCACGTTTACAAGGCTGACTGGATACTTTCGTAGGAATGATGTTGGCTCATATTTCTCCGTCGCAGAATCAGACTTCGGGGCGACAGCGCTCTCCTCGAAGCTTGCGACCACGTCGCCCTTCTTTTCTTGCTGCGGTTCTTCTTCTGTTTTGGGTGGTATTGGCTCAGGCGTAGGTTCAGTTTCAGGATCAGCCTTCTTAGGCTCGCTAGTACCGGGGGGTATGAGAGTGGATAGCTTTATTCGGCGATGAGGGTATAGGATAGCTGTGAGGCTGTTTTGTTCTCCGTGTACCGGGAAGGCGCTCGTGACCTGCGCAAAAACACCAGTATCGTAGACATCAGACGGGTCCCTAATTACATCCTCGTCGGCATTCTCATCTTTAAATAAGAATGCGCCAACGTAAGGTTGACCTCGCTTAATCATTTCCATTATTGCAGCTGAGACATTCGGATCCTTAATCGTGATCGCCTTGTAGAAACCTGGGAATAGAGGTCGCTTCGCTATTGGTATGGCCATAACTTGGGGATATACGTCGGGTACGACGGGTTTCTGTAGAGCTTTGTCGGCTCCCGACCTTCGACCTCTTCGACCTCCGTCTCCAGGCGCATCACTACCAGACCCGGACGATGCGCCCCCTGCCGCGCTGCTTGCCTTGCCATCCTGCGATTCACCTTGACCACCCTGGTTCTTGCCGGACGGCGGAGAGTCTGCATTGGAGCTTTTGGCTTCGCTCACTTCATCTTTGGATTCCTCCGTCTTCTTCTCCGAATTCGCCTTCGCCTCTTCTTCCGACAACGGCTCTACGGACCCATCGAAAAAGCCATTGTCTTTTTTATCTTTCCTAGTAATGGACGAGGTAGAAAAGTTTGTTCTTAGTAAAGCGTTATGCCTTGAGGCTATCGTCTGTCTTGAGTATGCGATCGTGGATTCGGTCGAGTTACTAGTATTATTTATTGAGTAATGACGTGATGCTAAAGAGGGTCGGAGCCTCGATGCAAAACTCGATGGACCCCTCACGACGAGCTGCCGTGATAGGCGTTGTCGACATAGCATCGTCGAAAAGGTTATAAGGGGAAAATTTGTCGAGGCGACGGTGATATAGCCGGGGGAAGACCGGAGGTTTAGTACAATGCAAGTTTGCAAGTTTGCACTTGCAGAAAGGTTCCCACCAGTCTGTGATTAAGAAAGAAAAAAAAGGAAGTGGTGACTAAAATAATACAGATATTATGGCGAATAGGCCTTGGGGAAAATAATTCCTAAGAATGGCCGTTGCCTTGCCTGAAAATCTAGACGATAACTTCGATTATCGCCTTAGCCTTAGTAATTGGAGACTGGAGTTAGAGCTCGAGCGTATTTTGTCGAAATACATCATCGCTTGCTAAGCTGCCCTCTCGCTCTAACCATAACCACGGCTGCGGGACAGCGGAGGTAACGATTGCCCAGATAGGTTAAAACCGTTAAAAACCGTTATCAGCCAGTGGCCACTAGAAGATACTATGGATATATTATGTAATTTAGCGCATGTCAAGCGGTCGCAAATCAAATAACTTCATTGTATGCATACTTGCCTATACGGGGTTCGACTGAAGATAAACCACTCGGACCTTACTATCTTAGCTTTACTCACTTCAAAATATTTCTCTATATAGGTACTTATTAATACTAGATGCAACTCATAAGCCTAAAGATCCTGTTAATACGTTCAATAAATTAAGGAGTACTATGCGAGCTGCGAGCTTAACAGCAAAACTCAGACCATTACCTATTGACTCGTACCGAAAACTTTGCCTATAATACCCTTAGGAATATTTATCCAACTACGAAGCGGAATAGGTACTATTTAGTTATGAAACACTGTCGTCTAATATTATCAACTTGATCATATGATAACACGGTACTTTAAGAGTATACGCCTAATTTAGCATCATTTCATAATGAATCCTATGTTTCTAAGTGAAGCGAGGTGCAAATTAGTATACCATCTAAAATATACGTCTACTAATATCCGTATCTCCCAAGGCCAACCATATCTACGCCAGTATCCTACCCCTAGACACCAATAATAGACCTATGCTGCCATGGAAATAGAAATTCGCCAGCGCCATTATGATACCCTCAAACGCCAAAAACGACATTGGCAATAAGAGAGCCTAGGTGATGTTATGAAGTCATAGCCAGTCCTTTCCTAGCGGAGGCTTCATATACAAAACCGACAACGAAGGAGCATCACCCATTACTTCCACGCCATTAGATGACGCTACATAATAACACCATCCTCCACCCTGAGGGAAGGTATTTCCTTAGCGCAGCATCTCCAATGCAATAGCCTTATCGCTCTCGCCAACTACGGCCATCGCCTCATCTATAGCGCTCTGGAGCTCGTCGAGTTTCTCCTTTGCGCTGCGTTTTTTCGCCGTCTGCCCCGGGGCTTCGGTCTGACCGTGACATAACCCGCATTTCTTCTCTGCCTCCGGGGCGTCGCGGCCGGATCTGCATTTCCACCAGCCGCCGTGCTCCCGCCGGTGGGCGAAGGGCCACTTGTTGCTAGGTTCGTGCCACTTCTTGTCCCAGGGCGACCTTCCCGATGCTTCGTCGTTGCTATCATGTCTGATTTTTGTCTCCAGCGTGTAGATACGGTTCATTAGATCGTTCCATCTAGCTTCGCGATTTCTTCCTTTTAGGGGCATTTTGAAATGCTCGAACCATTCTGGAATATGGAGGTTGCGTCTTGGACTCGTAGAGGGCCCAAAGGAGGAGGGCGCGCCCGATGTAGATTCTTGTGGGGGAGGCGACAGCGTTTGAAGAGTGCCAGGTAAATCTGGAGACGCATGCTGTCTAGGAGGATGAATAACTTCAAGACCAGCATCTACGGCCTGGTCGAAAGGAAGTCTGACCAAATTTTGGGGCGAGCCGACGATGTATAAGTGCTTCTCTTTGGGCACGCCAGAATTATTGAATGATGATCCATCCGATCCCAACAGGCGCTTAACTGCTGTCAACGGCAATCTTCGCTGACGCTGTAAGGTTTCTGAAGCATGACGGCGGGCGGATACTTCAGCTTCGATGGTCTCGATATCCACAAGTGCAGCATAGGTCTCTTGGATTTCGTGAATGCCTTCTTGTCTTTTCTCGGCTTTAGTTAGCGTACCATCGGCCAATACTTCGTCTTCGATCTTCTCGTGATGTTGTTCCATACTGCCAAGCGAGTCTAGTTCCTTGTTCTTCTGTTCCACCCACCTTCGAAAAGTTACGGACTGTGTAATATACTTGTTAGTAAGTCTTTCAATATCCGGTAATTTTTCCTCAGGTAGTGTTGTAGAGCTTGCCAGATCAAACCTTGGAACAACTTCTGGCGGGAATGATCTCCAATCGGCGGCACGTAGGCTAGAAGAGTTGTAATGATGCAGTGGTGGAGGGGTATCCTTAGAAGGGGCATTGTGGCAAATAGGAGACCCGCCGCTGGGACTATTGTTTGAGTCTATAGTAGTTTCTGTTTGTGCGCTATTCGGTATATCGTCCTTGACATTTATAGTGTCCAAGCCTTCTTTTACCTGCCTGCTCGTAGTTCGAGGCAGGTGCATAGGTTCAGGCCATAGTGTCCTTGGGTGTCTTGATGGCGGATGAGCGCGTAAAGGATTCATAAACCCCATAGCCACGAGAAAAGGGTTTAGAGTATACCGCGGTGGGTGTTGGTCTTGACGCCTAATGGCATTGTTGTCCTTTTTTCCCATTGTGGTTGTGCGCTTGTTAATTTTAGGACTAAAACAAGAGGCGTATACTAAGTACGGGAGAAGGAAAGCAACATGTTGAATAGATTATTTATATATAATATAGAGTCTGTCAAGAGCTCGATGGCAAACTCCACCTGAGAAAGTGACTTCAGGTCTGGTGTACGCCACAAACCGTGGATGTGAATTAGTAGGGGTCATTGAACAGATACATGACTATCTGGTAAGTATTAATTCATATTGACCTAATGCCCATGACTATTGAGAGACTTGCTTGAAGGATACATAATGACTGACGCATTGTTAGATGCTGTTCGAGTTGGGATGATTGTGATTGAAGTGTATAGGTATATATAGGAGGTAGGTAGTAATTACGGGTTCAGGCTGATAGAGGTCCAACAGACACCAGTTCCCGAATATTCATCATCCTTTCTTTCTCCCGCCCTAAACTCTCACGCTTCTCCTTTCGTCTTCGGTCAGCGTCAAGGGCAGCAAAGCGACCTCGGGCGCCGTGACGTATTTTAGTTATCATATCTGCGGCCTTGCCTTTTGTGATATCGGTTTCTGTTAATTTATCATTCTCCCCACGTAACCTGTTTAGAAAGTCCAGTTGGCCATCTGTAGGTGGTCCGTTACGCCAGCGCTCTTTTCTCGAGATAAGAAGACGGGGATACTGATCAGATGCGTATTTGTCACACCCGTGAACGGCATCGGCGAAGGTAGATGTCGTGAGTAACCGCCGAGGTGAAGCATATCGAGACTTCGATACACCTGCGGGAAGAGCCCGGACTTCCCAGGCTACAAATTCGTCCTCTCTATTTTCTGAATTATTCTCCTTTTCCAATCGGATATAGTTTCCGCCCGAGCCGCATAGCACCCACTTGTTCGGTCCAACTTGAACCCACGCATTATGACTGATTGCCCGAATATGCCTCTCGCCGGATGTATCTGCGATTAAGTCGAAGACCGAATCATACTCTACAAAATTAATATTGCGAGAAATCTTAACGTCCTGAGTTTCTCTGCTGCTCTTTAAGCGTTCCATATCGTTCACGGTTGCTTTCTCTACCAACTCAGACGGGTCGAGGCCGAATAAAGTAGGTGTCGTCACTATGCCGATGGACAGACTCGAAACCATGTCAATGATATGGCAATCGGTCTTGTCTGGATGAAGCCGCATGCCTCTTCCTATCATCTGCACCAATAGATTGCGGGAGCGAGTCGGTCGCGCGAGAACAACGCAGTCAATATTAGGAATATCGGTTCCTTCAGTAAAGACGCCGCAGTTGACAAGCACCGGGAATTCTTGGCGTCGAAAAGCATCAAGGATTTTGCCTCTTTCGACTTTTGGAGTATCTCCCGTCACGAACCTAGCATCAATACCAAACCGGCGGAATGTTTCGGTCAATCCATCGACATGTGAAAGATCCACGCAGAAAACCAAGGTCGACTTCCTCCCTGGAGCCTTTGCAAGCCAACTGCGAACAGTAATTTCGTTCACTTGTTTTGTGTTTACCACCTTAGACAATTCACGAGTTTGAAAGTCTCCGCTGCTGCCGGTTCCGACCTTTGAGACATCGGCAGTCGACTCGACCGTAGTAAAAACGACGTCTGACAACCATTTATCCCCTATCATATCGACATAGTCTTTATGATAAACTATCTCATCGATTGCAGCGCCCAACCGAAGGCCATCGGTCCGAGAAAGAGTCGCAGATACGCCGACAAGTGCTGGCGAGTCGTGTCTCTTTTGATCGAGGCCGAAGTGCTCCAGAGTCCTCAAGTACCCAGGCGCAACTATATGGTGTGCTTCGTCGACAAGCACGAGCTTAAACCGTCTAGGATCGAACTTGCTGATGCGATCACTAGAGTTGATACTCTGTATACTAGCGATGGTGATATCTGCAGTTCCCGAGGCACGTATGTTGCCCATTTCTATTTCTACCGTTTTGTGCGGATAAGCAGAGGTGCAGTGGCGAGCTGCTTGTTCGACAAGTTCTCGCCTGTGAGCCAGGATCAGCGTCTGGCTGGCTTCATTTGAGTCGTTCTTGATCCGATCAATCAGCTGAGTGAATATGACAGTTTTCCCGGAGCCGGTAGCCAACGATATTCCTAATCGCTTATGTCCATTTTTGAGTGAATTCAAGACAGATTGAATACATTCTTCTTGATAATCACGGAGGCGAATACCTTGGAACGGATTAGGAGTGTTAGGAGTGTTAGGAATCTCAGCTGCACGGGCTGTTAGGGACGTAGAAAAATTGTATCGATAGCATCCCGTTAGCGAAAACCGTCGTACGGGTCTCACTGAGAATAGCCATCTCGTGGTCAGAGGTAGCATGGCATATCTGCACAACGACTGGTGCGATAGATGTTTGAGACAAGATTTCGAGGCCTAAAGTCTTAAGTTCTTAAGTTCTTAAGTTCTAAAGTTGCCTTTGAACCATTCAAGACTTTTAGGTGGAACTGCATATGTAATTAAGCATATATTTTCTTAGAACGTTTAGGAACATGTTAGCATGTGCATATCAAATAACAAGTTATGCAGACTTAGCATCTTAACAAAAAAAAAAACCTTGGAACTTCACACCATCCAGTCTTTACATCTACATATCAACGCAGAAGCTCAACAAAATCTCAAATTAAACCTAAAGAACCTAAGATATTAAGGGAATATCTTAGAAGTATATTGATGCATGCCTATGATTCTCAAGAAGGCCTCATAGTTTATGAAAATAGGAGTGATATCTCCACCAACTTCTCAAAAATACGGATAATTGCATATATACATCCTATGCATCGCCCCCTATTAGAGATCATAAGGGTCGACTTACAACAGCCTTAATTAGGTAGATTTGTAGTTCACAGCTATAACCTACCAACCCAGATATGGATTCAGATGACGACCCCGAGTACCGCCCCGCCAGCAGTGAATCCGACGGTCAGCCTCCTCAGCCTCCGTCCCTGCCCTCACCTCGCCTCGGGGAAAGTATACGCAAACGCCGTCTCAAGACAGTAGAACCATCCCCTATAGTATCGCCGCCTAAGCGTCAAAAGGGAGTCTTCAACTCGCAGTATCTCAACATTCTTAACGAAGAAATTTGCGATGCCGCGGCGGGAATCATCCGAGACGAACCCCTGGACCTAGCGCCGGCTCAGATCGGCATCGTGTCGTGGACACCTTCCGAGAAGCACGTCTTCTTCTCGGCTCTGGCCCGCTTAGGGCGCGATAACATTGCTGGCATCGCGGCAAGGGTCGGCACTAAGAGCCCTCTCGAAGTCCAGCAGTACTTGGTGCTGCTTGATGGGGCGGAGCGTGCTCACCGCGAGAATGACGGTAAGAGACAGCGGGCGTTACGCCCTGTCGATGTCCCTGCCGCGGTAGAGCTTAGTACGGAATTGTGCGCGGCGTTGGAGCAGGCGGCGGATGGCATCGCGCTACGATGCGAGAGGCACGAGACGGCGCTGGAGCAGAAGCGCTGGCAGGGTCGGTGGCTAGTTACGTCGCAACTAGCACGGCTGCTCGAACACCAGCAGCGTGCCAACAGCAGCCGCAGTAATAACAACGGCAATAGCGCGATGGCAGAGACAAACCACCTTCCCCCTTTTGCAGAGCTTTTCATCCTGCGCAACTGGCTACGGCTCTCAGAGCGCGTCTTCATGAACTCGTCCGTGGTCCCGGACGGTAACTGGCGCGGCATATCGGAGGAGCCGCCTTCGATCCGAGCCACGGCGCTCGCCGACTTTCACTCGTTAGCGTTAAGCGTTACACGGCGCCTCGTGAGCGCAACGCTCTACGTAGCGAGCTCCCGGGTGCGCGCAAAGCGTGCCGGGGACCGCCGCAACCGTACGGGGGGCCTCGTTAAGATTAAAGACGTGCAGGCCGCCGTAGCATCAGTCGGCATGACCGAGAACAGCCGTAAATTCTGGGCACGAGCTGCACGCAGGCTACGGCTTGATGTGTACGATGACGAGCAAGACGATGAAAGTGAAGATGTATTAGGAATGACAGATCAGGAGTATTTATCTAATAACGAACACGATGAAGAAGATCTCGACGCCGAAGCTGAAGACGTATCTGAAAGCGACGTAAGCGAACGTGAAGAAGAACCCAACGCCCCCTCCGAAATAGGCGATAATAAAACAGACACCTCATCCACCTCCGAGTCCCCCCCAATGCCCTACGACGAAGTCGAAGCCACCCTAGGCTTCCCCCCCACCACACGCCCCTTCTCCCATCCAACGCAAGAATTCCCCGCCGACCTCCCCGAAATATCCTCTAGTTCCTCCGAGCACTCATTCTCAGACTCAGCTCCCGACACTGACTCCGATTCCGATATACCCATGAAAGACCCCCCAGAAGAAGAAGAAGAAGAAGAAGACTCCCCAGCCCTAGCCCAAGACCTCCACGAAGCCCTCACCTACACAGCAACTTACGACCGCACCGCAACCGCACGCTCGCGAGACGCCCTGCGCGCCCGCATCCGCACGGAGCACCAACTATGGGCGGATGCGGAGCACGCCGACGCGCAGGCCGCGGGAAGAGAGGAGGCGCGGCTGTGGAGGGTGGTGCATGATGGGAGGGGCAGGGTGAAGGCGGAAGCGGAAGAAGAGGACGAGCAAGAGCGTGGACATGAGAAGAAAGGGGAAGGGGGGCCGGAGATGGGAAGGCGGTCGGGGTTGGTGGATCTAGGTGCGAATTGGAGGGATCATATTGAGTATTATAGCGAGTGGGAGGTTACGGGAGGGAGAATAGTTGCGGAGGATTCGAATGCTAAGGACTAAGAAGTTGGTTTGGATGTGACGGGGGCGGCATGGCATAGTAGTCTATCTGCCTACGTATAGGGATGTCTTAAGCGATGTGTGAATACCTTGGTAGGAGATATTAGAGGATTGCCAGTTAGCAGTTAGTTAAACCCTCTTAAAGAAATATACACATGCAATACCCATGGACCACTTGCATCATCTAGGAATTCATTACTATGTATCTCTTTCTCTTTTCCATTTCCCATAGACGGGTCCCATTTATGAGTAGCAGTTTGTAGTACTCGTAGTATACACGGGGGTCTTCACCGTCACTATGCAAGTGCAAGACACTATACCCTCTTCTTTCTTCTCCCATTCTCTTACTTTCCCTCCCCCCAAGAATGTTCTTTTTCATTCAGAGGGCAGGAGAACTTTATTTTCAGAGGGGAAAAGAAAAGATAACCAAGCAAAAGCAAATAGCGAGAAACCCTATTCCGTTGACGCCCACGGGAGCTGGCGGCTCACAATAGTAAAATCAAAGTCCCTTTAGAATGCCTAAATTCGCCACGATTAAAAATTCAACAATGTTCTCTTGCGCAGCTTAGCGCGGAGTTAATCCCTCCCAATCGGAAAAATAAATTAGGCTTCGTAGCTCTTGATATTACCGTCGCTACCGAGTGGTTGGACAGCACTTAATGGAGGAGCCGAGGTGAATGTGAGTCCGCTACCGTCGGACTTAACGTCGCCGTTCATGCTAGCCGACCTAAGGCCTGCTTGCGTTTCCCGTACCCGCTTCTTAAAGGCGAGTCGGTCAAGGAAGAGTTGTTGCCTGCCCCGCTCTAATTCGCGTCGCTCTGCCTGTAGAATACCCTCCATCTCGTCGAAATACTTCAGCTTCAGCTCCATTTTTTGTAGGGTGACGTTTACTGCGGCAGAGAGGAGTCTCGTCATCTCTCGCTCCTCGTGCGAAGCTAGGCCGCCTGCACGCGCGCCCATGGCAGCAAGCGGTATGCTGGCCAAGTCAGACGCAGCAGTACCGGCATTTTCTTCGTGGCCGTCTACTTCCATCGAGTCACCCTCCTTCCCCTTACCTTTTCCATTAACCTTAGCCGCATCATTGCCCTCAATCTTATTCCGTAGGCCCTCTTGCAGTTGTTCCACAGATTTCTTCGCTGCCGCAGCTGTTGTCTTAGGATCTGCAAGGCTAGCGAGGAATCCGATAACAGACATGACTGGGTTATCAGCCTGACTAAAAGGAAGGTGACCGCCATGCTTTCCGAGCATAGCAAGACCGGTGGGAGCATGAATAGGGGCTTCCGTTTCGAGATACTTGTCCTCAATGTCTAACTGTAGGAATTGTAAAACACATTCCTCCCGAGTTCGCGTGCCTACGTGCGCTGCGATCTCAGCCCAGTCATCATCATATCTTTCCAAGGCCTCAAGAAGTCGAAGAACCTCGGCGTCTGTCCATGGGGCATCGCGATCGAGAACAGAGGAATATGTTTTGTTCTCTATTTGGACAAATTGGGTATTGGACTGATTTCCAGGTATCCGGCCCTCCACGAAACAGCTGGAACACAGGTCACACTTCGCCTTATTAGTGGAATTGGCCTCCGGCAGATGATAGTAGAGTCGAGTGCAGTCGATTCCGCAGTTGTAGCAGTGCACCTTAGCGATGGGTTTGCTCAGGTTGTCATCAGCTACTGGGGATGTTGCACCATTGGTGGTGGCCTCGCCATTAGTCTTGTTCTCGGACTTGTTAAGTTTCGCCCCTTTCGCGTTAGCCTCGTAGATGTTGCGACCAATCTCAAGGTTTCGCTCGCCCGCAGCAGTAGCAGCAGCATTGAGCTTTTGGTCAGTATCCTGATTCTTCTTGCCTTCGAGTACGATTGGATCGGCCGAGGGTTGCCAGGGTTGGAGCCCACGAGGGGTATCACAGATGACTTGAAAATGACCCGTGAAGGGCGGGCCGACTTGAGACGGGCGTTGATCCGCATCAACCTGTAACTTGTTAGAAAGTTGATACTATTGTATAAAAGACAGTTAGGTAGTACTTGATAGTTAATCAATCCCCACTGCTCTAGAAACGCGTGGACGCGCATGATGGCGCAAACGTCGCCAGCCAAGTTTCGCCTACAGGCAGTCACGGTCAAGTACTCAACGGGGTTCAACCGGTAGGTGTTAATCATAAAATCGCGGTAATCCTTGTATACGGCGGGGGTCTTGCTTCGGTTCCGACTGTTGAAAAATTCGGGGAGGGCTTTACGTTCGATGCTGTGGATCGCGTTCATGTCGAACCAGGTACTATAGCTAGGTAGAACGATTGCGTGGGTTTGGGAGATAAGATGTTCGCGCGCGGCATTCTCGATGCTTTCCTTGGACTTCACCTCCTGAGCGCTACCGTCACCGGCAGCGGCTGCATCTTCGACGTCCTTATCTTGGGGACGTCCATCCCGAGGCTCGGCCTGAGCGTCGCCCATTTCCTCATCATCCTTAGCTAGGGTAGTTTCAGCAGGCGGTGCAGAAGGGGCATCAAGTGGGTTGTCTGAAGTACCAGCAGGTGCAGGAGTAGTGCTATCTTGCTTAATGACGGGGTCTGCGGAGGGGATTTCGGACATCTGCACATCTGATTTGCGCATTAGCATCGACATACTGAGGCTATGACTGCCGTCTCAACTTACCTTCGGAGCCTTGAGGCGCACCCGACACATTGGACTGAAGGGGCGGCTGCGCTAGGATCGGGTTACTACCCGGAGTTGCTGCATTGGCTGGTGAGCCGTAGTTGGCGTGTTCGCCTTCCATCTTGAAGGAAAATACGAATTTCCAACTAACAACGTTCGAAGGGGGGGAAGACTTTGGTATGTGATTAGTTATATCAAATTCGAAAAGAAAAAAGAAACTGACGCGACGTATCGCAACAGTCTTAGTTCTAGCTGCGACGATTTACTAATGAGTGGAAAGAATTTAATTGAAGAATGCGCCTTGACGGGTTGCTAGGACGTTGATGGATATTAATTCATTGAATGCGTCCTATGCGTCCTATGCGATGAGCTGGGTCGACCGCGTGTTTGGAGAAATAATTTGGCGCGACTAAAGGGAACCAACTGGCAAAAGCTGGGAAAGCAGTGAATTTGGCTGGCAGAGGCTGGGCAACTTTGGTAGGGTGATAGGTGATAGGTACTTGGTCCAAGCGTTGATATGAAAGGTAGATGATAAGAGTAGCATAAGACACGTGACTTATCTTATTAATATGTATTATGCTGAATGCAACTTGGACCCGATTTATACATATTTACGGTAGATACATGCATAGGCTTCCGCTATCGGGTCCGAATACATGCACTATTCTTACCTCGGTGGAAGCCGTGAACAACCGAATTCATGACGAGGTTCTTAGACGCTTTAGACGCTTAGACGAATTGTAGTAGGCTGGTTTCCGCCGCGAGAAACTTGCCAAACTTCAGTCGCAAAACACAATGCTTTTCTCTACAGCAAGCCGGACAGTTCTTAGAGGCGTCGGCAGCGTGCCGCGCTCTACTTCTACGCTTTCGAGTCCTTTCAACATCAACAGCCCCTCGGCCCTTCGAAGATTATTGTCATCATTGGCCGTCCTAGAGCAGCGCGATGGGAAGCTCAACCACGGTTCCTTGAGCGCAATCACCGCCGCTAAAAAACTTGGGGGCTCGATACATGGATTCGTCGCCGGAAGCAACATTAAGCCCGTAGCAGAGGAGGCGGCCAAAGTAGAAGGCGTCGAAAAGATAATCGCGGTGGACAACGCTGCTTACGACAAGGTAGGCGAGGACGGATCTGCTATTCAATTGAGTTATAAGGCTGGAAGTTAACGTTCATTGAATTGTAGGGTCTCCCGGAGAACTTTGCGCCGCTATTAGTCGAGAATATCAAGAAGGGCGGCTACACTCATATCATCGCAGGACACACTGCTTTTGGGAAGAGCTTATTACCGCGGGTCGCCGCACTTCTCGACTCCCAACAAATATCAGACATAACTGCTATTGAAAACGAGAACACCTTTGTACGCCCGATCTACGCCGGCAACGCCATTGCGACCGTTGAGTCCTCCGATCCAATTAAAGTTATTACTATTCGTGGCACAGCCTTCCCCGCCGCCGAAGCACAGGGCGGTTCCGCAACTATAGAAGATGGCGTTGACCCTAACGTGGAAATTTCGGTGGAGTGGGTTTCTGAAGATCTAGCTAAATCAGACAGGCCGGACCTGGCGACTGCTGGTAGGGTTGTCTCCGGAGGTAGAGGTCTCAAATCGAAGGAGGACTTCGATAAGATCATGCTACCGCTTGCAGACTCGTTGGGCGCTGCAGTCGGTGCTTCTCGCGCCGCGGTAGATAGCGGATACGCCGACAACAGTCTTCAGGTTGGACAAACGGGTAAGGTGGTTGCTCCTCAATTATACCTTGCCGTTGGAATTTCCGGTGCCATCCAGCATCTGGCGGGTATGAAGGACAGCAAGGTGATTGCAGCGATCAACAAGGACGCCGAGGCGCCGATATTCCAAGTAGCAGACGTGGGATTAGTCGGTGATTTATTCGACAAGGTCCCCGAGTTAACAGAGAAGCTGAAGAGCTCGTAAGTGGATATAAGTATATAAATACAATATTTACAATCGCCCGCGAGGGTATCTCTTTAGTTCAGTTTCCAGCCGCAGATATCATATCCTTTGTGCTCGTGAACTTCTCCCGTTCTTTTCCTAATAGCAGACCCCGCTCTCTTTCCGCCTTGTCTATCTTCCGCCAGTCGTCCCAATGGATAACCCTGCATTTACCATGCTCTATCCCTGCCCGTAAGGCTTCCCAGCCAGAGCTGCTTTCTCCTTTCAGGAATGGGGCATCAGAATTCCAATCAGAGGCGATTGCATCACCAGTAGAAAATGCGTCCTCCATAGTCGACGCAATGACACCTGTTGGGCCTCTCTTTACCCAGCCAGCGCAATAAACCCCAGGCAAATGCAATGGGTGCTGAGTGCTATCTTCGTCACCTTTTACTCGCAATACCCGTCCCATTCCATCATTGTCGATAATCCCCTTCCTATCATCAAACGAAATGCCCGCCTCCTCAAATCCAGGAAGAGCAACAGATTTATAACCAATGGAACGGAATGCTATAGACGAGGGTATTGTTACTTTCTCGCCAGTGCCAACAACACTCGAGGACGGGTCAAAAGGCGACACTAGTGATGTTCGTTCAAATACCGTACTTTCGATATTTCCATCGGGTCGACCGAGGAATTCAGTTGGAGATAAGCAAAAGTCCAAGGACCATGACTTAGCAGCCTCCTCCAACCGGGCTGTTGAGCCTTTCATCAATATTTCCATGAGTCTTCGCCGAGCTCGGGGCAGCTTCGAAATCTCATCCGGGATGAGCGACATATCGATGTCGTGGAAAGCAACACCGTGAAGTTTCATCAGTTCTCGAATTTCCTTGATGGTGAAAGCAGCCTAGGGGAATAATCAGTACTCAACCAGAGTCTTCGCCGATGTTTTGAAACGCACCTGCATTGGTCCCCTTCTTCCCACAATGTGAACTCGCTTGATGCGGCTCTTTAATAGGGTTTCGATAGCCGCCTCTGTTATATCTGACTTTCGTAATATATCTACATTCTCCAAGAGCATCCTGGCAACGTCAAGGGCAACATTGCCTTGACCAATGATAACAGCCTCATCTCCTTTAGTGAGATCCGGTGCGAGGTCCGCGTATTCTGGTAGACCATTATACCAGCCTACAAACTCGCGGGCCGAGTAGATGCCCTGCAGCTCAGATTCACCAGGGATTCCGAGACGCTTATCTTTAGATGCACCGTAGGCAAATACAACAGCATCGTAATGATGCATCATAGAAGCCAACGGAATTGTACAGCTGCTAAAATGACCGCCTGCATTACCGATGGAGACATTCCCAATAAATGTAAAGTTAGGAGAGCTTGCAACTTCTTGGAATTTCTCTTGGCAGTTCTATGTTCATAAATTGTCAAATACAGTTCATTACATTGATATTATAGTTAATACATTTAATCCATACCTTGACTTCAGGATGATCTGGCGCAACGCCGAATCTCACTAGACCATATGGCACAGGCAACGCTTCGAACATGTCAACCTTGGTTTTCGGTACCTTGGACATGACCCGGTATGCCGTATAGAAGCCGGCCGGACCGGAGCCAACTACGGCCATTCGGAGGGGCCTATCATGTCGACTTGCGGTCGAATAATGTGATATTCTAGTGGCAAGGGATGCAGAACTTCTGTGCCGACAGGTTGTGCGGAGCCATGAGTTTGCTAGAGGCCTCATGATTTATAATATTAATAAAAGATAATAATTGCTATCACATATCTCTAAAATTATAAGGTGTTGTATTAAAATAGTCACTGCGGTCGAGAATTCGTAAAATGACGTCGAATTGAAATTTTGGATTATCTTCTCGGTGCTCCGAGGTCCGACATCGCCGTCCGCGGCCGTTTGCCGATTGACAAATCGACGGACTCGAGCACCAACTTTTAGTCTTAGTCTACATAACATCCATCACATACATAATTTATTTATATAGGTGTCTAATCGAAGAGTTGGCTAATCGAAATGATTATCGCTCAAAATGCGCAACGTTGTAATATTACCCGACGCGAAGCCGCATCGTAATCTAAGAAAATATCAGCCGAGTTCCAATGGGATTTATTCTAACCGCCCGTTGCTGTGGAAACGGCAACTTCCCAGGTTCCCATCCCACGATACACAACCCCGTCATTTCGTTATGTACCTGCATATGTTGTATTTGTATTGTATACATACCTACATACCTAGATCACATCCCACCTTCTTTCTTCCCCACATCATGGCGCTCCCGCCTTTTTCGCAGTCATAAGATCACACATTCCAGTTAAAACTGTCGATCCAATCCTGCCCTCACCTATCAATAAATGTCGCTCAGCCTCGCCAGCTAGAGTGAGACGTCCGTAGATATGGGCGCTCAACAACCCTACTTGTACGATGCCGAAAGGCGTGACTCTCAATCCCCCGAGAAACCATTCGATCCCAAGGCCATCACAAGAGCAAGCTGGGAACCGAAACCTAAGAAACAGAAGCAGAAAGGCCCATTCATAGCCTTCAACCGACATCCTGAGTAAGTCGCAACTAGTTAACTTAGATGATTATTATGGCTAATCTATCCAAGTGCGCATGTCGTGCCGACTGGGCGCACTTCAATGTTCAAGCCTATGAGCAGCACTACGAAGTGGTGGATCAAGTTCATGAGATATGTTCAATTATTCCTTCGCATCCTGGAGATGATTGGAGGCGGTTGTTTACTCGTCCTCATGATACTGATCTCTAATGTTGATCCTCTCGCTTCTTGGGTTATGAGAATTACAGTACGTCTTACATAGGTACCTTACTCGCTTATATTAGGATTCCTCACTCACTCACCTATACTATTTAGCCTGGTGTTGTAGCTATTAGTTGTGTCTACGCAATTTGGCATCTCATAAGACCCGCCGGGTCAAGACCACCCGGTTCGTCAGCAGCTTATCAGATGTTCGCCGGTGTCACGGACTTGGCAGTTATACCGCTATACGCCTTCGGTGTCATCTCCGTCGTTAACCACGGCAAGGAGTGGGAACTCATTATCACGGCTTCGCCCGAACTTACTGACCACCTTATTCAGAGCGAGTACTTCGCGCTCATCTGCGCTGGTAGCCTACACGTCGTTTCGCTCTGCATATCGATCTGGTTATGTCTGATGTTCCGAAGAATCGCTGACATGCCACCGGACTTCAACCCATTGGAAGACCATCTTACCTCTCGCGTCAAACAGCACAAGCGGAACAAGTCGTCTGTCGCAACTAGCTACACTGCGGTCTCGGATGACTCTAATCGTCTTGATTCACCTCTCGAAAGCTATCGTAACTCGGGTGTCCCGTACGAGGACCTCTCGCGACCACCCAGCATCCCATTTATGCACACACGCACCGGTTCCCGAGACTCTTTCGCTTCGTCGAAGCGCGACTCGCGATGCGACCTCCCTAGCAGACAATATCATATCACACCGGGCAACTCTCCCCGCAATAGTGTCGCGGAATTGAAACGCCTGTCTACCCCACGAGTCGCCCAGCGCGCAAGCTACACCGAGGTCCCGCTGCATGAGACCGGCGCAGCATCGCCATCCTCATCTCGACCGAGCAGCATCACCATCGCCCCAACCCCCTCTCCCCACCAACCCACCAACGCCTCGCCAACCCGCATCGCCAAGTTCACCGAAGCATGGTACGCCTCCGAATCTCTCATCAACCGCACACAAGAGCGGCAGCGCGCCCTCAAAATCGCCGAACGCTCGCGCCAGTCCCAGTCCCAGTCCCAGCAGTATGAGGCCGTGAACCAACGGTACAATTTCGACGACTCAGACGACGACTCGGACCGAGAGAATAACGACATGATGCGCCCCGACGAGTCCGACCTCGAGGCCGACGATATCCCCAGCAGCCCCATCGACGTCATGGGTCACCTGCGCCCGAATCCGCTGCGCTTGAACCCGACTCCCCAGGGGCAGCCGCAGGTCGTGCAAGGCAGAGATATTGCAAGTAGACGGAAGACGGCGTTCGAGCCGCTCTCGGAAGTCAGCTACAACACGCGCAGCGTGAGCGGTAGCCAGGACATCGTGGACGAGAAGGCCAGTCCAACGCGAGCCCCGTCGTTCTGGCGCCGTAGCTTGATCGTGCCCAAGAGCGGCGGTGCGGGCGGTGCACGCAATAGGGACTCGTCCATTCAGCCTGATGGCGATTTCTACGCCAAACCATACGGCGAACTGAAGCCTGCCACGCCACCCGTCATGCTCGGAGAAAAAGCGGCGAAAACAGGAGGTAATCGCCAGGTCTCTTCTGGTAACGATTACGGCGACCTAGGGAGCGGGGACGCGGGTACGTGGAGAAGAAATGTCAGCGGTAAGATTGCGGAGGAGGGGCTAGGAGGGAATAGGTATTCGCGGTATAGCATTCTTAACGAGGATTAAGGGGACGCGGAATGCTTTGGATTGGACATGTAGGCGGGTTGGTCCGGTGTAGGCTGCTTGGAGTTGTTGTGGTCTTTGGACTTTTTGTTGATTTCTCCGGAAAGGGGACGGGGAGGGGGAGGCGGTGCGATTGATATGTAATGATGACTTCACGGATGTAATACTAAGGTAAACGAAACAGGAATTGGAACTGGATCTGGATCTGGATTTTGGCAGGTCAAATAGGGCTCTAGTTTCATGGCGATAATGAGGAGTTAAGATAGTACCTGTGATGAATAAGAGATACGATACTCTAGGAAGTAACAGTGCTCGTGAATAGTGTTGTGATGAGATGTGATATTTTAACTCTTCTACTGTAGAACTGCTATATATAAGGTTAGGTAGGTTAGGTAGTTTTGATACTAACAGACGAATAATCACCGGCGAGAGAATCTATCAATCCAATCTAGTATCATACCGTCTATCCTTACCTTTCCGTGCGTGTTAAATCCCAAGATCCAGTATTGCAAATAAATAACTAGCGATTAACTATACATTCTCAAGTAAACACTTGCACTATTATATTGACAAGGGGTATTATCCATAAAATCTAACAAGCAGACCCCTCGTTGCCATACGCCCTAACAATGCAGCATACATGCAAAGTACTAAAAACCCAAATACTCAAATAGCGATACATACATACATAGGTAGGTACCTACATACTACAGCTCATTCTTCTCCTTAACATACGCACTCCAGTCCGTCCTTGGCGTTCTCTCGCCGCCGAATCCGTCGCCCTCCCTCCACGCCATCTCGGTCCACGCGCCGAGGCCGCACAGATGCCGCATCGTCGGACGGCCGTGGGGGCAGTTCCACGGCTTATCCAGCTCGCCCATGTGGCGGACTAGCTTCTCCATCTGCTTGAGGGTGAGGGACTTGCCGATCATGACGCTACTGCGGCAGGCGCGCATGGCGAACATCTTGCGGACCTTGGAGGGTCGCGGGATGGAGTTTGCCGATGTAGACTGGTGGTCCGTCAGGATCGAGATTAGCTCCTCGAGGTCGGCGAGCGAGAACGTCGTCTCCCGGCTAAGCGGCAGGCTGAGAAGTTGGCAGCGGGATCCTACCGGCTGATCGCCGCTCTCGTCCATGGCTACGATGAAGCCGTTCGCCTCCAGGGCTTCGAGATTCTCTCTAATTACTTCTTCCTCGAGAGCTGTGAGCTCTAACGCCTTGGGCTGGACCAGCCTTTGAGACTGCACAACAGTATTAGCCTGAAGCCGCTCGAAGTTGTACTTTTCGTCTGTCGCATGCTGGTCAATAATGAAAAGCTCGTCATCTCTATCGCGCCTTTCCTCGGTGTCCTCAGGGTCTACTTTGGCCGCACGAACCGCTATAATGAAGCCTAGGTTGAACTGCCCAATAATCTTCATCTTCCCGAAGTCAGCTTTCGAGATCGTCAGAGACAATTTCTCCTCGGCGTCCTCGGCATCAAGTCTTTCCGCGGCAAGCTTAGATCCCGTTGTTAATGAGATATCCTCAAGATATTCTTGATGCATTGCTAGGGACCTTCGTATATGTTGCTCATCTATACGCAACGTTTGTAGTAAGGGGAGAGTTGAATCTTTCTTCTTGGTACCGCCCTTCACGAAGCTTTGTGTACGTTTCTGTGTCTCTTCAGAGACGGCAGATCCTGAACCGTGAGCAGTAACAGTAGTAGCTCCCAACTCAATTTCTTCCTGGGTATCTTCAGTCTGCTCGTCTATATGCGCATCACCTGGAGACAGACTTGGAGATGGTGGCACGTCGTCTTGTAGATGATTATTTACACTCTCAGGTCCAGGGGATTGGTTATCAGATTCGTGACCTTGCTCTCCAACGCTCTCCGTGGCCACTTCGCTCTGAGTTGGTTCCTCGTCTTGATTGTCCTGCTCATCGTCATTGTCTTCGACAAATAGCTGTTCACTGGAACCATCAGAATCATCCGAAAGTTCCGTTGCTTCTGGGGTTATCTTAATATGCATCGGCTCGGCTTCCTTCGATTGCGAATAGGCCGCAAACATCTGCGTCAAACGTCCGTTAAATGAAGGCATCGAGGCAGCCTCTTTTGAAGCTCGTTGTCTCGTCGATGGCTCGCGGGTCCTATCATCTCCTGTTCGTTGCTTTTTCGAAGGAGAGCCAATAATGCTAGTAACTGTATGGTTACCTACCGTAATCGTGGCCACTTCTGGCGCTGATCGCTTCGTAGCTGCAGATGAGCTAACTCTACTCGTCTTGATGTCCGACACACGAGATGAGGTAGATACGGCTGGTATAGGTGGTTCAATTACTTCTCGAGTGCTTGATGCCTGACTAGCGTCACGTCTACTTGTCTTGATCTTGCTTAACTCGGCCAAACGCGCACGGAAATCTGTCTCCTCGCTGGGCTCTTCCTCTGAGGGTGCAGGAGGTGACGCCGGACCTTTAGCACTACTCTCAGGGTCATGGACGCCATCTTCTGTATAACTTTTCGCAAATTTAGAAAATATATGTCCTTTCGACTTTGAAGCTTCTGGTCCGTCATCTTCCAAGGCGCTAGTCGCGGTTGAAGGAGTATCAGCACGGAATTCTGATTTCCGTTCGACCCATCGACTCATTAGATTGAGATCCTGACTATCAGGAGCTGGTGATTTCGTCGAGACTGAGCTTTTCGGTGCTGACTCGCTTGTAGACTTGTCGTCTTCAATTTCGTCCTGATGTTCTGTGTCCTTTGTATTCATAAACATTGAAATTTGCCGGGGCTCGTTCTCAACTGAGATGGAATGTTTTGACCCAATTTCAGAGAGGGGGGTATTTTGTCTACTTATCGAAGGCTTTTTGAAAGGTGTCTGTTTTGAAACTGATAATTGGGATGTCGGCAATGCATACTCTTGCGATTCAAACAAGGCAACGAGAGCCTCCCTAAGGTTGTCGAGCATTCGAGTTTGATCATGCAAGAGAATCGTGCGCTTGTCCGGACTGACATTAACATCGTAGAGATGGGTGTCCAGTTGAATATCAGCGAAAATAAAGGGAGATTGGGAGGCATTGTAGGATTTATACACCTCATTAAATACTTTGGCGAACTGTGGCAGGCCACAAGGGCGACCGTTCACGAAGAACATCTGCCTATCTGGAGTCTGACGCCCTTCTCCATGGGCAGGACGAGATACATGCCCCTTAATATGGATTTCGTGAACGTTGCTACTATCGCCCTGCGCGCTCCATTTCTGGCCTGGTGCGCTGGTAAGTTCTAGCTCGAGCTTCAGGTCTAAGGGAATAAGGACGGCTAGGGTTTTTGCTCCGAACACATTAACAATATTTTCCCGAGTTGTCTGGTTGCCCTTGGTGGAAAATAGTACTATCCGCTTGCCCTTGTTCGGCTGTTGAGACACAGAGAATTTAAGTCCAGTCTGGATGCAGGCATATTGGTTGAGTACGCCAATGACCTTGTTCCACTCCCGTTTAATATTCCGCTCCAGTTCGCGGCGACGGACGGGTAGATTATGGAAAAGTCCTTCAATAGTCACTGTAGTGCCTTTCTGGGCAGCTACGATACTCGTGCTGCAAAGCTTCCCCGAGGTTTCGAATTCCAGCTTCGATCCTTTTGGGGCGTCTGATGCCAGGCATGTTGTCACAGTGAATTTAGATAAGGCGCAAAGGGACGATAAAGCCTCTCCTCGAAAGCCAAAGGTTTGGAGGGAGGAAAGATCTGCATATGTGGATAATTTAGAGGTGTAATGCTTTAGTGCTAATGTCTCGTAGTTCTGTTTGGATATGCCTGAGCCATTGTCCTGAACCTCGATAGAATCTAGGCCCTGGTTCTTGAATCGAACCTCTTTCAGGTGGAATTCCTATTAGTTAATGAATAGAGATACAGTAACAAATAAATAAAAAGAACGAACCAATGTTTGTGGCTCCCGCATCCAAACTATTCTCTACCAACTCTTTCACCACAGAGCATAGATCAACGATGACTTGACCGGATTGAATTTGGTGGATCTAAATTACTCAGTATTTATATTATGATGATAATATAGAAGAGGTTAGATGACTACTTACAGTTCGTGCCTCGATGGCCTTGATAGTCGCCATCAGACTGTCAGTAAGATGATACTTAGTCCAAGTATCAATAGGTATTAACCTCTTCAGCCTCGTCGCGTCATACCTAATCAATTAAATTGAAATGGAGAACGCGTCCAAGTTCCGAGGTAGTGTGGCGCAGCGCATAAAGTGGCGTCTCAGAGCTCAGGTACCTAACCTTATTCATGGAAGTTCCAATTTTACCTTTCACAGTTGATGCGAGGGGAACTGTGCAATTTTACTGTGTCTCTGTAGTTACGAGATTTTCAACCGCTCTTCTAAAGCGTCTGTTGAGAATTAAAACTCTGCTGTATTTAACGATACATATATGTACCTATACATGAAATCCATATCAAAAGGCGAGTTAAGGTTGACGAACTCTGAGGATTTGTAAGTGTGCTTGAAGAAGAAGTTGAAGCAATGCATATGTAAGTCTGAACTTCCAACATCTCTAGGTTAGCTGCATGCTGCATGCTGCATGTCTGAAGCACTTATAACTTGTACCTTGGTACCGCCTAAAGTGTGCACTTGCTTAAGGCAGTTATCATAGAGCAAACTTTCATTTCTGCTCTTATCTTAGGCAGTTTCTTTCAACCTGGAGTCCAACATACGAAGCCAATCCCTAAAACAGTTCTTGGCAAACTAGCCGTTGCAGCATTGGTTTGAATGTAGGAGGTAAGTATAATAAGTAATGTCGATATCGGAAAGCTCGGAATACAAACCTCGATATCCTTGCCGTCAACTTCATTCGATATCATTCCCACTCCCTCCATCAGGGAAACAAGCTTGTATGACGTTTCAAAGACCCCCCCTCGGGATCCGACGATACAAGCTACGGATTTTAAATAAAAAAGGTAATTATTTTCCGTTTCCGATCAAGTTCATTTTCTGTGTGCGGAACTGGTAGGTTGACCGCTCTATTAAATCATCTGGGAAGGCTTTGGAGCCAGTGAATTCAGAATGTTATCTTGGACGCTTCCGATGTGGAGCGAATATGTTCAGCTATCTGTGGTGTATCTTCACAAAGGATGCACGTTATCTGGACTATTGAAACACAACTGCTTACAGCATCTGAGCATCTTCCCGTGTCCGACACAAACCGGGGAGAGTCCGCTTTAGGCGCATGTCTAAATGAGCTCTCACTTTCACGCAATGCCCGTTTGTCAATACGAGTTCCGCTGTTGCATTTTGCCGCTCATATCCAATATTTGTGGCGGCCGAGATGGCCACGGGACGTATGGCGCAAGTAACTGGTCCTAGATAAAAATAAAAACACATAAAAACCCGATGACCCGTATAACCCGTATAACCCGCATTTGTATCTTGTTCGGCACCTTATTCGGCACCTTGTTCGGCACGGCGCTTGCTAGTATCAATAACGGGGCTGTGGAGAGCTATGAGGTTTTCTACAGACATGTACACGTGTATTGCCTCAAATTTGGTTCCATCGCTGTAAAACACGATGTGAGACAGCCAGATGGGACAGGATTCGCCGATCGCCAAGTATATCTTGTACCACAATTTGCGGTCTTCAGTGACAAGAATGGTATATCCCCCGCCGACACACGGTACTTTAGCGTTAATCAAGATAGATATAGTATCTAACGTAACACATCGTAATTTCTGTAATTCTAGGTAGTATTTAATATTTAGTATTTAGCAGCTTTATTTTTATGACAATATATAAAATGACAACTGTTACATATCATACTAATACTTTTCTACGAGTAAGTGAATTTCGCAAATTATGCCCTCTGACCCAATGCAGTACCTTTACCTTCCGCTACTGCATGCAGCAGAGGCATGATTCACCAAAGCAGTATTGTTAGATCACTTACACCCAACCAGGCTTAGCTAAGTCGGCAGCAAAAGCTTGGTAATGAAGTTGCATAAGCCAAGCTAACGTCAATTGTTGGACGAAAAACTTGGCCAAGCCAGTATTTTGGCTCGTCACCTCGTGTCAACCCACTGGATTCTTAAATCCGCTAAGATCGACTAGGGTGAAAAAAGACTGCACATGTTCTGGGCGCTACTCATGTACATGGATACCTAGGTACCTGTTATGCAGTTATGGTTCCTTTTTCTACAGGATCTTGAAGAAGCTATCGGGAATTTAGCACTTGGCTCTCCCATTACCCATAATAAACTTTCAAACTTTCCCCGATAGCCCCCAAATTTTAGTGCTAAGGCGCTAGAATTCAGTGCTAGTTGCAGGTAGTTGCAGGTTAATGAAGCATGTACATGCTACTTTTTATGTAGAAGCATTGCCAAATCGTATCTCAATTCTAACTCAAGACGTCCCGCGCTTGCAATTCCCACTCATTCCGTCTTCTCGCTCCAACCCGTTCAACTCAAAAACATCCACTAATAAGGCATCTTAGACATCCTTTTACAACAACGTCCACCAATACAACAGTTGTTGCAAAACCGGCGGGTTGGACGACCGACATTCGTTTTCAAACATTTTGCAGGCCGAGAGGAAAGCGTACGTAGGCGAGCTCGGTCTATGGGCACGGATTGGTTCTCTCCTTAATAAGATCGACAGTTCTCCAACGTCCCTGCAGCTTAGCTCTTAAATTCGTCGTTGCGCAAGTAGAGTCGTGTTCGTGTCTCGACTAGAACTGCCCTTCCCGCGTTAGCTATACGTCGAATTTCAGCGACAGAATCGTTTCGCAACGTATGACGAACCCCCAGATCGAACTACACGAGTTTATTAAGAACCAAACGACAGCCGCATTAATAACCCTACGTGTCCATACTCCTGTAAAATAAGAGGTCTCTCACGAGAGCCTCTTCATCCTCATGCAGAGGCGCTCATCGGGATCGTCCGATGACAGCGCCGATGTTCCTGTCAAGATCTCGCGCCCTCATGGACAAACGAGGCTGGGCGACGTGAGTTCTTCTGTCCGACATTCCCATGATGCTCGCCAATCAGAACGTCCCCAGAAAGAGGGCGCTAGATCGTCATCCGCTAGGAGCCGGAGACCAAGCAGCAATATCAACTGGAGACTTTCCCATAGTCGCGATGGGTCTACCGAAAAAGTACCAGCAACCTCTCGTCTCCCGTCCACGACATTATCGCCAGACTACCCGAGTATGGAAGGTGAGAAGACGGCATCGTCAAGACGAAGGAGTCAGCCTCCGCGATCTTGGAGTCCTTGGGCTATGTCTCTCTTAACCATCTTTACAAGCGTCGTAGGCCTCAGCATGCTGGTTGCTGTTCTATATTCTGCTATCACCCTACATTGTGATCCCAAGGGCTGTCGCATGTCCTGGATGAGTCCGTCATACGCTAAATTTAGCGATTTTGATACCGAGCATACTCGGTTTGCTACCAAATACTCGTTGTATCTTTATCGAGAGCAAGGATTCGACAATGGACCAAAGGTACGGAAATTGAGAATTAACAGTTATTTCCGAATTGAAAATATTGACTTGATGTGTAGATCAAAGGAATACCAGTGCTGTTCATACCAGGGAATGCTGGCAGCTACAAACAAGTTAGATCCATTGCATCGGAATCTGCCAGATATTTCCACGATATCTTGCAGCACGATGCCGCTGCCATAAACGCAGGCGCTAGGAATTTAGACTTCTTCACTGTCGATTTCAACGAAGATTTCACTGCTTTCCATGGGCAAACCATGCTCGACCAAGCCGAGTATCTAAATGAAGCCATCAGGTATATCCTCTCCCTCTACCTGGACCCAAAGATATCAGAACGAGACCCGAGTCTCCCGGATCCTTCATCGGTTATTATACTAGGTCATTCCATGGGGGGAATTGTGGCGCGGACTATGTTCATCATGCCAAACTACCAGCAAGACTCGGTCAACACGATCATCACCATGTCTGCTCCGCACGCTCGGCCTCCTGTCACATTCGATCCAAAAATTGTTAGTATCTATAACGATATCAATAACTATTGGAGACGGGCCTACTCGAAAAGGTCGTCGGCTGAAAATGCTTTGGGCCAAGTTACCCTGGTGTCCATCGCTGGTGGTGGTTTAGATACTGTTGTCCCATCGGATTATGCTGGTCTGGAATCCATCGTACCTGAGACTCACGGTTTCACCGTTTTCACATCTACAATTCCTACAGTTTGGACAAGCATGGATCACCAGGCAATCACATGGTGCGATCAATTCCGGAAGGTCATCGTCCGCGCGCTTTACGATGTCGTCGATAACCGCGGAAGATCACAGACTAAATCGAGAGTAGACAGGATGAAGGCATTCAAGAGGCGATTTTTGTCCGGCTTGGAGAGTTTTGTTGAGAAGAGCCTTCCAGAGATAGCCTCGTCGACGTTGCTAACGCTAGAAGATCATTCAACTACCGTCCTTCCTTTAGGTGATCGTCTTGTTCTCCGCGACCTAGGTTCGGACAGAAAAGCCAAGGCATACCTTCTCACTATTCCGTTAAGTGAATTTTCTGAAGGGAAGAAGTTGACCCTGCTCTCAGACAGCAAACTCGATCGACCAGGCGAGGACGGAAAACTTGAGGTCCTGTTCTGTAATTTCTACCCGCCGCAAGCTGGACAGGCTAACCAACCGTTCTCAATGAATATCGATCTCTCCGACGATACCACGGATTCCACAAAGGACTCAACGAAACTTGCCTGTAAAAATGCCGCGTCCGATGTAGTATCGCTGCCGGCTTCTTCACGTTTCACGAAGAATCCCTTCTTCAAAAAGGATGAGTGGCAAATCCCGCCATTTTCATATCTCGAGTATGACGTTGAAGATATATCAGACTACGGGTTTGTTGCAGTCATTGATAAAACCACGATTCCGACGGCCGGATGGTTGGTAGCTGAATTTAGTGATAAAACCGACGCTCATTTAACTCGACATGTTGGTCCAAGGCGTCTCTTTAACTTTGGTTTGTCGCTTCATCTTCCTGCGAACAGACCAATGGTAACCGAAGTGAAACTTCCATCGGTTCAGAGCAGCTTGTTGGCGTACAATCTCAAAATTGACGGCCAATCCTGTGATGAACGGGAACAGCTATTTACTCCACTTGTCCGGCAGTATCTTTCTGAGCCTTACGAGTCCAAGTACTTTGTAAATGCCCACGAGGTGGAGATTAGTCTTCACGGTGTCTCGCCCTACGTGCCTCCCCCCCTAAAGCCTAGACAGTCTGATGACGGCCTTAGCCTTCAACTCTGGACGGACCCGACGTGTGATTCGAGTATTTCAATTCATATCACGATCGATACTATGGGCAGTCTCGGAAAGCTGTACATGCGATATCGCACCGTCTTTGCGTCTTTCCCCTTACTTATTGTTGCACTCGTATTACGAAAGCAATTCCAAGTATACGACAGTACTGGGGTCTTCATCCCCTTTTCCGAGAGCTTAGACTTCTGTCTTCGACGATCGCTGCCGATGTTATTCTTATCTATGACCCTCTTATCGCTTTCGATGGGCCAGTCGGGCTCGACTGGGTCAAAAGGTTTTTGGTTTTGGCAGAATAGCACGGCTGATGTCGACTTCGCGCAGAACGACCTGCTAGTTGGTACTTCAGACCCGTTCTTCTGGTTTCTGATCCCGATGATAGGAATTATCTGTACTGGAGTGTGTACGGCTCTCCACTACCTCACGCTATGCCTCACCTGGCTGCTTAGCATAGTCTACGGCTGGGTTTCTGTCCGGCCAGTTGTTCAGCTGCAAGAGAAGAAGCGAGCCTTGTCACCAGCGTTCGCACCTTCACCACCACGGAGACGGCTTATAACTACTGTGGTTCTCCTTTTGCTCGTCTCGACGTTCATCCCATATCAATTTGCATACACAGTTGCATGTCTCGTACAGCTGAGCACAGCTGTCCGAGCCCATCGATCTGCACGCGAGACTTCGTCACCTGCAACCGTCAATTTCAATAACTACGTCCACTCTATTTTCCTCTTGATGTTATGGATTCTACCGATCAACTTGCCGACCCTAGTCGTTTGGGTACGCAACTTGGCTGTCCACTGGTTCACGGCGTTCTCATCACATCACAATGTGCTATCGATCCTGCCGTTCATCCTCTTGGTCGAAACTCTTACCACCGGAAAAATGATTCCGCCAGTAACAAGCCGGCTCCGGTACCTAACCGACATCATATTCTTTGGCATAGCGGTTTATGCAGCTATATACGGTGTTTCGCACGCTTATATGTTGCATTATTTAATAAATCTAGTCGCAGCATGGCTTGTAGCAATCCATTCGACATCCGACTCCTGGACTCTCGCTGGAATATCCTCCATATTCGAAGGCGAACCGGCCGAGAACCGCAAACAGGGTAAAACTCCTTGATATGATGTCAAGAGTCAGATTTACCCGCTTAGTGGTTCTAGATAGATCCTGCGGATCATGTCGGAAGATCTAAATATTAGCCAATCTTGAATTTATTTTTACAAAATCATATCGCATTAGATATGAATACGGGTCGGTACTGGACCTCCAGCCTTGTAGAGACCTAGGTTCTTTGTATATACATCCTAGACCGAGTTGATCAATAGTGTCGAGAAAGCCGAACGTCTACCTACATGTACTACTAGACCGTTCTCGACACTTTCTTATAGGTAGAGCACTCCGCACCGAACGATCTACATCTTAGCACGGAAATTTTTATCTATTTTCTACGAAGGCTTCTCGTCTGTTTCTACGGCTTCGCATTAGCATCAGGGCTGGAGTTTGGGTTTTAGTGGCGGTCTGGCTAGTCGCAAGTAATGGTGACTCTGGTTTTGTCTTCGAGCCTTGTCGCATAAAGCTTACTTGCATAATGCTCGACTACAAATTATTGTCTCATGGGTTGGTGACAACGGCTGCGGCCGGAATTCTTGTACAAAAACACCGGTTCCCAACTTTCAGACGTGCGGGAAACTCAACTTAGGGACACGGATTTCTTTCTTCTTCTTTTTCTATTTTCCTCTGCTCCCCTTTCCTTGGGAGGCAATTTTATAAGAGACGGTCGGTCGGTCGGTCGGAGGTTCCTCGTATTATAGTCAAGAGTTGGGTTATAGATATGGGTTTGGGAACCGATCGACAGACTTACCCGCGTCCGACGGATGCAACAAACCTACCTAATCATAATCTGTTGGGAGGGAGGGACGCGCCGAGAGGTCGCTTAAGGGCTATCCGGAGGACCTTGGACAGTTGGGAGAGACGGAAGGAAGTAATACGGATTTCGTCCCCCTCCCCCTCCAAAGAAAGGGGAATGTGGCGCGCTTTGGCTGGCTGGATAGGCAGATGGCGTTTCGGCCTTACGTAGTTGGGACAGCCTAGATCGCAATAAACTTATGTTCAAGTATTCTACGTTTTATTAATACCCAAACCCAGTATGACTTACATTCCAGAGCCCAGCTCTTCACATGTAATCTTCGCAACCCAGGGTTTGAAACACACCACGACTCTAAAGTGTGAGTGTACTGGTGTCAGATAAGTCTTAGCTCATACACTACACGAACACTATTGAAATTCTACCGTAAGAAAAAGTCTATTGCCGTCTGAGTCTATCTACCTATGCCCCAGTAGGAGCCCCGAGTCTTTACCAATCCCGGTCTATCTGGAAACAAAACCATAACGCCCGCGCCCCCAGGGCGCCTTACTTTATCCCCTAGTTCCCCCCGTCATGAATATCCTGTGGAAACCAACCCAACAACACGCTTCAATATGAACACCGAAATATTGCACAACATGCACGAAACATGGCAGACAGATAAGATCTGCGTGTTGAATCTCACTCCCTAGCGCGAGCTTTACCAGCAGATTCTGCGAGCCGCGTCTTGTGCTGATGCCAGATGACCCAAAGCGTAACCACGAAGCCGAGACCGCAGGCGGCGAGCGTGACGAGATATGCAGCCCAGTAACACTCAAGGCCGTCAACGCAGGAACTCGCGCCATCCTTATCAATGATAGAATGGGCGTCGAAGACAGAACCATAAAATAAATTGAAAATGTTGCTCGAGATGACGGGGGACAGAGTCATGAAGCCCCAGTTCTGGCTCAGGCCGTGGATGCCGAAGGACTCGGCGACGATGGACGGGAACACGCCGAACAGGAACCCGTAACCTAGCCCGCTGAACCCGGACACAAAGCCGAGCAAGTGAGGGTTCGTCACGTTGAGCGCGCAGATCTGCGCCAGCGAGAAGATGCCCGATGCGACTACTAAGCACCATACTCGACTAGCGTGGAGTACCTTGACGAGAAAGTCGGATCCGACGCCGCTTAGCAGTCGCCCCGAGAAGCTGCCGATGGAGAGGATGGAAACGTGCAGCTGCTGACGTAGGACAAGCGTCTTGTCGTCGATCGAGTCGTCGTAATGCCTCCAGAGCGCTGTGACGTCGTTTCCGATATTGCTAGTGCAGAGTTAGAGCCGCATCTTTTGGGTACAATAGCGCGGGTGTAATACACGCGGGCGAGGCAATACTCACTTGATAGTCATAAGGCCGATACCCGAGAGTATGCCCATGATGGTAAACAGCTGCCAAAACTCGATGTTCTTCAAGAGGTTGAGACCTCGGATATCTACACGGTGAGAACGACCCATATCAACACTGCTCTGCACTAACACTTCACCCGGCAAGGAGGAGGACGAGGTAGACTGGGATAGAAGCGAAGACGTTTCATCGGAACCATCGCGGGTACCTGACGGTGCTTCCTCGGTGTCGACAGCTCGGCTGTCTTCCTTGGGGCTTGGGGGGTCTCGGTCCTCTTGTTCTGAGGCATCTTGGGTCATTTTGGAGTTGTTGGAGGTGTCAGAGGTGGTGTTGAACATACCAGGTTCAGATGGATCCCCACGAGCAACACGTGTCTTAGACTCGTCCGACGTTGTACGGTGTAACTGTCGGGAATCTGTCATGCCTGGTTCCGTATCGGGTACGGCATGGTACGGCGAGTGAGGCGGAAGCACGCGCAGAAAGAAAAACCCAACGAAAGTCAAGCCGAAGGTGCCATAAGCTAACAACATTAGGAACTTGCTCGGACTACCGGGGAAGAAGATGGTGCCGATGAGGGCGAAGAAGAAGGCGCTTAGACCGAAGGCGGCAAGAGGAAAGGCGGTAGCGGTGCCACGATGGTGCGGCCAGTTCAAAGCTGAGGTCTTCACGGCGGCGGCGAAAGCCATGCAGCCGCCGAGGCCGGTCAGATACGACACAAAGCACATCCACGGAACGGATCCTTGACCGGCATCATATGCCTGGTGGAGCGGGAAATAACCGAGACCTAGTAGGAAAGCGCCTACGATGACAGCGGGGCGAGGACCCTTGCTGTCGACGAACATGCCTACGGGAACACCCATCGAATACATGCCGAGATTCCCCGCCAGCCCGATCAGGTTGCTTTCGGTAGCAGACAAGAGTAACTTGTCGGCAAATTGGGGTGCCCAAGCCGAATAGACATACTACCGTTCGTTGTCAGAGACGTCGAAGAGATGCTATCGTAGTGGTGGTGATGGATGATGGATGATGGATGATGTGTCTTACATTAGTTCCGCAGGCCAGCGAGATGACGGTCGCGGCGACGCTCGACACAATGCGAGCATTGTAGACTTGGCCCGATACAGTCATATTGAAAATCACACGAGTTAGGTACTAAGTTAGTTACGATGATATCATGTCTTACTTCGCCAGTGACCTTCACAAAAGGGGAAAAGGAGGCTACGATGAACAATTACGAAGGAATATAAAAAAAGGATAGATAATAATAAAAAATAAGATCGGAGGCTGCGTGCAATACAGCACAACAAGTCGTGTAATGCCGGAGAAAATCAGAGATGCGTGTTTCTAAAAGGCTAGATTTGCCATGCCGGAACGTAACGATAGGGAACGAATGAAGTGTACAAAAGTAATCGGGCGTAGTTGTCGCGAAGATGAATGAGATTGATAGGACGACGTCGAAGGAGTGGAGGGTTTAGGACGTGTCGCAGTCGCAGTCGCAACGCAATCGCAATCGCAATCATTACCTAACGGGGGATTGCGCTTTATCGGCTTATCTCGCTTCAAACCCCTTACTGTTTCGGGCTACGAGGCGGATCGACTATCCTTATGGGGCGTTAGTGTACCGGCATCAGGCAAGAGCTTGGGATGAGTGATGTACGAAGTACGAAGTACACGCCTCCGTAATCATATCCGCGCCGGAGGGTCCATCTTTATCTAATCCACATCTTAAGTACATATTGTATGTACCCAATAATCTGTTCGCATGAATACCTTAGGTACTATCGGTGAAAACATTCCCATTACCATAGGTTGGTATTCGTTGGATATATTGGCCATGGACGTCCCTGCTTAGCTTGGTGCTATACCCAATTCATAGTCACCGCTTGAATATAGCTGATCCATTTTCAGTCTTGGCCAGTTTAGTAAATCGGGTTAAAGTGGGGGTCAATATTCTAGAAGCCGTCGCTACGAAAGTTGAAGGTTATGAATTAAAGGGGCTTTCTCTTGGGCTCTTGGCTGTCTTTAGCATTTTTTGAAAGTGGGGGGGGGGGGGGAGCAACCTGGGAAACATTTTGAAGGATTCAAGATGGTACCAAGTCGGGTATAGCGCAGGTTTGATCTAGTATAGCAATACGCCGGTCATAGAGTACGACGGGCCAATTACTATTGCTTGTTGAACACGATCGTACGGTACCCCCTACACTTGTAAGCCATCGGTAGTCGTTGGCCGGGGGGGTTTTATTCTGGGGTAAGCTACCTACATACATAATACATATAGGATTCATCGCATTTAGACGTCATCGCGTGAGCAAGTTGGAGATGTTGGAGTCGTTGGGAAAGTCTTGTTCAACAGACGAAGAAAAGAAAGAAAAAGGTAGTAAATAATGTATTGTTCGGTAACGCCTTGAAAATATTATAGGAGAATTAAATAAGTACTTCATAGGTAATTATATAAATAATACACTACATACATATGTATAAAGGGGTATCCATTAGTGAACATGTTACCTTGAAACTACCTAAGGTTAGTTAGTTAATATATTCCGTATTCAGTTGTATCTTCCGAGGTTACGAAAACCCGGACAAGGCTTTGATTTATAAACCCCTTTTGACTCCAACCTCCAATTGACTATGTACACCGTCATGTGGCCCTTTATGACCTTCGACCCCAAGTCCCCTAATTTTAATTCGTGATCGCCAGTGGAGAAAACATGTACTGCAGTTCTTGTGCCACTTCAGGAAATAACAATATCCTGACCTACGGCTTTGGTGCGTCATGTAATCGATGTGACCCCCGCCTCGTAACGAGACACAACATGTTCAGCATACCGAGCCACCCGCGCTTGGTCTGATGCTCTCCCCTTTATAACTTGACCGGATCATGGCCTAAAAGTTAAAATTCATGTTCCCTTGCCTTCTCACCTACATATCCTCTCCTACCCCGTCCTATCACTTATACAAACCCATAGCCGTCGTCGCCATGGCTACGTTCGCGAGTCTTCCCGCTGAGTTACGTCTAGAGATCTGGGATCTCGCGTTACATCAGGAAGCACGCGATCGCTTACTTATAATTGGCCAGACCAAGAATGCCCCCATCACTAATGAGTCGCCGCTCTGTCTCTTACCCCTCAAGCACCACGCAAGTCCGCTGCTCTCGGTCAATTCCGAGAGTCGCTATCAAGCCAAGGCCTTCTACACAGCTAAGCTTGACGTCTACGAAGTCCCTCGCCTCTCCAAAGAAGACGTCGGTCGTAACAGCAAATGCTCATACCAAGTGCAATACATCAACAAAGCCATCGAGACCGCTAGCGTAGTGAAGGGCTCTATCTATCTTAGCCCGCGATATGACTTCTTCGTCTCGATTCGAGGCATTGACACCTTCCCGTATCTCCAGGAAGAAAAGAAGGAAGACTTGCTCGACAAGCAACAAGAGAATCAAGAACCCCCCCGCCACTATATCACGGCGAAGATACCACCGGAGATCGCCATGAAAGTCCGTAACGTCGTCTGTATACAGAAGAACCTAGACAGAGACGACGACTTCTACGACTGGTGGTGGACAGACACGTACATGGAGAATCTCCTATACAACCGGGAGGAACTCGTGCGATATCTCTGCGTCCCACCATTCCGTCCCCGTTTATATGGTCCCGTTTACGTCAAATACCTCTGGAGAGCATCCGATTTCAAGCAGATACAGAACTACCTGCATCTATGGCTACCGCAAGAAGAATTAGAAGGCTTCATTTCCAGCGTGATCAAAAACCGTGGTCGCGGCTCTTACGACTTCCGGGAATGGTCACTGCATCCGGCTAATCGTATACCCAAGTTGGTATTACTCGATCTAAACGAGGAGCCACAGAAGCAAGACGAAGATTGTGCGCCAGTTAAGGCACAAGTCAAGACCTTATGATAAAAAGGAACTGAGATTACTTAGTACGAGTTATTTTTTTCTGGATTTGGCGTTTTGGGATTCGGTTTAGCATTCGGGGGATTTGGGTCCTATACCTACTGCTTAATACCTCGAGAATCTTTCGCGGCGAAACATTTTTGTAATTAAGGGTATGCCTCATGAGACTTTGGGAGTTGCGGTAAATAGGTGGTACTGAGGAAAATGGGTATGATGATCCACACGTAGCAATACATTCGCTTTTGCATTTCTCAACAATACGCAATGCGCATAACCTACCTAAGGTAGCAATCGGTCCGTCAATCGTCAATCATCTCCACCAGTTTAGTTTCTCCAGCTGCCGCATCAAGTATTTCACCTCGCAGGAAAAGCAACTTCATCACAAACAGAACTCAGCAAAACAATACGTAAAAGCCATGTGATGGAACATATAAACAGTGCTAATACATTCGATATATATTATATAAAGTATAAGGCGGCTAGTTAGTAAAATCAAGCAGCGTAGTTGTCATCATGGCCCTAAGACGAATACGTAACTTCGGCTTCCCCAGTTCCGCACGCGGTGATTTGATCTCCGGCAACCCGTTTCGTTAACCAGAGCGACGAATAATAACCGCTAAACATAAGCATCAATGAGGCCATTATTTTTAGAAGTGAATAGTTTATAATCCCACCGGTTAAGATCGCGAATTCGTGAACTGCCTTCCAACCATGCGCCGTGGTGAACGCTCTAGTCCAGACAGTAGTGTTGCATCGTATATAATATATAGTTCTTGGTGCTGGAGCCTCTGCGATAAATAAGGATGGGTGCTCCTGGTGTATTTCAATATCGGTTTCTTACCGTTATCAGTCGTTTGCTCACTGACTGTAGCTCGTAGAGATATTGGACTTGTGGAATCCCAATCCCAATTCTCATTCACCATGCCTGTGTCTACCGCCTCTCTCGTCACCTTGCTCGGTGCCTTCGTCACCACAACTCTCGGGCACGGATACGTCACCGGCTATGTAGCGGACGGTGTGCAGAAACCTGGCTTCTTGCTAGATTACTACTATGACAAGAAGAACGGAGGGACCGTGCCTCCGCTAGCCGCTTGGTACGCCGAAAACCTTGACAGCGGTTTCGTCGCCCCCGACGCTTACCAGACCGCCGACATCAACTGCCACAAGAACTCCGCCCCGGGCTCGCTGACGACGACGGTGAAAGCCGGCGGCACCGTAGTGTTCCAATGGGGCACCGCGGCAGGAGGAGCCTGGCCGCACCCTTACGGCCCCATCATCGACTACATCGCTCCCTGCGACGGCGACTGCAGCAAGGCGGACAAGACGAAGCTCAAGTGGATCAAGATCCAGGCCAGCGGCATCAACACCGCCACGCAGGAGTGGGCGAGCGCGAAGCTGATCGCGAACAACAACACGTGGACGACGACGATCCCCAAGTCTATCGCGCCCGGCAACTACGTCCTGCGACACGAGATCATCGCTCTTCACGGCGGAGCGTCGCTAAACGGCGCCCAGTCCTACCCTCAGTGCTTCAACATCCAGATCACGGGTTCGGGCACGGCGAAGCCCAGTGGAACCCTCGGCACTGCGCTCTACAAGAACACTGACCCGGGTATCCACTTCAACCCGTACGTCACTGTCACGGATTACCCGATGCCCGGTCCGGCGCTATTCACTGGTTAGAGAAGGATTCTTGAAGGATTCGGAGCGGGCCATTGTGCGGCGAAATGTGGGTAAGGTCAGGGAAGAAAGTCGGAGTCTGTTGTTTGGATGTTGGATAGTTAAGCTTGAGAAATAATATAAATTAACTAGCTATTTAAGCTATCTTCGTAACAGATACCTAAGCTTATATTATTTTTGGCAATTCGATGTTGTTCAAGTGAAATTGTAAGCTTAATGATGGCTTACTTGGGAAATACATAAATACATAAATGTAATTACAAGCTTCCTCACATCAGTTCTAGAATAATCTCTATTTAAAGATATTACTGTATACCCACTTTACTGTATCCGCGCGCGTCGCATGACCCTACGTAATGTAATGTAATGCCAAGTACAGTGTAAATGGTCCGTGCGTAACTTCCACCCATCACAGCCGCACGGCGTCACGCCAACTTCGACAGCAACGCCTCATCCTATCATAAACCCTCTATAATTCTTCCCTTCAACAACAATAAAAAAACCCCTACTCCGAATACAACAAGAACAAAAAGAGACACCGACTCGATATTGAAACCTTTCATCCAGGATGGGAGCGCTCCTATCTCTTCCCTTCCTGGCGCTGCCCGGCGCTGGCACGGTACGTTCAATAACCTGATTCCTTTAGTCGAACATGTCGAAGAAGACTAACGATAATCTAGCTGATATCCTTCGCTGCTAGCTGCTGCGGCGCCGCTACCTGTTCCATGGTATGCAGCGCCTGCGGGAAGTGCGGCAACAGGTAAGATAGCCAGACTCTATTCTCCTATACCGTATCGCAATGCGCAGACTAACTAACATTGAACTTCAAGTGTTGCTACCCGTCTCGCCTACGCCCTGCTTCTCCTCTTTAACTCGATTCTCTCGTGGATCATGCTCACACCTTGGGCCATCGAAAAACTGCAGCATTTGATGTTAGACTATGTTAAGATCAACTGTCCAAACGGCAAGTGTTCTGGCTGGCTAGCCGTTCACCGAATCAACTTCGCCCTCGGGCTCTTCCACCTTATCTTCGCAGGCCTGCTATTCGGTGTCGCCTCTACGAAAAACCCTCGAGCCTCCCTCCAGAACGGCTACTGGGGCCCTAAAATTATCGCTTGGCTCGCCTTTATCGTTATATCGTTCCTTATTCCCGATGCCTTCTTCCAGGTCTACGGCAACTACATCGCCTTCATCGGCGCTATGCTTTTCCTCGTCCTCGGTCTTATTCTCCTCGTCGATCTTGCGCATAACTGGGCCGAGTACTGCCTTGAACAGATTGAAAAGACTGACTCGAAAGTCTGGAGAGGCGTGCTAATTGGTTCAACCCTCAGCATGTATATCGGTTCGCTAGCCATGACCATCATACAATACATCTTCTTCGCTCATAGCGGCTGCTCCATGAATCAAGCCGCGATTACCATCAACCTCCTATTATGGATTGCTATTTCGGTTATCTCGGTACACCCAATCGTCCAGGAGTACAACCCTAAGGCTGGATTGGCGCAGGCCGCCATGGTCGGAGTTTACTGCACATATCTCACCATGTCCGCCGTCTCGATGGAACCCGACGACAAGAAGTGCAACCCCCTGGTTCGTGCGCAGGGCACCCGAACGACCTCCGTGGTGATCGGCGCCATCGTAACGATGCTAACAGTTGCGTACACTACCACGCGCGCAGCAACCCAGAGTCTGGGCCTAGGTAACAATAGGGGCGGTATCAAGCTTGCAGACGAGGATGAGCACGATCTCGTGACCCAACAGCCGGGACGCGAGGAGATGCGAGCAGTTCTACGCCGAGCAGTCGAAGAAGGTAGTTTACCCGCCGACGCCCTGCTATCCGACGATGAGGATGAAGAAAGCGGCAAGACGTCGCATGATGATGAGCGGGGCAGAACTCAGTACAATTACTCGGTGTTCCACATCATCTTCTTCCTGGCGACGTGTTGGGTAGGCACGTTGCTCACGGGCACGGTGGAGGGACTGGATGACCTTCCTCAAGACAGCGACTTCGCGACCGTCGGGAGGACATACTGGGCTAGCTGGGTCAAGATCGTCAGCGCTTGGATCTGCTACGGCATGTACATCTGGACCCTGGTGGCGCCTATCGTCCTACCAGAGCGGTTCGACTTTTCTTAGAGTAAACTGTGGGAGTCTTTTGTATAATTTAGTTAACTTATTTTACTATGTTAGAATGTTGAAGCATTGCTTGTTAGAGTGTATTTGAAACAAAACAAGCGTTCTATGGTAGTACCTCTATTTAAACCATTACTCAGTCATGCAAGTTCTTGATTGTTCTGTCTCATTACCTCTTATGTGTTGCTGGGCGGTTGTTCGTGTAGTTTAAGGAGTAGTTACATGCTGCTTTGCTGTGATATCACGAGATGAAGTATTTACTCTCAAGGGCTTACAGGCATAGTTTAGCCTGCAGATCTACCAGTTCATTGCGATTGCGTGTACGAGGGGAGAGAAAGTGAAGGCCGTGATATCTCGTTACGTTTTTGTCTAGTGTTAATCCATGACAAATGTTCCCAGATGAACCAGAAGATCACTTCATAGTAAGCAATAGCTGATAGGCTATATACATTTTGGAAAGTGGTCTCAAAGGGATAAGATCTAGAGCTTCCTATTGAACAATATTTTTGTACCGAATCATCAGTGAAGATGGAAAAGGTGTATGCGGATATAGCAGTTAATATTATTATAGGCAGCATAGAGGTTATTTACATATCAGTTTATTCCAGTGTTTATTTATCGTGGTCTTAATTATATCTAACGAGGTATAAATACAATAGGTTCAAATGGCTGTCTGGTACCATAGGAAGAACCTAAAGGATTAAAGGGGTACCTTAGAAACTAGATACATATGTGTCTTGAGGAAAGCAAGGTATATATACCTAGATAACGCACACCTATTAACCTACATTAGAAAAGGGACTTGTCCCCAAATGAAAAGAGGCCAGCGAAAAGCTCATAATTTGGATTGCCGTTCTAATTGCTTTACTAACTTACATTTCCTCCCCTTTTCTTCCGGCTTCTATTTGTACTACCTCTAAGCTATAACCACCCAGTCGTCTAAGGCCTCTCACCCGATGACAAGTCCCAGGTAACGTACATACGTACAAAACGTCTAGTTAATTATATTGCTCGAGGAGAGCCGAAACAGCGGCTGAGTAATTACTTGCGTTGGTGAGGCTCGGTCCTATCCACTTGGATGAGTTTATATAGCATCACATGTCTATGACTAAAAAAAAAAGGAGGCGGTGTAAACAAGGTAGTTGATTGTAAATCACATTTCACACATGACATCCGCGCGCAGTTTCACGGTGGTACAATATAGATACAGTTCGTTAGGTAGGTATTGGTAGTAAGCAGGCGGCTATGTGGTGGGACGTCATAACCGAGGTGAATAATATATTCTCAATGCTTGTTATACTTGAGCCTCCAGCTCAGGATTGGTACACCGTACTGGACTAATACTGGCTATCTCACATCAAGTACCTGGAATACCTACTAAGGATATATTCAATATTTTATTAGTATAGGGGTAAACAACCACCTCGTTCCTAGTCTACCTTCGGATTTGATCGTTACGCGTAAGGATGGATATAGGTAGGCATGTAGTATCAACAGGAGCTGAATATTAAAAATACCATTAGGCTATCAAGACTTATCTTAGAGTTTATCATGGTTACCCACATGGCAAGTGATAATATGTACGGTGCCGATATCTAAGGTGGCGCCAGAGCCTCATCAGCCCACCAGAGACACATGTCAGAACTCTCCTGCCAAAACATGGTTCGTGATGACCGACCATCTTCTCACGTGAATTTTCAACTGATCAAGGAACCTGTGTAAGAGAGCGCCTTAGCCCGATGTGTTGTCCCAGTTGAACAGCAGCATTGCCGTGACCACCCACGGCAAGCAGCTTCATATAAATTAAGCAGGTAGCGTACAGGGCCAGCCAGCCAGCCAGCCAGCCAGCGCGAGAAATATGACCTATCATACTGCGGAAAATAATGACGTGATAAGCTCCTTATCTTAGGCACGTAAGAAAGGCGCCTTGTCGTCCAGCAGGCCGGCTCATTGGACTTTGGAATGAGGCTGATCGGCTGGGCCATCTTTCTTAGAGCTGTGAGAGATGATTGCAGACGAAGGGGAATTTCCTACCTACGAAGCTATAATGTCGCTCAGGGGCAGCGGCATAAAATCACCCCATATACACGCTGCATGTGGGAATGTAGGTATGTATGTCTTAGCTATACGCCGACCTACATACAAGGCTCGATATCCCGACTTGTTTGCTCAATGCACATACATACATACATACCTACAGATAGCGAAAGGCTTCCACTGATATCGAGCAGCGGCGTTGAACCACATCGCATTTGCCTCTCCCCATTCTACGACGCCAAGATAGCAAACACGTTTTATTAGTGTTGTACCGCTTCCTCTCCTGTCTCTGATCCTGTAAACGGTCGACCGAGTAAACGCCTGCTGCTGCTGCTGCTGCTGCTGCTGCTGCTGCTGCTGCTGAGAGACCGTAAGAGTAAGAAAGGGTCTCACAAAATAGGGGGGGGGGAAAAAAAAAAGAGAGAAATGTTCCCCCAAGTCGGCGAATCAGACAAACACAGACATGTCTCCTTGTTTGTAAACAAGCCAAAAGCGCTCGGATACTGCGGCTCGAGCGAAAGAAATCCATATTCAGTCAGTCAGTCAGTTCGTTCGTTCGCATTGCCCGAGGTGTCGCCCGTCAAAGGCGGTGAAGAGCTGCAATTTGCAAATTGCAGCTCTGACGATACGTAGACGTAATGGTATCGACGGGTACGCGCATGTCCATTGCAGGCGCCAGTTCACCTGACCGCCCCCCCTCCTCCTCCTCCCCCCGTGCCTCGCCCTCGAAATACCTAGGTAGCTTAACAACTCGCTCTAGGCTGATAGATCGGCGGCCAGTGGCGCCTGTCTATCTGATCTCCTGTGCTTAGGTACCTAGATTGGGACGACCGTGGTGTGTATGTGTGGGTATGTGGAGGACGCCTCTTCTCTTCTGGGCCGAAAAAGCAACTACATCTTTATTTCCACATCAAATTTTTTTTTTTTTTGCAATTCACCGGTCGAAAACTAACAAATTACCTACCTACCTAATCTAACGAACAGCATACGATCGTGAATAGAGAGAGCTCTTGGCAACAAAGTGGGATCTTCCACACGAGCCGAGTTTTCGCTAAGCCATACCTAATTCCAACAAGCAGCACGCCTTTAGTACATCTGCGCGTGTTCTGTGTCATTGGACGATGCAAGCCACAGTAGCACATCCAGATCGATAATGGAGAGCGATCGTTGCACGAGCCGGGGGGGTATTGTTATTTCGGCTTTTTCGAATTTCGAAGCGTTGCTGCTATGTAGATTTGACTCATACTCGGCATATGTACGCCAGTCTGTGTGATATATCCAAGTATGGTGATATGACGGACGACATCTTTGCAGTCATATTCTTACCAGGTGCTTGTTATCCGCTTTATCTTGGAAGGCCAATGGAAACTCGCTCTCAGCTCTACAGGTCGGCGTAGAGGATGTGATGAGCCCACAGGATAGAGCTACGTAAGAAAGGTTTGTTCCTGTCTAGACATCGAACCACTACGAGGACATGCTTATTGCCAATCCTCATATCTATATAAGAGTCAGGTCCAGTCATGCCTAAGATAATCAAACTCGCAGGCTCACTCAGTCAGTTTTGATATTCTAATTAAATTCTTTTTTCATAATAATATCAGTTTGAACTCTGGACTTGTCGTCTCAGAGTCATCAGCCATCGCTAAGCCTCATATCTATCCCATAGCTCAACTCCCCTTTAACGAAAACAATGCCACATAGTACTCATGAGGCCGAGAAGATGCCCGACTGGTTCGTTAAGAGCATCGCTGAGAATAATATTTTAATTCTAAGTAACGTATATAGCGGCAATGGCACCAAGACTGACAGCAGTTCCGCGCAAGGAACATCCCAGCACGGGAGAGGTTCTTCTCAGACGACCATGTTAGAAATCTGGGCAAACGAGACCGAACGCGAGAAACTCCCCTTCAGTGAGGTGACCCAGCAACCGGCTGTCCAGTATGTGTCGCCCCTCGTTGACTTAACGCCGTCCATATACTAAGTATAGGTCTAGGCCACCTGCGAGGCATTGACTTTGCTAGAGTCGGCATCAATGTGTACATGTAACTCAAGGAGACCAAGCCCTCGCACAGGGGGCCAGGGGTTGGGTGCGTGTTACAGTCCCTTGTGTACAATGGTTAGTAAGAGCAATGGATTAGCAATGGAATATCGCTTTTTTTTAATTGTGAGAATATGATTTTGCTGCAGTGTCACATCGCGATATGCCGCGATTGGCTCCAAAACACGGAACTTCTGCAGGATCTCAAGATAATGTAGGCTCAGACGACGTATCGTTGCTCGAATTTGTGCTTCCGACCTGTGCTGTAGCTCCTACCGCATGAAAACCGTCAAGTGTAATCGTCACTGCACCTGCTTGTACGAGCTGATTGACATTAGTATGACGATGGTATGAAAGCTGACCTATGTTGTGACACTTACTGCACGAGATAGGTCGTCGACCAGGTCATGGACATCCTCAATACCAACACAGAGTCGAATGATGTCCTCGGGCATCTGCCGCTCCTTTCTTGTCTTTGCGTCGATGCTAGCATGGCTCATACGGCACGGCATGCTGATCAAACTGTTGACACACCCGAAGCTCACGCTGATTCCGTACAGCTTCGCAGCTTCAACAATCCTCTCAGATAAGGCGACGTCACCGGTCTCGAACGATAGGACTGCCCCGGCACCCCGCGCCATGGACCAATGAAGATCGTACTGTGGGTGAGATTTCAACCCAGGGTAACGTACGCGGAAACCGTGAGACTCGAGAAATTCAGCAAGTACTTGAGCGCTCGCTTGCTGCTTCTCCATACGAATTGCTAGCGTCTTGACTCCCCTCATGAGAAGGAATGAATCGTTCGGAGAGAGACCGCAACCGGTAGCGTTAATAGTGAAATACATCTTATCACCAAGAGAAGTGTCATTGCATGCGATGACGCCTGCCATAATATCATGATGGCCTGATAGGTATTTAGTACCTGACTCGTATACTATATCTGCTCCGAGTTCGAGAGGATTGCATAGCATAGGCGATAGCATGGTATTGTCAACGATGACGAGCGCCTTTGAATTAACGTCGTGGACAGCTTTCGCGATTGACGGGATATCGACAATCTTGATTAAGGGGTTGGTCGGGGTCTCTAAGAGCACCATGGAAGTCTTGTCCGAGACAACCTCGCGTACTCTTTCGACTTCTGTGGTATCCACATGGTGGACAACGATGCCTTGATTCGACGATAAATATGTAAGTAGCCGGTTGGTACCCCCATACAGATCATCACCAGTGATCACTTCATCTCCAGGACGCAACAGCCTAGTAATAACGTCTAAAGCGCCCATGCCGGAACCAACAGCAAGGGCTCGGTTAGCATTCATAATCTTAGCCATGTGGCGCTCTAGATGCGTTCGGGTTGGGTTGCCCGATCGTGTGTAGTCATATTCATCGCCACCCTTGGACGAGGTCTGCTTAAATGTAGCGGATTGGTAGACTGGGATGCTTGAGGCACCGTATTGGTCTTTGGTTTCGGTATAGACAAGTTCAGTAGCAAGAGCATAGCGTCGACGGCCGTTGGAGGGACTCGAGGGAGCAGGCGAGGGGGGTAGGGTGTGGCCGTCGATATCGACCTTGGAAACGGCCTTGTTTAGAGGTTTAGAGTCGTCCATGGTTGGGTGACGTGGTTGACGAGATGAAAACGGGACCTCCCGACGGCCGAAGGGAATCTAAAAACTTAAAACTTAGACCCGGACCTTTTTCTATGTATCAATAACACCGGTAGAACCCAATTGACTTGCTGATGGCCGTTAAACTATCGTACTCTTTGAATAAAAAGGAACCGTGTAAGTATATTAGAGAGAGAATTGGGGCGACTTCGAGGTAAGAACATGAAAAGATTCAATTTAGGTTATGCTGACGGAGGTAAATCATGTTAAGAAATTCCGTGATTGCTGGTCCGAGGTCGTCAGGTTGTACAGCTTGACTCAAAAGAGAGCGGTGTGGGGTCTAAGGTCCCTTGCAGCATCCGGTTATCGGGTTGAAGAGGTAAAATCTGGGGAAGACGCGGGTATCGCTATAGATGACGTGATTTGGGCGGTAGACAAAAGTATCCGATCGGTACATCGATAAGATGGCCTGTGCGCCAAGACCACGTTGTTTGACCCGTAGGGCTGACATACAACGCTACCCTATTTATTCTATTCCTGCCTAGGTACCTATTCTACTATTCTAGGGAGTTTAGGCCTTTAAGCTATGACAACGAGAGTATTAGACTATCCGTCGAGTTAGGTAATGAATAATGGTAAATTAATCACAGACAACTAAGTCGATATATTGTGACATACTACAATACTACAACTACATAGCTGAGGTATTGCTTTGGAATAGATGACTCGCAGGCCAGGTTCACTAATAACCATGTTATGATCATACATGCCAATAGTTCTAACGAGATAGGTAAACCTCAGCAGCTCAAGATACTCGTAAGCATCGAGCCTAAGGAAACAAATTCATCGTGGGAATTCATATCATTGTACAGAGTGACGTCTTCCGAACCAATGTCTAGTGCTAACTGCAACCCAAGTGGTGATTGTTTAAAAGAAAAAAGCCCTAGTTATTCCGATAGTTATTCCGACGTAAACGCCTTTCTCCATCCCCGTCCCCCCCTGATAGCTCATATTAGGTTCATCCAAATACCCATTTATGCAGAAGCCTCCGTAGCGGCCTCCGCAGTCTTCGCACCCGTGGTCGATGTCTCGACGGTTTCCGCGTCGTCCTCGACGTCCTCGTACTCGTCACTTGACGATTTCGCTCGTGCGTGGTTCTTCATAAGAATCTGGCCAGTACCTTTTCGCCCGAAGAAATCCTCTGTACGAATTCCTCGTACTTTAGTTGGGTCGATGGTAGACATAGAGCTTCCGCTTGCTCGGTGCTGGCGAATATATTCCCGTACCGGGGCCATAGCCGCATCGCGGCAAGCTTCCTTAATGTCGCTACCAGACATGCCGGCCGTTACTCTCGCTACGTACTCGATGTTGAAGTTGTCAGGATCGGTCTTGGTATCTTTGAGAACAAGCTGAAGGATCCGTAACCGTTGGTTTTTATCCGGTAAAGACACAGGGAACTTCTTGGGCATTCTGCGGAGGATAGCCTCATCGATGTCATGGATACGATTAGTAGCGCCAAGCACGACAATTCTTGCAGGGAGCCCTTGTGTATTTGCAGAAGTTAAGCCATCCCATAACGTCATGAACCTAGTATTTATCGTTAGTTCCTGATACGACTATGCACGGAGCATCCTTACTCTGCTTTGACCATGCCGCTAGCTTCATGTTCACCGCTTCTCCTGGTCCCCAGCACTGCGTCTATCTCGTCGATAAATATGATAGCAGGCTGTAGTTTACGAGCAAGAGAGAAGACTGCTCGTACGAGCTTATTTGAATCTCCGTACCACTTTTCGGTCAGGGTTGAAATATGAAGGTTGATGAAGGACGCGCCACTTTCGTGTGCAACGGCCTTTGCCAACATGGTCTTTCCGCAACCCGGAGGGCCGTAGAGTAATACACCAGACGGCGCGGATAATAAGGGCGCTGCGTGGGAGTAGAGATGCGGCATCGTTAACGGGTATATGACGGATTCCTTAACCTCCTCGATGATGTCCTCTAATCCACCGATGTCTGCCGTGCATATTAGAATCATAAGTCCAAGCAGATAAGGCAAAGTGTGCTAACCATCGAACCCGACGGGTATGTCTTCCGGCGGGACGACCTCTAACGCAACAAGGTTCTCATATTCATTAAGGACTAGATCCTCTATCCGAGGACCCCGTTTCGTGTCGTTGTTTGAGTCTTCTTCTTCTTCTATGCCCTCCTCTTCATACCCTCTTGACTTTTGTAGCCTCTGAAGGTTCGCTTTCGCTTTGAGTCGGGCCTGCTCACGCTTCTCCTTGTCTGGGTCGGCGAGGGTTCCTTGGAGAGTCGATATGACATTTCTAGTAAGAAACCAGGCGGCTCCAGCCTAGCCGACGGTGTTAGTGGTGCCAATCCGGCCGTGTATAAACTCCAATGAAGCGACTTTGACTTACTGTGCCTAGAATCAATAGTAAGTCCCAGAAATAATCAGATCCATTTCGTCTTCGGTCAACCATGGCGAAGGACTGCTTGATCCCGCTTGAAATCATTGGATATACCTCCCAGTTGGCTGGGAGAAATTAAGACGGTCGAAATACAGTCCGTGTGGATTTAAGGTTAAGACACGCCACAAAATGTAGACAAGCGGGCATACTACGTATGGAACAGTCCGACTCAGAATTAAAATGTTGGAACATGTAGGTACTACAATCAGGTAACTTGGGCTTACACAGTACCTACCTACCTGTAGGTACCTAAAGTATCACCGCCACGCCACATGCGGGAACGTGGCTGCCCTATGTACACCTTGGCATCTTATCGATTATGTTCCAATTGTTTGGCTTTTCTTCCTGCACAGGTATTGTGGAGACGTTGCATTGGCACATGCTGCACATGCTATGTACCCGGGTACTTCAATTGATCTGGTCTCCCTGCGGATTTTTTGTTTACTGGGACCCTCCAATCTAAAATATGATTGGCGGCGACAAACACATCCCACCCTCATCGCACCCTAGGATGCATACACTATCTCCCACGGTCTTTTGTCGCGTGATTGACATAACTAGCTAAACTACTGTACAAAGCTGGAGTTAGAAAAATCCAAAATTCATACAATCGCATTATAACATTATTCGGCTTAAATATAATTGGGTCTAGCCAGACTTCTACACGACCTTATCAAACCCTCAAGACGCGCCGCCAATTCGTTGTCGCGTTCAATGTCAAAGGCGAAGGCTGCAGCATTACTTAGGCTAGTGGGTTCAGACGACGAGGAAGAGGATATCTTAGCCGAAGACGCAGCAACTACTACTACTACAACTACTACAAGCATGGCCCCCGGAAGGAAAACCCGTGCGACGGCTGCTGCTGTTAAAGGTGCCACTACAACGAAACCCCCAGTGCGAAAAGTTTTATCTGATAAATCAGCGAATGTACAAGAAAAAGCCGCACGAGGAAAAGGAAACAAACGACCTGCCGCAGAGGAGATTACACCGGCAATAGAGGATGAGCTGGAAGAGGGGTCGATAGCTAGCGACGCGAAGCCCAAAGGTTCGAGGGGTCGACCACGAGCCGCGAAGGCACCGAAGATATCTAAAGATGACGAAATATCAACTACCGATCAATCAGAACCCACGGTTCGACCAGCAGGTAGAAGGGGACGTAAACCGAAGGCGAATACCGACACACTACCTGCAGAACCCGAAATCCCTGAAACTCAACCAGCCGAGGACGAGGTTCCGGAGACGCAAGCAGCCGATATGACAGGATTTAGCACAGAAGAGTATGACCAGATGGAGGATTTGCCTCCTCACAATCGCCACGGGTTATCCTCTGTCCAACGTATCCAATCGCATAATGTTTTCGGTATAAATCAAAGAACAGTACCAGCATCAGATTCCGAGCTTCACGAGCCATCGATGAGACGACGAGTAGGGGACCTAAGTCGGAAGTATGAGAACTTAGAGGCAAAATATCGAGACCTACGAGAGATTGGGATTAAGGAAGCAGAGCGCAATTATGACCGACTTAAGAAACAATCGGAGGAGAGAGCCAATAGTAAGTATCAAACGAGAGGATTTTAACGCGTTATGGAGACGGCTAACCATTTCTAGCTGCAAACCAGCTCATCGAGACTTTGAAGGCGCAGCTGTCTGCCCAAACCGAGCTTGCCAAAGAAGCACAACGTTTGAGACAACAGCTAGAGGCTAGTCAAACTAAAGCAGACCAACTTCAAAACAAGGTCGATGATACCAATGCCTCGTTGATGGAGGCGAAGACGGAGGTTAAGACACTCACCACGAAGCTAGCTGCTGCCCGATCAGCCGAAATGACGGCCAAGATTCCGAGCAGTGCTATTAAAGGGTCAAGTGCGAACAACCGACTTCTCGCCAATGCCGAAGCCGCGGCTCAGGTGGCGCAAATGAAAGAAGATCTATACGGAGACTTGACCGGCTTGATGGTCCGTGGTGTCAAGCGGGAGCAAGGCGGAGAAACTTACGACTGTATCCAGACAGGTAGAAACGGAAGTAAGTTTATTTGCAATTCTATTATCTCCTCCTTTGTCAACTATTCGGGCCTCGAAGCATAGACTAACCTATTTTTCTAGCTCTCCATTTCAAACTGGTCGTAGGTGGTGAGGAGCTCACAGAGAAACTTGATGAGCCTCAATTCATATACATGCCTCAGTTAAACTCAAGTCGCGATCAGGATTTGATCGATATACTACCTGATTATCTCGTCGAGGAGATTACTTTCCCTCAATCACACGCTGCGCGGTTTTACGCGAGAGTCATGAAAGCACTCACGGAGCGTCCGGAGTATGACTGAAGAGAGGGCTGTAGGCTTTTTTATTTATTTGTTAATAAGTTTTTCGGACGGGTGGGGAATGAATTATTGTAGATATCCAGATACCAGAATATAATTCTTTGTTGTTTACGGATTAGTACCCCCTATTATTCAGTTAAGGGGTTAGTTGAAGGTCGAGTTGACTCGCCCCCTCCCCACCCCCTAACATATGTACTACCTAGGTAGGTACCTACGTAATCAGCCCTGTCTATGCACCCGCAGACCCGCACCCGTACCTTAAATACTTAAGAATCCCTGCAAACGCAGACGCGATTTCCCAAGACGACACCTTGACGGCCGTCACGAAAGCATGTTGCAACCTGTCAATCTCAACTTGCGACTCGGATCTTCCCCTACGTACTCTACGTCGGAAAGCATCTTCGAGTCCCGTCTTAGATAGAGCTGAGGATCATATACAAAGACATAACGCATTAATTCATCCGTATCTTTCTCCTATTTCCTATGGATCCTCATCGGGCTGACCAACACATCTCATCTAAAAACCCGAAATTTTGGTGAGGCGCTTCTTCACTTGACCACAGCTTTTCCCGCTTCAGGACACCACTTGTCCTTTACAATCCACCGCGATGGCGGGTACCAGTCGCTTTAAATTCCTGGCTATAGCCATGGTATTCCACCTAATTTACATATACTCTATTTTCGATGTCTACTTCGTCAGTCCCATCGTTAGTGGAATGCAGTTGTTCCGCGTAGAGAGACCTGCCGGAGTTAAGGCGCCGGCAGATCGACTCGTCCTCTTTGTTGGTGTGTACCGTTCCTATACAGGGTATCAGGGTTAAAATTGCCGTCGCTAACGGATATATCAACTAGGCGATGGATTGCGCGCAGACAAGGCTTTCCAGTCACACCCCGAACCGTTCCCCGAAACCGAAGCCGATGAGGTCCCGAGACCGCTCGCGCCTTACCTGCGTTCCCGTGTGCTAGAACATGGCACATTTGGTGTTTCTCACACGAGAGTACCTACAGAATCTCGACCCGGACATGTCGCTCTGATCGCAGGACTTTACGAGGATGTTTCTGCTGTCGCTACCGGCTGGAAATTAAACCCGGTCAACTTCGATAGCGTCTTTAATAGAAGCGCTCACACATGGAGTTGGGGTAGCCCCGATATTCTGCCCATGTTCCAACATGGCGCAACTCCTGGCAGGATAGATGCGGACTGCTACGACGCGGAGTTCGAGGACTTCTCTAAAGAGGCGCTTGAGCTAGATTTTTACGTGTTCGATCACGTCAAGGAGGTTTTTGCTGCCGCGCAAAAGAACAAGACCTTAAATGACGCTCTAAGACAAGAGAAAGTTGTCTTCTTCTTGCATCTCCTGGGATTAGATACTAATGGTCATTCGTATCGACCATACTCAAAGGAATACCTTAGAAATATTAAAGTCGTTGACCAAGGCGTCAAGGAAATAACGGAGCTAATTCAAAAGTTTTACAACGATGATAGGACAGCTTTCGTGTTTACGGCTGATCATGGCATGAGCGATTGGGGAAGCCATGGAGACGGCCATCCAGATAACACCAGGACCCCGCTCATCGCATGGGGATCAGGTATAGCCAAGCCGTATGTGTATTCGGGGACTATCGCCCCCGGTCATGATGAATACTCATCGGATTGGAACCTGGACCAAATCAAGAGGAATGACGTACAGCAAGCGGATGTTGCTGCTCTAATGGCCTACTTGATCGGGGTCGAGTTTCCGGCTAACTCTGTAGGAGAACTCCCGCTGTCATATCTCTCTGCCAATATTAAAGAAAAGGCCGAAGCGTCTTTAGTGAACGCTCAGGAAATTCTAGAAATGTACAAAGTGAAAGAGAACAGCAAGAAGACAACAGAAATAAGATACCGATCTTATAAACCCTTAAGCGAGGAGAGCGGCTCATCCCCCGAGAGTCGAGTGTCATCTATCAGAAAGTTGATCGATAATGGAAACTTCGAAGAAGCTATCGAGGAGTCTGCCGCGCTGATGAAAATTGGACTCGAAGGAATGCGCTATTTACAGACTTACGACTGGCTATTCTTGAGAGCTCTCATTACCATTGGTTATCTAGGATGGATGGCGTACGCCTTGACAACCGTTTTGAACCAACATGTATTGCAAGGTAGCACTCAGCCCTCGAGAAACCTTGGTGGCACCATTGTCTTCTCCTCCATCCTTGTTACACTTTATGCGTCCTTCATCGTGTCGCACTCGCCTATTACCTACTACGCATACGCCTTCTTCCCTGTATTCTTCTGGGAAGAAGTTTACGCTCGTAGGGACAGTTTGATTAAGGGAAGACAGGCCTTATTTGGGCACATCAAAACCGGGCCCAATGTCTTATCCCTTACGTTCAACGTTGTCGTATATATTGGCATCATCGTGTCGCTGGTAAATACTCCTTTCCGATTTCCTAGGAGGCTTCCGAGGATGACTAACATATATAGGCATTTGGATATATCCATCGCGAAATTTTTACAATACTTTATATCGTGGGAGCATTATATCCTTTGACTACGGGAATATCTTTCCTCCAGAAGCATTCAGTTCTCTCTGCGACTTGGTTTATATCATGTCTGGTAATGAGTGTTTTTACTTTGCTACCAGCAATGAAAATTGAAAGCATACCCCTTACGTAGGTTGATCCGGTTGGTTACCCTTTAAATCTACCAAACTAACAAGCAATAGCATGGTTGGCGGTGCACTCATGGTTGTTGTCGGCATCTTGTACCTGATTTTCGAAGATAAGTTCCTGGCCGATTCTTCAAGTTCAAAGAAAAGCAGCACATTGCAGAAGGGTAATGAAATTTCCCGAAATTTAATCGGGATTCAGGTGAGTCTTCCACTTCGCTTGACTAATGTGCCATATTAACTGTAGTAGGTTGGGCTTATCATACTGGCTATGCTTGTAACTCGGAGCAGTGCTCTATCACTTCAAGCAAAACAGGGCTTGCCACGCGGGAACCAGGCTGTAGGGTGGTTGGTGTTGGTCATATCGTTTTTGATGCCTGTCGCTCATCGACTTCAACCCAATCACCATTACCTTCATAGGCTACTAGTTATTTTCCTTACGTGCGCACCAACCTTCGTCATTCTTACTATCTCCTACGAGGGTCTATTTTACTTCGCATTCAGCCTGTTACTAGTTACCTGGGTACGATTAGAACACCACGCCTACGAATTCCTCAAGTCGACTAGAAAGGCGTCAACAGAAGACAAAGATAACAATAAGACGTCGGCAGAGGCGGTAGTGTCCAAATTTCGGCCGCTAGTTCTATCGGATGCTCGTGTGGCCTTATTCTTCTTCATTCTACTTCAATCGGCCTTCTTCAGCACGGGCAATATCGCGTCTATTTCTTCATTCAGTTTAGACAGCGTAAACCGACTGCTCCCAGTATTTGACCCCTTTTCCCAGGGAGCACTTCTAATTCTCAAGCTTATGATCCCATTTGCGCTGATATCAGCGAACCTGGGTATTCTCAATAAGAGAATTGGAGTAGCGCCATCGGCGCTCTTCATGGTCGCAATGGCCCTGAGTGACATACTAACACTCTACTTCTTCTGGGTAGTAAAGGATGAGGGCTCGTGGCTTGAGATAGGGTCAACAATTAGTCACTTTGCCATAGCTAGCCTTCTCTGCGTCTTCGTGGCCGCTCTAGAAGGGGTGAGCGCATTATTTATTGCGGGCATCGAGGTAAACAACTCGCACGAGGCAGCCGCTGTAAGCAACGGAAAGGCATTGGAAGCGCCAATAGAGACGACCAACGGGGAAACTAAGGAGCCAGAAATAACGGCTTCAGATGAGACATAAATGTGTTTATACACGAGGCAAATCGCTACTATAAGCTTATATAAAGAGCATAATACAATCTGTACATACTATACATGCATGTTTATTGTAGTACAATTACGTGAATGAAATTTCCATGCAGTCCTCATGTCGTGACAGCGAATCTCGATACGAGACCCCCTAATTCGCTTCCAGACCGAATGTTTAGTAGATATACTGCTGATCTCGCCTAGCTGAACGTGAAATGTCCACTCAAACTCGCCAAAAGTTGCATATGTACGACGCAATATGTGAAAAGAAAAAACCAGGCTTGCCGTTTACTGTCCACAGCCTATGTATGTATGTATGTTGACGATCTCTCTACATTTGGTAAATGCCTCGGCTGTCCCGACGTGTTAGCAGCAGCGTGTCAACAAGTTAAGACCGCGAGACCGCGAGACAACTCTCCACATTTTTCCTCAGGTTTGAATGCCAAGCAATTCTACTGCTACCTAGTCGAATATGACGGGTATCTGCCGTAATTCGTGCTGAAGAAGAATACATAGGGTCGGCGCTATCTTTAAGCGTATCCTGTCGTTGGTCTAGGCTTGTGTCTTACAACGTAAGGCTACATCTCAGCTACTAATACATCCCACTTGTTGTAACATAGGTAATAATCAGCAACGACAAGCCTAAAGTGCACTTTGTATAGGTATTTTTCCGGCATTATTTCTTTCGCATATGTACATAGCATATGAAACGCCTCAGATCTTTGAGCTTCGTTACGGAGGTCGAGGCTAAAACCAGCTTGTCACCCGATAGGCTTGTAAGGGTCGTAAGGGTAGCAGGGGTAAGAATAGACTAAAAGAAAACGGACTCGCCGCCGAGTCAAGTCAACTTCTTACTCTTCTTCACATGTCAGTAACATATATAGGTAGACATATATAATACCATACAATACCCATGCATGTATATATACTGGTAGTATAGTTATTGTATATTCATCGAATGATCGGTATCTGGATACGGAGCAAACAGTACCCGATGGAGTCAAGCGACTCCATTATTCTAAGCATGTTAACATACACGTAAGAGTGCGTTAGGTGCGTTTTCAACTTCTAACGGAGAAGATCTCTAACCTTAGGTACCTATTTATGTATCATAGGTATGAAGACCGGGCTATAAAAGATGATGGCATAGATTTCACATGCTTAAGCAGTTGCTTAAGGGTGAATTCTTTTAAAGCCCCACCACGTGCGACTAAGTTAGGTATTGTAATTCTATATGCATTTTTATACGATTAAGGCTGCAATATTATATTATTACATCAAACAGGTATTTTCTCACCCGTTAACAAGCAATATGTGCGTTAGGTACCTGTTACTTAGGAAATATAGGAGGTAGTAGACTAGAACAGTCGAATAGTCCCGAAGATGATCTGGTTAGGTATTCCATGCATGCCCCCGTAACACGAAAGGCAAACCACATGTGCGCTAATGTTTAATATCCGTACATATGTACTGTACACCAACAATTACTATGCCAGGTACATAGGAATAACCAAAATGGATCAGGTACAAGACAGGTAGACGGACATTTCTCCATACCGGCAGCTACGGGACATTTTGTAGTAGACAACCTGACAACTAGAGAATAGGGCATTACATAGTAGAAGGTGGGAAGCTTCGGCGAGTTAGAAAGTTCAGTTCAGTTCAGTTCAGTTCAGTTCAGTTCAGTTCAGTTCAGTTCAGTTCAGTTGTTATAGACACCGAAGACATCAGAAAACAGAAAACAGAAAACCTCCTGAGTCTCCCCAAATCTCCTGGAGTAAGCGCGGGACGTCAAATTCGAAATCCGCTCCCGCGCTCCCCTTGTCGCATTGAACTCCTAACCCGCTCTCATATTCGCATCGCCTCCATTTGTGGTCCCCAAAGCTCTTTATTCAACTTTTAATAATTTTATCTTCCGCACCTTCACGTCCACGATTCACTAGCAGCAAACAGTTCCGATTGCCTTTCACTTAACCTACCTACCTACCTACCTACCCAAGGTAGTGTTCCTACCGGTCTGCCTATCCTATCCTATCCATATGCTGCCTCACCGGACGATGAGCCACCGTGAAGTTTAACCCCAAAACCCGAGTCCATCGACGGCGTCCCTTCCGCTTTGACGACGAGATACTTCCTCTTCACATATATTCCCTCTCTTCGACTGTAACAGATACGTATATAATTAATAGGACGCGAATCGAACCTGGATGGACGCCGATATGAATTCTGACGGTGGTGATCTGGCAAGGCAGCAGCAGCAGCAGCAGCAGCAGCAGCAGCACCAACCGCCGCCGCCGCCGCCGCTATCCGACTCGGGGTCGCTACCTACACCTCCTTCTAATAACTACAACACGCCACCGGGGTCGACGACGAGTACGCAGAATGCACAAAGCGCAATGAGTTTCCGAAGGTTTGTAGAGAATCTAGTGCGGTAGCATATTTCTATATATGCGCCATGAGTTTGCGACGAAAAGGCTGACCAAGAGTGAACTTCAATTAGACAACGTGCTTCGAGGGCATGTGAGGTGCGTATTCTAGTTCCTTTTTTTAACCTTTTTTTCTTCTTCGTGTTGTAGAGATTATCTGGCGCCCTTTTATCAGTTTCAAGCTCGAGCTACCTATCTGGGGCTCGAGGTGGGATTATTCTAAAAGAGCCGAGGCATCTCGAGAATGCGATCCATATTCCGTCTAGTTACCCTGCATCTCCAAACTGACCACTCGGATACCAACAGACTTGTCATGCTAGAAAGGTACGAAATAACGCCGTATTTTGATTCGCCGAATATAAGAAAAAAAGAAAAAAAATGGCTATATCGAAAACGTTCATAGAAGGAATATGATATTTACATAAATTATTAGGTGCGATGCGATGCGGCGAGCCTTGGCGTCCCCTGTACCAATTGTGTCGCCTTCCAAATCGAATGCAAAATCCCACAACCTAAGAGGAAGAAGACCCAGGCGAACGCGGCAAAAGACTCGGACAGGTGCGTGTACAGTCTTGGCGGTTACCCGTGGTGTAGTTGAATATCAAGAGATTGATTAGATCCTTTATAGCGACCGTGGGGACGTCATCGAAGAGGCCTCTCCGAAACCACCCAATGCCGGCTCCTCTAATACCTTCCCGGCGCGACCGGCTGTATTACACTCCTCCGAGGGTGTTCCAACTTCGACCGCCATAGAAGCCCAAGCTAGGAAAGAAGAAGTTGCCCATGACACATACCTCAACTTGGTCATGAAGCCCAAGTTTACCAGAGCCCCCATCACTGAGGCTGGCAGGGTAGCTTTCTTAGGAGAATCGTCGAATCTGACGCTGTTGGTTCACGATCGCCAGGGAGATTCAGATGTTGTGCATTACCCGCTTCCCGAGAATGTGCGCGGATCCAGGGCCCGCTTGACTGAGCTGGATAACATCGAGGTCGATATTCTTCATCGACGTGGGGCTTTCTTACTTCCGCCTAGGTCCCTCTGCGACGAGCTCATCGATTCTTACTTCAAATGGATACACCCTATCGTACCCGTTATAAATAAGACTCGATTTATGAGGCAGTATCGAGATCCTAAAAACCCACCCTCGTTACTCCTTCTGCAAGCCATTCTACTTGCTGGCTCTCGAGTATGCCACAACCCGCAACTCATGGATGCGAATGGGTCCACCACGCCGGCCGCCCTGACGTTTTACAAGAGAGCAAAAGCCCTTTACGATGCTAATTATGAGGATGACCGCGTGACGATAGTCCAAGCTTTGCTCCTGATGGGTTGGTATTGGGAAGGTCCGGAAGACGTCACTAAGAATGTCTTTTATTGGAGTAGAGTTGCTATCATTGTAGCTCAAGGGTCCGGAATGCACAGGTCCGTAGAGGCATCGCAACTGACCAAGGCTGACAAGAGATTATGGAAACGTATCTGGTGGACACTTTTCACACGCGACCGATCTGTAGCGGTTGCGCTGGGACGACCATGCAATATCAATCTAGACGATTCAGATGTTGAAATGTTGACCGAAGACGATTTCATTGAAGATGAGCCGGACAACGCGAGCGGAGTCGCCCCTGATCCTATACATGTTCAATTCTTCCTACAGTACGTCAAGCTTTGCGAGATCATGGGCTTGGTCCTATCCCAGCAGTATTCTGTAGCATCCAAGGGCCGACGCCAGAATGCTATCGATCTCACTCACAGCGATATGGCTTTGGCCGATTGGCTACAGAACTGTCCCAAATCGGTATATTGGGAGATGCCGCGACATCATTTCTGGAGCGCATTGCTTCATTCTACCTATTACACTACCCTTTGTCTACTACATCGGGCGCACATGCCTCCTAATAGTAGTAACGCCGCCAGGTTTCCGGACGACTCTTCCTACCCTTCGCGCAATATTGCCTTCCAGGCTGCAGGGATGATCACGTCCATCATTGAGAACCTATCGGCGCATGATGAACTTCGCTACTGCCCTGCGTTCATCGTCTATAGCTTATTCTCTGCTCTCATCATGCACGTATATCAGATGCGGTCGCCTGTCTTCTCCATCCAGCAAGTTACACAGATTCGGATTCGGACCTGTATGGAAGCTCTTAAGGAGGTTTCTAAGGTATGGCTAGTAGGCAAGATGGTCCACACCCTGTTCGAATCAATTTTGGGCAATAGAAATATGGAAGAGAGGTTACAAAAAGCTGCTGGCAAGCATCATAGGAAAGTTCAACAAAGCTTAGCTCAGCTGGAGCAGCACCAGCAAAGACAGCAAGAAGCTACTAAACGGAAATACGATGAGATGGCTATTGACTTCAGTATAAATACACCAGTGCATCAGGAATCGTACGAGCGGTCGCGTCCTCAAACCCCCAGGAACGAACCTATCCAAAACCAATCACCACACATGGGCCCGCCCATCAACTCACCGAATACTAGGTCTGGAGACGCTTTCATGGGCACTAACAGCAGACCACATACCCGACCGGCAACCCCGTTCAACCCGTCCTTCTCCCTCCCAACTACGCCTCCGGACCTCTATCTCGTGACTCGTAATTCACCAACCCTTTCACAATCCCTATGGGAGAATTTCCAACCGGATCAGCTTTTCCCTGAGAGTTCTCACATGCCGATGCCGCAAATGTCGCCGCCGCAGAACCAGCAAAGTCTCGACCCGAGTCTTGTGAATCCGATACAGGCTGGTATGTCACCGCAGTCGCCGAGGCAGACCAACCAGTTCCAACCCCGGGTGCCGAACAAGGCCGCCGTTACGAGTCCCCCGCAGGCTAACAGTTTCTTACAACCAGGAATTGGAGGATACCAGTCCCAAGCGAACAACCTGTGGCAGGGAGGCGAAGTTAACACGGGAATGCCGGATGGCCAAAGTCCAAGTGATAGCTGGAGTACCGGATCCGGACAGCAGCCTGTGCCGGCTACTTTGAATGTCGAAGATTGGTAGGACACTCAACCTATCAAGATGAGAATTTTGCTAATATATACTCATTATCTCAGGTTTCAATTCTTCGGTATTAACGGGAGCGATGTAAACTTTTCTGGCTTGGACATGCCCATAGGCTGAGGCTGGCCCTACTGTACGATCATATAATGATATTTCTGATGCTCTCTCGGTACATTTCCCCGGTCTTTTGTCGGGTCACGATTGACGTGATAACATACAAGTGGGCTTTATGCTGTCATATTTGCTGGGAGTTCCGGTGGGCTTCTTAAGGATTGAAGCTATGTAGGTATGCGAACATACTGGAAAATGGCCTTGTCACTTACGAATATGGATGGGACATAATCGCCTATGAACAAAATTTATACATTTATATTTGTATTTATACTGAACTACGCGAAAGCGTATGTGTAGTAGTAGGAATATTACGCAATAAGTAAAAGTATTGGTTGCAAGATGAATACAATATATGTGATTTTAAAGAAGATCCAAGTTCGATAGGAGGTAGTAGTATTAGCATTAAATGTGAAAGGTGCATGCATACGACTGTAGATTGCAACTGGCCGGTGCATAAAGATACGTGCTTGGTGGGATATGTAGGTACATGTTATGTCTCTTAGGTACTTGAGATATCCTTGTAGCGGCTATTGTTAGTTCATTTTCTAAGCGTCCACAGCGCCGTTCCAGCCGTCTTGGCCGTTATGGCGGTGCTGAGTTTGGGGCTGACGGCGCTATACCAGTGTACCTAACCTTACGTAGGCAGTACATAGTGCAGACCCTGTCCAATCCCTAAAGGGGATCCAATGGTACGTGTACAATTTGACGAACCTCCTGTAATGTAAACTTCTTTCTACATAACCTATCAACTAAGATTGTGTCAAGCAGATAACCACCTTGAATTATTCTAGTACTCTTTCGTTTGCCAGTCGTTGAACAGATATTTCTTTCTTTCTTCCTCTTATATCTTTACTATTACAAGTTCCGAGCCTAACGTTCAACCGATACGACAACTTGTCTTCTCACGTACTATTCACACATGCCACCATTCAGCTGATTGCCGATTTGACCGAAACCCCAGTGATTATATGTGTGTATCGCTCTACAACAGAGACAAGAATAAACCTGCTTGCAAGCTACTTTTCGTCCGATGCGATCAATGTTATCTATTAATCCACACCAGCCCTAGCCTCCATAGGCTCGTATCGCCCTAGAATATGGCCGATACGGGTAGGAAGTCGAGCCCTGCCGCACCAAGGTCCACTACGGGTCTCGTACCTGCCAGTGCTGACGATGCCACTTCCATGAGGTCGCGAAGTAGAAGAGCTCCCGCAAATAGAGATGCAATAAAATCGCCAGGCTTAGCACCCGCCCAGAGTTCTGTACCTAGTAGAGGTGTGAGTCCTATGCCATCTCCACGCCTCGGGGGCAGCAAACTACTTTCGAGCGGACGGTCGAGTCCTTCTAATGCCGCATTCTCACGCGGACTTCTCGAGGGCTCATGGACACCGAGTTGGGCATCCGTTCAAGACTTTGCATCTTCTTTATTGGAAGGCGGTTACAACAGCGAACCTTCGCGTCCTAATAGCCGCAACGGGAACAAGCCACGACCGAAATCAATATGGAAAGGACTTGGAGGTGGGATTGCGAAAGCCGGTAAGTCCCCTAACGATTGGGGACCAGCACCTCCGGCTGGATCACAACCGGTTGCCGGTGACATCGGAGCAGGGTCTCTTGCGAAACGGGAGGCACAGCTGAAGGCTAGGAAAACTGCCAGCGTATTGGAAAGCTACGAGGGTGTCAATGGTGGCCTGGATGTGGCTGGGAAATATAAGAGGAGGAACTCAGACGAGACTGCACAAGGCGCAACGGAGGTCGTCGAGGAGCAACTAGTCTATTTGCACCATGTACAACCTACAGACACATATGCGGGTATTGTCCTCCGTTACAGATGTCAGGAACATGCATTCAGGAAAACAAACGGTCTATGGTCGCGGGACAACATTCAAGTGCGCAAGCATTTAATGATACCTGTCGATGCATGCGAGCTCAAGGGCCGGCCGTGCGACCCTCCATCCCAATACTCTCAGAAAGTTGATCTTTTAGCTACTACCCCCATGACTGTGGACCTCAGAAGCCCTATCACATCTACCCCACAGTCGCGACAGACGCACGATAGTTACTTCGACTCTATCAGTGGCAAGTCAGCAGGACTTCCTACACAAGGAGACGAGGAACCACCTTGGACCCATGTGCGATGGGTCAAACTCGACTTTTTCCAGGAGCCTGTAGAGATTGTCAGAGTCTCAAGGAAGTCAATGGGATATTTCCCCCCTAGACGAAAGAAGAGTGTTCACACTGTATCCACCTTCTCGACCCCGCGCCACTCTCTCGACCTATCAAAAGCCGTAACAAACACGTCCGAAGTCTTCGAGAGCCCAGCTCAACTCTCATCCAGGCGGCAAAGTTCCATCAGTGCGCGGCCAGCAGCCGCGAGTCTTGGGGCTTCCTCGCCCGCCAGAAGCAGAGTCACTAGTCTGGGCGAAGCGGATAGCGTACCGGCGTGGATGCGCAGGCCAGGGGGGGTAGGATCGATGGGAAGGAGCGTTAAGGCGCCGGGCCCGGCGAAGGATTACTTGAACACATGGGTCAATAAAACACTCCCCGGGCTCGGCATCGACTCGATGCCCTCGATGTCCGTTATGGGGTCCGAGACCGCGCACTTCGGATTCAACAAGGCGGCGGAGGAAACAGCCGGGATCGTGGAAAGCCCCTTTGAGGAGGGTCGAGAAGCTACCTCCCCATCCCGCAACGGCATGGGTCTCGAAAACGCCGCCGCGTCCATCGAGTCCTGGCTCCGTGGCGCGTGGGCAAAACGCCCGGCTACACCGAGGCTAAGCTCCCACAGGAAACCGCCCGAGGATCTTGATCTCATCGAGTTGGCGGATGCGAATAGCGACGATGGACGCAGAGGGTTGGAGCCGGGACTCTTAGATCAGGGTTTCCGCGGGAACGGCGCTACGGGCCGGAGGGAGGGTGAAGGCGCGGTTAGGGGCCGTTCGGCGCAGCCGAGTGCTGTTGCTGGGAAGGGGAAGAAGGCTGACTGAGGGAGCGAGGGAGTGAGGGAGTGATTGGTTGGTGGGAAGGGCGGGTGAGATATACAACGACGATCCGATGATGAAATTTTAGAAGAGCAATCATTTTCGATAGATGGCAGTTCAGCCCGGTCCGAGCCGGTCCGATTTTTTATGTTTGCGTGCGTGTCCCCAGTCAGTCAACTTCGCCGCGGCGGCGGCAGCAGCAGCAGCAGCAACATATCACGGTTATCCTCTTTTTTTCTCTCCCCTTTTCCTTGAGGCACTGTGTGCGCACGTTGGCTGGCTTGGTGTTGTTGATATGTGTGTGGCCTGCATTGCCGGAGGCGTTCAAGGGGATCCCATGGCGTTTTTTTGTGTGCCACGTCGCGGGTTTTGAAATTACTCGGTAATTATGTATGCCCAGCCTTTTTCTTTTCGTTGTTTTGTATATAGATATCTGTATGTAGTTAAGTTACTATTACATGAAGATACTTTACAGACTTGCGGACTTGCGGGTTTGCATTAATTAGGGGGAAATTTGGGGGAGGGGAGGGGAGGGAAACGGAATTTAAGTACGCTGGCATTTTTGGTGATACTCTGGTAGTGGGATAGTATAGAATACTTATTCGTTAACTTACCTAGTTATTGTAAATCCTGAAGTAGAGCTGTGTTATTATAGTAGACATGTATTTCTCGTGCCTATTACACTTACTTGCCCATTAATAGTGTATTTCAATGTTTATAGGTAGTTTAAGGAGTCCTTATGTTGGATCTTATACATTATCTAAGCTACGATAAGATTATGCGAAGCTGATTATCGATCGGCGTTTAAACTTCAACTTTAACTTAGTTACACATAACTAACTAGCACTTGAGCTTTATCTTTATCAACTCTAGGGTCCCCATTCAATTAGATCCTCGCTGCGTCATGAAGTATATGTAGACATATCATGTAGGTAGGAATCAAGCTTCTATACTTAATTCTCGGATTTGGGACATACCTACCGTACCTTACCTTACCTAGCTTGTTTAAATGCTTTCGCTAACTATCAAGCACCGTAGCAGTCATGCTTCCGCAACACCCACCACCAGGCGACATCCCATCCGCACGCCATCTCCAACCGCGAATGCCACACTCCTCGTAATCGTATAGGAGGCATCCAGCCATATTCAAGTACCTACATATTACTACAATTACACTCACCAACCATTGCAGACTAGAGAGGAAGAAATACGAGAATGCCGATCTGCATCGAGTGCCGGCACCCGGTCAAGACGCTGTGGACGCAGTACTCGGGAGCCGGGGACCCGTCGAGCGGACACAACATCCGGCTGACGGTGTGCAAGAAGTGCGGGCGCTTCTGCGACAAGTATGTCGAGCACGACTTCGTGGTGCTCTTCATCGACCTCGTCCTCATCAAGCCCCAGGTCTACCGCCACCTGCTGCATAATACGCTGATGCGCGAGCGCGACCAGTTCGACGTATGTCTGCTATTTTCCTTTTTTATTTTCCTTTTTTATTTTTTTTAATATGTTTCTTATGTGGTATAAACCACCATGTATTGTATCTACGTGGATGATGCTGATCAGTCGGGAATATTGCCAACAGCCGTCTATTATACGTCTCGGAACGCTACTGCTGCTCTTCGACGTCTATCTCACTTGGGCTCGCATCGAGAAACAAGCCGCGCCTAACCCGAATTCTCCTGCGGGAGGAAGTAACCTGGGGAGTCTAGCGCAGCAGCCTATTGTATTTCAGTATCTATTCTTCCGTAAGTTCTTCCTTCTCCTCTCTCTCCTACAACATTCTGCTAACTAGTTACTTAGTAATACTGTGCACCTTCTCTACGCTCGCCTTTCACCTCAGCATCCGATTCCTAACCTCGTCTCCGCTCTCCCCACTCAATTTCCTAGGCCTACTGCCAACGTACGCGAGGCCCAATTCGGTATCGACGGCGCTCCTGGTCTCGTCGTCCACTAAGCTGTTCCCGATCCTCATGGTCATTTGGGACTACGACGTGCCGGCGGCGGCGCGCAGCCTCGGCTGGGCTGTCGTCGCAAACAATGTCGAGGCCCTTAAGATCCTACTTGACTGCGGGTACGGCGTCGCGCTAGCCCTAGCGGCTGCGGGCGCTGTCGCTCGTTGGTTAGTAGGTAGGGCGGTCTTGTGGGTTGTTGGGCTCGAGGACGTGGACTCGGGGGGCGAAAGCGGTGTTGCGGCTGATGGAAGGGCGTTGTGGGCGCTGCTCGTCTATGCGAGGGAGTGGGCGGGGAGGCTGGCTGTTGGGTAATATATTAGTTGCTTCTAGCTTAGAGCAGAGTGCTCGTGTAAAGGGATACAGTATGAATCGCAAAGAAGAAACCAGTTTGTTCAAAATGCTGTCGTATTAAGAACACTATGTCCGCGCAGATGTCCAGCAATGTCTGCTCGCTCTGTTGCTGCCAAGTGCTGATATGATTGATGCCCATCTTCCAGAACGCCAAAACCAAACATGTAGATAACGGTAGCGAAGTGTTATACAGGTCCATCCCGGCTTAGTCCGGCTAGTCTTTCCCTCCTCGCAGCACTGTCGTGCTCTTTGCCATTCTTCTTCTCAACGTTCGAGCTGAACACTGAGTTATCTCCTCTGCATTCCCGACTTCCGTAACTCTTACAAACTTCATCGTCCTTGACCCCTTTCAACCCGCATTTCCGCATTAGATCGCTTCGTAGTCAGGAGAGGCGCAGAGCCCAGCCCGGCTCATTCGTGTTGGAAGCCCTCGCGGACGGTAGACCGTCTCGGCTCGATAAGCGGGTGCAGTTGGGCCATGAAGGTGATGAACCACATCAGGTAGCAGCTGACGAATGCGAGGATGAGAGAGGAGCGCCACGTCCTGTTAATTCCCCAGTCAGCAAGCAAGCAAGGTCAACATCAAGAATATTGAGTTTGTTTTTTCCCCCTCCATCGGCCGCCTTATAGAATGGGATAGGCAAGAGGAGAGAACAACTCACGTCTGGTTTTCGCCCTTTGGCGAGAAGGCCCAAGCTGCGACGCAGAGGGCGGCCACGATGGCGAGGCCGACGAAGATGCTGTAACTGTGGTGTGGTCAGCAGGCGGCGCGCGAGAGGATTGCAACAACGTACCCCTGTGCCATATTGTAAGCAGGGTATGTAATTTATCGACTTCGAATTGGTGGATTGGTAGCTAGGGGAATTGTGAAGGATAGTTGGCGTTGGAAAGCTTCGGGTCTAGATTGAATGAAGCTTGCCTGGTTAATTGTTAATTGGTCGGGGGGGACTTGTAATTGGTTAACGCGGTTCAGCCCTGTTGCGCTGGACGGTTGTTGGTTTAGGGCGTTAGGAGCGCTAAAAGGTATGATTACATAAGTCGTCTTATTAAGGGTAGTTACGTAGGTACCTATATATTCTTTATTACTCGATCCCTGTTTTGAGATGGCATTTAAACTCAAAAGTTCACTCAATCGCAACAAGCATCACTTTTTACTAATACTATAGTAATTAGAGCTAGCTATTCTATAAGATCATCTTGTTTTTCTCCTAAACTTCTCAAGAGCTTCAACGCAACATTATAAATCATGCGTCGTTCTCAAACTTCAACCCATAGTCCTTCCTCGCAGCGCCGTAGATACCCGCAATATCGCCCTTGTCGCCGCCCGCGTGCTCGGCGACACTCTTCAAGTAGTTTTGAGCGACACCCAGCAGCTTGAGCTCGGCGCCTCCGCTCTTCGCCAAGTTCGAGGCGTGGCCCGCGTCTTTAAGCGCGTTGTTAGCTGAGAAGAGCGGCTCTTCCATCTTCCAATAGGTGCCATTTAGCATGCGCTCCGAGTAGGCGCTGTATATGCCGCCGTACAGCTGGTCGACAAACTGCTTTAGTGGCTCGGGGCCGATGCCGATCTTCTCTGCCGCTGCGAAGCCCTCGCCTAGCACCGTCACCATGTTCACGATGAAGGTATTACCTAGTAGCTTAAGCTTTAGCGAGTTCGCTGGCGGCTGGTCATCGAATGGAATCTCTGCCCGGCCCATTACGCCCTTGATATAGGGCCGTATCTTGTCAATGGCAGACTTGGCTCCTGCAGGGACGAAACTGCGTTTCTGATATGAGCAAATAAATTCTTAGAGTAGGTCAGGGTGAAAGATTCCGACTTACACGAGCTGGCCTGCTTCGGCTGCTGCTGGCGCTCCGAAGACAGGGCTCGCAATGAAATCGCCCCCCTTCTCAGCTACTGAGTCGGCAGCTTTTTGAGCAGTGTCTGGATGAATCGTGGAGCACTCGATGAACAGCTTGCCCGCTACGTCAACTTTAAGGATGGTGTCGAAGACGTTCTGGACTGCGGCGTCGTTAGAGAGGATGACAAAGATTATGTCGGCCTTCTTGACGCCCTCCTCGATAGAATCGACGATCTCAGTCTTTCCCGCGGGAAGTTTAGATGCCACGTCCTCAGAATGCTTTCTGGTTCGGTTGTATAAGAGCAAGGGCTTCTCCAGGTTACCCTTCTCCACCAGATTCTTCACCATTCCCTTAATGAGAGAATTAGTGAGTCAAGCATAGATAAGTATCATGATATTAGAGACTTACTCTGCCCATATTTCCTAAGCCGATCCATAGTAGTTGAGGTGCCATATTTACTATATCTCACCGGCTACTAAGATATATTAGTAATTATGTTGATCAATATAGTTACCTAAGGTATGTAATAAGAGGTAGTGAGTATACTTAGATAATAGTACCTTTTATTCGAACGTAATAGAAAATCAGTTATTGTAACACCCGGATAACTTCAACAAATCTAAAGTGGTTAACAGGTATATTTTCTAAGCGTCTATCTTTCAGGCTTTAGGAACATTAGCAGAGGGGTAGCCTTTGTATATAATATGATAAATAACTGTTGCAGTCACTGGATGATAATATGCCCGGCCATTGACTAAAGCTGCCCCGCAAGCGTCCGGTCTAAAGCGGCCTCTAACGGCCAATTTTCGTCATTAACATTCGGCTTTAACTTGTTCATATATGCAACCGAACAAACTTATATCGGCAGCTGGTTGATGCATACATGGGGTTTAAAATAACCACATGCTTCTCTAGCTCACACAACCCAAGTTACTAAACCAAAAGCTATATAGCAACCATAAACATGCGCTTAGCCGCCCAGGATGTTATTAAGTAATAGGGTACGGACTGGCGCTCGCGCAAATCTCGCTCTTATTACAAACCTCCCTCGAGGACCTCGTCTTCGTCGACCTCTTCATCTAGCTCCACCTTTTCTCCTAGATGACTATACTCCTCGGTACCAGTTGCTATCGGAGGCCGATGCCGCCAAGAAGCGCGAGCTCGCCCGCGCGCACCTCCGGAACTGTAACCTCTGCCCCCGGCTTTGCGGCGTTAACCGCTACGAGACGACGGGCATGTGCCTCATCGGACATGATGTCAAGGTAAACGTAATCGCGCCCCATTTTGGCGAAGATCAGAGAGCCGATTCTATAATATTTATAAATCCGGATGTAAACTAATATAAGCAATAGAGCCTTGTATACAAGGTCACAATGGGAGTGGCTCTGTCTTCTTCTCCGGGTGTAATCTTCGATGCACGTTTTGCCAGAATCATGACATTGCTCATCAGAGGAATGGATTCGACTTGACGCCCGAAGAGCTGGCGCAGTGGTATATTAAATTGCAGGACGTTGGCCATGTTCATAATATCAATCTTGTTACTCCTGAGCATGTGGTGCCGCAAGTGGCTTTGTCCATATTACATGCACGCGATCTGGGACTAAATATCCCTATAGTTTACAATACCTCAGCATTCGACTCGCTCGCATCACTGGAGCTCATGGATGGACTTGTCGATATTTATCTCCCGGACTTCAAGGTATGGAACAAGACTACGTCTCAACGCCTGCTGAAAACTGAAGACTATGCCTCCACCGCTGCCGAGAGCATTAAGGCGATGCATGCGCAAGTTGGGGATTTATGTTTTACTGGTGACGGTATAGCGAAGAAAGGCGTGCTGGTCAGACACTTAGTGATGCCAGGAAAGGAGGCGGAAAGTGAACAAATCATGAGATATCTAGCGCAGAATGTTTCGCGAGATATCTTCGTCAACATCATGGAGCAGTATAGACCTGATGCTCACGTTGGGAAACCAAAGAGAAGAACCAAGAAGGAGACGGCTGAAGAGGGAATTCAAGAGGAGGTCAGATATGCGGATATCAATCGACCCGTCACCAAGGAAGAGGTATCAATTGTCAGGAAGACCGCAGAGGCTGTGGGACTGGTAAGCCCTATCTTGTCCAAACTATTTACACTGGGTATGAATCATATGAAGTTAACGATCACTAACTCGGATTGATATAGTGGCGCTTTTGCGATCCTCCTCGACACGATGGCTTTGCTATATGACGTCTTTTACATACATAAAAGTCTACCGAGAGTATTGTTATTTTAGGTAGACCCTTACATTTGGTTCATACTATCAATCCAACATGTTCTATACATAAACCCGAGGGACCTTTTTTCAAAGACATCAATATGGTCTAGAAGGGAAGCTTCACACTCTAGAATGCGCTTTACTCATTCCATAACCGTTTCCATTGTAGATGCGAATCATCCCGTAGTGGATAAAGTCTCAGTCTATAAAGTCTAAGATATATCTATACAGACAGTTGTGGTAAATGTCTATTACGTTCCTGAGGATGACATCTTTTGTTGATACTAACATCCTACGACAGAACAATAAATATATCCTAGGGGTTCGGTTCTAAAACGTACATTCACTGCATAGGTACCTAAGGTATCTGTTTTCTTTATAGAAACTCTAGCTACACCCAGAATCGTAGTTTGCCTTGTACTGATATTATTGTCGTGAAACCAGAGCACCCTAGAGAATTGTCTCTTCTTGAACCCTTTCTATTCATTTTCTTATACCGGTGGATATCTGTCTCATCCACTTTACCGGATGACTTGACTTGATCTACAAATAGCTCCGTCTCTCCACGTACATACAGCATAGAGTAAGTCCTACCTATAAGCTAAGTTCGCAGAGGGCCCAACTTCATTATGTCAGAAACTCCAGGAGACCAGAAGCCCCGTCATCATCATGGCTTCAGGAATCATATGAATAGATCACGGCCATCCCATTACCATAAAGGTTCTGGATCAGAATCTAGGCAGACGAAAGTCCGCAGCGACCCCTGGCAATCGGTTAGTGCGTTACAACTAGGACTTCACCCACGTCCCTTCGATGAACTACATACAGAGCGTCTATGTCTCCTCGGAATGCTACAGCTGCATAACAAACAAGCCCTCGAACTATTCGAACAGGTGCCAATCGCCGAAGAGAATATACAGAAGGCCGATACCCCCTACAAGCTCAGACAAGCGAAGAAGAATCGCGGCTGGTTAAGACACCGTATCACTGACATTGTCGATAAGGAGAAGAAGGTGCTAGCGCGACTGAGCGAACTGCACGTTGAGATACAGTGTCAGGAGAGATGGGTCCAAGTTGAGATGGATAGGGTAGCAAGGGGACTTTCGCAGCAACACCACAACCCCAACTTTCAAGATTTCCTTGCGCCGCCAATATCGCCATGGCCCCAGGCGAACCCACCTCCGGTCTACAGCGCTTATCATTCACCATATGGGGGCATTGTATACCCAAGCGCACCGTCCTGGGACGCCTTTCCGAGCCAAGGGGCTTATCCCGGATATTATTGGGCGGATCGAACTTACATATGTCCCTCGAACGTGCCGGAAATCCATCATACGCCCGAGAGATCTGAAATGGACGGCGCCTTTACTAGTAATGCATTGGACGATATGTCTAGCAGCCATCTAGAAGTTACTGCGAGAAGAAGCCCTGAGTTGGAACAGCCGCTGCCGAGTACTCCGCCTCCAATAGGTGAAGACAGGTCCGAACACAATCCAAAGCGGTGCAATTCTGCATGGTTTTAGGGTACTGGCACGCTTTCTGGATGTAATGTGAAGGACGGGACGGTATGGATTTAGATAAGGGGGGGGGGGAGGTTCATAAGTCATCGTTTAGTTAGAGTGTTCATAATGAGAATCTACTTCATCTCGAGAGTAAGACTATTACCGATAGTGTATCCCTCCGTCGTAAGCTACCTATCCAGTAATAAAGCTTTAGTTTAAGCTACCCAAATCCAGTGCTCATGCAAATTCTCCAAACTTGCCGTTGTCAAACCCTAAATCCTGTGCTGACAACCGCTTTGCGCGCGTGCTGCTGTGCGAAGTCGGTGGCGGCGGAAGTATTCCCGAACCGCGAGGCGCCGAAGCAGGTGATGCGGACGACGGCGGCGGAGGTAACGAGAACGACGACAGACCCTCGTTGCCCGAGCCCTGAGGAGGCGGGTCTGGCTTCCGTCTGCCGAATCTTCCCGGCAAGTTAACCGTAATCGTCTCGCCTTCCTTCAGGCTGAGATCGCGCTTCTCGGCGCCGTCTTTCCGCTCGACGGCCGGCTTCTTCCCGGCCTGGCCCCCGGCCCGACTGCTCCAGCCAAGCGTCTTCTGGGCCTCCTGCAGGGACACGCCGAAGTCGAAGGCCTCGCTGCGCTCCTCGAAGCCGACGCCCAGAGTGGCTTTGCGGCCGGCGTCGTCCTGCACGCGCAGCGCAAAGAACCGCGAGCTGTCGGAGACGGGCTCGACGATGGCGGCAGCCGTGTACGGTGCCGCGGCAAATAGTTGGCCCGTGCTGGCGTCCTCGAGGATGATGTCCGTCTTTACCTGCTCGTCGCCTTCGGCGTCGGCGTCGGCGTCGGTGTTGTTGTTGTTGTTGCCGGGCACGGGGATAGCAGTCTCGATGACGCGCATGCGCGCCGTGAAGATCTGTCGGTCATTGCTGCCCTCGCCCGTCCAGGTCGCCGCGACATGTCCCTTCCCGGGCGTCATGGGCGGGATGTTGTAGACATGCACGGGGCTCGCTACGAATAGCACTCTTTGGATGGCATCGGGTGGCAGCGTTCGGCCAGTAGCCGGGTCGATTGACTCCATAATTTTTTTTTCTTTGCCTCGATTTTACCTTGGGTACCCCACGTACAGCGGACAGCGGACAGCGGACAGCCGTACAGAAAGTTATGTGGTGAGGGGTGAGGGGGTGGTCTGTCCGGTTTGCTAGTAGTTGGATGTTGATGCTTCTTTATCATGTAAGTCCAGCCAGCGTCTACAGCCTACAGGTATGACGAGGGTCGGCGGCGGAGCTTTAGACCACCCCTGAGTCCCTGCAGGTCTGCAGGAGCTGCCCCCTATTATGTATGTACATGTAGCTTCCCCTCCCGGGTCTGCATGTTGTTGCCTTGTAATCCGTAGGCCTGGAGCCTGGAGGAAACGCTAGGTACCTATGTACTGTATATTGATTGCCCCGCTAAGGTAATCGATAAGATACCTTGGGAAGTATATCTTGGAAGTTTCCGATGATCTACCGACTCTTTGCGCTTCATCGAAAAATCCTCAGCGTCACTTGTACCGTCTAACCCAAGGTCCTCACTAGCATGGCGTTGAGCTCCGTCGCGGGCTTGGAACTGCCCATGATGGCTGGCCGGAGTGTTTCCCCTGGGGCGGCGCTCCTGAGATCATCTCGGATGTTCTCAATGCCAGCCCCAATACCTGCTCCTCCTGGTGACCTTTCTTCGGCAACTAAACACTACTCTCCGACTTCCACGATCCATTTCCCGACGCATCTTACTGTAACGACGACTGCGTCCTCTCGAATTAATGGCGACTGGGGTTTTAAAAGGCCATTTCCTCTAAAAACTACGACGAATACCACCTACCCCCTCGCGCGGGTAAGGCAAGTCGATTCTATCGAGCAAGTCACAGATTTCCAGTCTGCATCAGACCATACGGTAACTTTACGGAAGTACCAGGAAATGAACTTGCCAATTAGTGTACCAATCTCAAACACCCAGGATACTTATTCGGCTGTTAAATATACGAAGTCGGTCTTTGAGGAGGATGCCGATCTGACTGCTTTAAACGATGAGCAGAAAGCGGAACTGGCAAACAAAAGGTGGAAGTTCTCAGGGCCATGGCTTGCCGGTATGACAGATGGCGACTTTAAGAAATTCCTTGATAAGAAGGTGCGGAGTAAGCGTGTGGAATTCCGTGCCTTTTTAAAGAAGGTCTTGGCGGCCGAGTTGTCGAAGGAACAGGCACAGAAGGCTGGCGATGCTGGGGAGGAGATACCACCACAGCTCACCGGTGAAGATATTACGGAAGATCAACTGACAGACTATGTGAGGGAACTGAGGCAAGACCGCATGGCCCTATACAACCTCGTCAGTCGGTTCCTAGATCTTGCTCCAGTGGATTTGTCCACCGAACTCCACATGCTTGGTAGATTGATACCAGGAAAAAGGAATGAACTCGCTAGTGGGAGTCCGTATGGGGCAACTGGACCCCCTATTACACACCCTTCAGCTGGTATTTCTTATCTGCGCACCCGGAATTTCCAGGAGAACCATGCGATCTACGGACCTCAGTTACATCACGCCCCCATCAAGGCGAGAGTCCTGAAACCCACGAACTTCGCCACGAACAGTTTCAAACCGAGCATCGGTATTGCTGGATTCGTCGGCAACACGCCGAACGAGGATACAGCATTTAACTCATCGAAGCAGAAGAACGTGTCTGAGTTCAGCACAGCCGTACACAAGCTAGATCTCGAGAAATACGGCGGATCGAAGGTCTACGTGCAGCCTAACATGGCGACGGTCGATTCCACCGGAAGGGTTTACGTCAACATAGGAGAGGCGAACGAGGTGAGCCAGTTGGTGCAGAAAGAGATGGTGGGAGAGGGCACCGTATTCGACGAGGTTGTGAAGAAGGGTGCGATTCCGCAAGTGCCCCGTAATCCTAGGGAAACTGGTAACTTTAGCGCGCGACTGGGAAACAGGGCATCTGGCAGTGCCAGAGGTTACGGCCTCGGCCGAACTTTTGGGAGCAATAAGGACTATGAATAGATTCACGAGGGCTCTAGTCCCTGAAGTGGGATGAAGTAATGGAGGCATCATGTAGTATTTGATGTAAGCTCTGTGCTTTGTATGATTTCTGTACATATCAGATAGGAGATATCCTCTATAAAGTAATAGAGGAACCCTAGTAAATCAACACCCAACCTCAAGTAATTCCATCTATATTCTTTAACCGTATATTGGTGTCTGGAATATATAGGTAGTTGGACGCCCTTAATAGTCGATCTGTCAGCTGCCAATCGCAATTCAGCGGCTGTCAGATAAGTACTTAGATACTTAGGTACCTCTTTTAAAGAACCCACTAATTCTTGCCAATCAAGCCACAGCCTGGTCAAGCCATAATTCTCTCCTGCCCTAGGACCCAGAGTTTTACCGAATTTCCCCCCCACACAGATTCTGCACACTCCCAATAATTCTTTTCGAGACATCCTCAAGCGCAACTTTGACAATCTTCGGACTTCTTTCAACAACCACATTCTCCCCCTACTAACCCGTAGCCAATACCGCCAAAATGGGTCGCGTTCGCACAAAGACTGTCAAGAAGTCCGCCAAGGTCATCATTGAGCGGTACTACCCCAAGCTCACTCTCGACTTCGAGACCAACAAGCGCGTCTGCGACGAGATCGCTATCATCGCCTCCAAGCGTCTGCGCAACAAGGTCAGCAACCATCTCCGGCCTTTATACTAGACGGAATATTGCATGCAATTGCAATAGTCAAATTAGCAGGAAGCCTAAGCTAACTGGGAGGCTTACAGATTGCCGGATACACCACCCACTTGATGAAGCGTATTCAGCGAGGACCTGTCCGTGGTATCTCCTTCAAACTGCAAGAAGAGGAGCGAGAACGCAAGGATCAATACGTGCCCGAAGTCTCCGCCCTTGACTTCGTCCAGAACACCGAGGCTGGCCAACTCGACATCGATGTTGAGACCAAGGACCTGCTGAAGCACCTTGGCGTACGTTTCTTCTCCCTCCACCGTCTTGAAGTTAGATGTCACTTGCTTACCATGATCTGATATTTAGTTCGACAACGTCCCCGTCAACGTCGTTCCCGTCACCCAGCAGCAGACCGCTGAGCGACCCCGCAGATTCGGCGACCGTGCTCCCCGATAAACGTTGCAAATATTAGCGATTTCCTCACGTGAAAAGTGAAGGAGGGTTATGATGGTTGGTTTGGGCAACTGGTATCGGTCTTAACATGGCTTTACGGCGTCTCTACGGACGATAGTAGGTACCATTCTAGATCCGCAATTGACGAGATCTTTCCCACACAAGGTGTCCCTGATTCTCCAGTGCTCTCTCTGGGGATGACGGTTGATGGCCAATTGTTATTCCTTCTGCCCATGCGTGACTTGTGCTTGACTTGGATTTACAACTTGGATTTACAACTTGGATTTACAACGTCTAGGTCCTTATTAACTCCTTGAGTCCCCGTAAGCTGGACAACTCGGCACTAGGCATAAAGGGATGGTCATGACGTTGGCCATTATACTACGTGTCTCGGTACAGGTGATTGTCTTTGCCATTATTTTCTACTAAGGGTATCTCAAATGATCCTAATCAGAACGCCGGAACTATGCTGGTAATGATCAAAATACTGTTATATCATTCTGCTGTCGGTTTTTCAGAATCATCCTCTTTCATCGTTTCATCTTCGCCATTTTGTTCTAGCTCTTGGTTGAATTTTGGTTTGTAACCGTCCAGTACTAAATGGCCCTCGCCATCTTCATCCAGCGTGGGCTCTTGCGGAGCCATCTTAACGGACTTTTCCCTAATCGTAAGCTTAACTTTTCTCGTAGACGGCTTGTCCACCGCATCGCCTCGTTCGAGCGCTAGATCCTTAGCATCCTGGGCAGCCTTCCTTTCCACGCTCTGTAACTCCCTCTCGAGCCGCCGAGTCGCATCATCGTCCTCTTCCTCGGCCTGCTTCGGCTCGTCCAGCAGATCGATCCGGATAGACGAAATGCCCGCTCGTTCCCAGGCCGCGGTCTCGCCAAGCTGCACCTTGACGTACATGGCGCGGCGGGCGCAGTCCCGCGAGCACCACCGCTCCAACTCCTTTCGCGGCACGATGCCAAAGTCCTCTCGTCCCCAGCTCACCAGCTTGTACTCGCCGCCCGGGCCGAGACGCAGGCGCGGGCGCGGGCACAGCGCGTACCCGCATTTCTTGAGCGTGTTGCGCTCTTCGATCAGGTCCTCGTAGTCGCCCGGCTGGAAGAGGCGGACCAGCTGGCGGAAGACGTCGGCGTCGGAAGGGGAGGGGTTCGAGGAGTCGTACGTGGACGAGGAGGAGGAGGCTAGGGGGAGCTTGGATAGCTCGATGATGGAGTCCTGGATCTCGTCTTCGAAGACTTGCTGCTGCTGGATTATGCGGGCTTGTTGGATGGCTGTTTCGCGCGCGTCGGGGTTGGAGGCGGATGGTTTGTGTTCTTGGATTGGGAAGGGGGAGATGGGAGTGGGAGCTATGGCTGTGGAAGGAGATGAGGTATTGGTCGTTGTTGTTGTTGTTGTTGTTGTGGGTTTTTTTAAGATGCCCTTGGGCTTCTTAGGTTGTGACGAGGTTGTTGAGGTTGTTGGGGTTGCCGAAGACATATTGTTTAGATCTTTTGGTATGATTTCGTTATTTTGGTAGGTATAAAAGATAGGTAGGTTGTCGTAACCCTTCAATTGTCGTATTGAAATTCTATATCCGCATCATTAGTCCCGCTATTACGTAGTGATATGGTGGAGGGAGTGAATCTGTCTTGATATTTTGGGCAGTTTCGTATGTATTATCTGCAGAAAGCGTAATCACCCCGCACGGTGCGAGTAGTCTTCCATAATTTACATACCTACCTAGGTGGATAAGGCAATGTGCCACAATGAAAGCTGAGGCGTTTAGCCACCGGACTTACTTGCCTTCCACCAAGGTATCTCCATAAGTATAAAACAAAAAGGAGCTTGCCTCAAGCGAGGGAAAGCTGCATATAGTATCGTCATTGGCCCGTGCACTTGCCTTAACATTAAACATAGGTACGTAGTGTATGTACTCGCATAGTAGCAGCCTAGGGACGCTCGGAGCGGGCATCAGCATTGAAGCTAAGCCAAGCAGACGAAACCCTGCACACTGCATTGCATCCTTTCCCTCACATTTGAATCCCATCAGGCGTCCAACCGCACTTTTCAGAACTTTTTTATCTTTTGCCGATTAGATTAGTCCCGACCCTTACTGAACCCGTCGCTACTACGGGCTCATAGTGGAATACGGGGAATACAAGCAACTCATTAATCATATGCACCCAACCCAACTTGAAGCACGCAACCTCGGTCGACCAGGCTAAGCTTGGCTTTTACGGTGGGTTACATCTCATCTATTCAATCCTGTAAAGACCATATAAGGGTACAAGTTCATGCGCTGACGTCGACCTACTCCAGCCGCCAGCTGTGACAGGCTGCTAGCGAATGCTCAGCCTCATGCGTTCCCCTTTCTACCCAATTTATCGGATCGTGATACATCACCTGTCGTATTAAACAAACTTGAGAATAGATTCTTGTTTCGTCTCCAACGGCCAGAGAGAAACAAAACCAATTTACAGACCCCACGGTCGCTTTCATCTTACTCACTGTCTACGACCCCGCCAATTGCACCAAGAAGCTCCCAAGATCGAGTTCCACCAGATAATATTACAACATTACCACGCTTGACATACCATCACCATGGCTGCCGTGCCATTCAAGGTGAAGGCCATTTACGAGTACACCTCGAGCCACGAGGACGATCTGCCCTTTGGAATTGGCCAAATCATAACCGTCACCGATAATGAGGACGATGACTGGTACGGCGGTGAATATGTTGATGATTTAGGGGTGAGGCGAGAGGGAATATTTCCCCGAAACTTCGTGGAGAAGTATGAACCGACTGCCCCGCCACGTCCAACAAGAACTCGTAAGAAGGACGCAGAGGCTACCCCTTCCTCACCGCCGCCGCCACCAACAGCTGCTCCATCCTCTCCACCGCCTGTGGAGGAGCCTGCGGATATACCATCAGAAGTAGCCTACGGAGAACCACGTGTTGCTTCACCGCCGATTCCAGTTCCCGCTCCCCGCCCTCCTCCGGCCCCAGTTGCTCCTGTAGCTAAACCACCAGAGCCAGCCCCCATCCCGGCTCCCGTCCCCGTCCAACCTAAGGCTTTCGAGCCGGCAAGCCCCCGAGTCGCTGCTCCGCCGGTATCAAAATCTCCAGCTCCGGGTCCTGCTCGAGCTGCCCCCCCGGTGTCCGAGAAGCCCGGTGGCAATTCCTTCAGAGATCGTATAGCAGCTTTTAACAAGCCAGCAGCTCCCCCGGTTGCCCCTTTCAAACCTGGCAACCTTAGCTCCGGTAGTTCCGGCTTTATCAAAAAGCCTTTTGTTGCTCCCCCGCCCAGTAGAAATGCTTTTGTGCCTCCGCCTCGCGATGTGCCTACCGCTAAAGTATATCGACGGGATGAAGATCCCGAGATCAAAGCTACAGAGGCGGAATCTCTAGAAAATGCGGAGAAGGCCGGGCTCGTTCCCGCGGGGACCTCCGAAGGTCAAGCCGAAGACGTACCCAAACCAACTAGCTTAAAGGAGCGAATTGCCTTACTCCAGAAACAACAGGCTGAAGCAGCTCAACGTCACGCTGAAGCCGTTGCAAAGAAGGAAAAGCCTAAACGTCCCCAGAAAAAGCGTACCGAGAGCGAGGAGGGGACACCGGCAGACGAGACTGCAGAAGCCCCGGCTCCTTTGGAAAGAAAGGATACAGCTGAGGTCGCTAGCAAGAAGTCTATGGATGAGCCTAGACCTCCACGACAGTCAATAAGTTCTCGGCGAAGGTCTTCTGCAGCACGTGCTGAGAATGACGGGAATGAGGCAGACATGTCCGGCGCGGGAGACACGACAGAAGGGCAAGAAGATCTCACCGAGAAAGAAGATAGTGATGAAAAATCTCGTCCCCATAGAGGAACTGCTGCTGAGCCAGAAATCCCGGAGGATCGAGAAGGAGAAGAGGGACAAGAGGAGGATGTCGACCCCGAGGTCAGACGAAAGGAGGAGCTTCGTGCCAGGATGGCAAAAATGAGCGGTGGCATGGGCTTCCATGGTATGTTTGGTCCGCCCGGGATGATGCCCGTCGGAGGCCCGGCGATACCCAAGAAGCCTAAAGCTTCACCACCATCAGAGCGCCGTTCGAGCGAAATTCAAGACGGGCCTTCATCGCCTAGAATGTCCGCTCCCCCGGTGCCGACTTTGATGGCTCTCCCTGGCATGGGGAAACCCAAGCAGGAAGAGGAAGAAGCTGCCAAGTCCGATCATGATGAGCCAGGCGAGCAAGACACTACACCAGTTGTCAGTGCTCAGCCAACTGGCTCAGCTCCAGAACGTAAGTTTCAACCCCGGCGTGTGCTTTGTCTTATTATGACTATGGTAAGGCGATTAACACGACGGGTAGCTCTGTCAAATACATCTAGTGCTCCACCTCCCGTCCCTGGAAGCCGACCTGCACCACCCCCGGTGCCTACAGATTGTTGGTTTCAACCTTTTTATTTATTTTTATAGTACTATACTAATTATCTTTCCAGCTCGACCCCTTCCCACCGGCGTAACTTCACCCAGCCAGGGCTCCGAATCCGATGACGAATTATCCGAGAACCCCCAGAGAGCTCTCGAGACTCCCCGAAGCGAGGCTCCCCCGGCTCCCATAGCCTCTCCCACAATACCGACTTCACCACGGATTCCCAATCGGCCGATCTCCTATATTGTCGAACAAGTTTCGCCAACCTCCCCGCCGGTGCCAAGTAAGAGGAATAGCCGCCCTCCGCCTCCTATACCAGGCGGTGCTCCACCTCCCCCCATCCAAAGTCGTCCCCCACCCCCTCCTCCCCCTGGTGGTCCCCTAAGTCGTTCTTCTACCGCTGATGAGCGAATTGCACTCCCAATGCGGCCTGGACCTTTGGATAATGGTGAAGAGGGCGAAGTTACTGAATATGAAGGCGATTATGACACTGACATCGCATCTTCGGTCCCTCATAAGGATGCGCTTAAGTCGCATGCCCGGGATTCGAGCTTCGACGATAATGCCTCAGTGCGTTCACCGGTAACCGATGTTCCACCTTCATTGCCCCCTCCGGTCCTCAGCGCCACTGCTCCGAGAGCTGGTCCGCCGCCAGTTCCCAGCCAACCTCCACCAGGCTCGAGGGGTTCTATAGACGTACCTCGGGCCGCTCCTCCGCCGCCACCTCCAAAAGAGGCATCCTATAACGATGAAGATTATGATCCTTTCAATTACAATGCGGCCCAAAGTTCTTCTGCAGCAGCTGCCCATAGTCTAGCCACCCATGATGAGCCGACATCAACACCTCAGTCGGCTTCCGCGTATCATTCGCCGCCTCCGCCTCCGCCAGTCACCCGAGGGCCCCCACCAGCACCGCCAGTTAATAGGGCACCACCTCGAAAATCATTAGACGTACAAAGACCAGGTGGAAGAAGATCAGTCGACGCCTCCCGACCGTCAATGGAAACGGGCTACGTGGCAAATGAGATTGATTTAGCCGGCCATACACAATGGTGGCTTTCGCCAAACGGACTTCCTCCGGTCTTTCAAGGCAGACCAGATATTTATACCGAATGTGATGAGTCAACCTCTGGGACGTCAGTTACCAAAGAAGTGTTTATCCTATTCCAAGATTACTCGCAAACCGTGGTTACTGTTCGTTTCGACATCCAAAATCCCGCAGACGTCCAGCTTGAGCAGCGCCATGAAGCGCCTCCTCGGAGCCTTCGCCAGGACGAGCTAGAAGGGGCGTACGAGCAATTTGGTCGAGCACTATCCAGTGCCGTTGCGACCAAGAAGGACTCGGTCGTTGGCGACGGATCTCCGTGGGCGCTCATCTTAGAGCTTCTCAAGCCTCTGAAAGGTGTCCTACTTCCTGTCGGCAGGCGCGGTTATGGTGCCTTGGTCTACGCCAATTTAGCTAATGCTTCGACACAACTAAACGACGAAATTAGACCGGGAGATATCATTTCCATCCGCAACGCCAAGTTTCAAGGCAAACATGGACCTATGCACGCCAAATACACGATGGAAGTGGGCAAGCCGGACCACGTGGCGATCGTCGCAGAGTGGGACGGTACCAAAAAGAAGGTTCGGGCCTGGGAGCAGGGTCGCGAAAGCAAAAAAGTAAAACAGGAGAGTTTCAAGTTGGAAGATCTTAGGAGTGGCGAAGTGAAGATCTGGCGGGTGATGCCGCGTAGCTGGGTCGGGTGGAGTTCAGACTAGCGGTCTCGAGGACCGCCCTGCGAATACCTGTGGCCGATACTCATGAGGGTCGGTACGGATGGGAGGGTCAGTGTGGATAGCCCTATGCGAATGCTGTTCTAATTTCTCCCCACTCCCCCTTACTCCCTATTAGTTAGTACGGCGGAGAGATGACGTCGGCGGCAAAAGGGGTAAAGGAAGTAATAGAATCTACGGCACGAAGCATGAAGTGGGGTGAGGTGCGGATATCATGGAAAGAGGACAGAAGCGAAGATGAGAGGCGTGATGATGATATTATTGATGAGGACTAGGACAGGTGTGAGATGGAAAGCAACGAAGAAGCAGAAGCAGAAGCATTCGTTAAGGTATCCCGGTCGAGTCGCTCGTATCATAGTCACAAGTCACGATCGTAATCAGTCATAGTCATGGTCATAGTCATGGTCATAGTCACAGTTAAAGCTATGGATGATGATGATGATGATAATGATGGATGTTCTTCTACCACGATTGACATCAGCGTTGCTATTACTACCTACTTACTTACTTCGCTCATGTACGTACGGTAGCTATTGCGGAACTTGCGTCTCTTTTTGTTAGGCCAGACTTGGTTGCGTGGTTTTTCAATACCGTCTTATGCGACTCGAGGCTATATCCTGTCTCTCGTGATTCTCTACTGGTAAGCTATGTTCTCATTATTGCATGCGACGTGCCGCGATTAGGGGAGTGTGCGCGTATGATATACAGAGGTATGTACACATTTTATGTCGCATCGGCCTTGGATATCAGCGCAAGATTCGCGCTGCTATAAATATGTCGCTTCTTATAGGAGTAGTATAGTGTATAGTGTATAGTGTATAGTGTATAGTGTATAGTGTATAGTGTATAGTGTATAGTGTATAGTGTATAGTGTATCCATTATTTTTTTCAAGGTTTTTTTTTTTTTTTACTTTCTCCCTTGCCCTACTTCTTTATCCTTGTCGACTCGGTATATCCGTCTAGGTACTTATCTACTTACTTACGTACAGCACACTGTTATTCATATGAGGAACTTAATTGACTAGGAACAGTTGTATTAGAACATGTTGTTCATAGTGTTAGGTATTTACTAGCGAAGTTGTTGGGTAGGTGTTAATAATGAAAAGAAATAGGTATCTTAGGTGGTTATGTTCCAACGGGGTTGACTGATGGTAAGTAAGCTGGCCGATTATCATTGGAATTTGTCTATGGCCTGGTAGTTACGTAGGTAGGTAGGTAACTTCGGCGGTATTTTAGTTTTTGTGTCCTGTATCACAACCTAACTAGCAGAATACATACATACATATATCTGTGCTCGAGTAACTAACCAACTAACTAACTAACTATATGCCGGTAAAACCATGTCTTGGGAGAATTAAGGAATAACATACCATCATCAATCGTGATTATAGTCTTGCTCAACTCAAGTCCCCGGCTCCTTCGACTGAACCTTCCCCGTACGGACTCTTCTGCGTGCAGCATTCCCATGCTGTCGTCCTCCCCTCAAGTGACACCAAGAGAGAGTTACCGAGATATAGATAATAAAAATGTCATCTTGCACAATACGTCATCGTCTCTTAAGACCGGGATGCATGGATATGTTTATGTTTATGTACGTGCTGGGTTTATTCTCGTTGTACGACGACCGGTGAGAGGAAATGGAGGAAAGGTGGAAAAGGTGGAAAAGGTGGACGTCATTTAGCTTAGGTCAAGACGATGCGGTCCTACATAATAATTAAGTAAGCCAAGCCAAGCCAGCCACCATAATGATAATAATAATATACACCACAATATCTATAATATATAAGTATACATTTAGATCTACAACTACATAATGTCATGGATCTTATACATCTATTTATATCTCTTTCTATACCGTCTTCTCCTTCACCTTCACCTTCACCTTGGCCCTCTCCCCTCCGCCGGCCGATGATCTTCGGAAGAACGTGGCTCGGAGAACGCGACGTGGACACCCGAGACATTTTTACTTGACCGCTGAATTATTTCTTTCGCGTTTGCTGATTTGTAACGTTGACACGTGATACACGTGATACACGTGCAAGAGCTGTCCGACTCTCTAAGCTGTATGTCTCACGTGCCTTGCTCTGTTTCAACCCGGTTTAGGCTTTGTAGTACCTAGTGGCGTTCTGCAGTGACAAGACAAAACTGATCATGTGTTCGTGTGCCTTGGCTGAGTAACATCTTGGCTGAGTAACATGACATTTCCCAGCATTATCCTTCTCCTAGGGTTACTCGCGTACCACCTTAGTTCCTAAACTACAACCACTTTTTGAGGCTTAGAGGCTTAGAACATCAGCCCGGTTTTAGCCCCTGAAAATCCAAACCCAGCCTGCTCATGATTGAATCGCTTCAGGGGGGGAATGTTACGAAGTATTAGACGAAGGGATTGTTACAGAATACTCTAACCCGTCTGTCGGCGGCGAGTATAGCAAATAGCATCCACGAATATAGGTTACGGCCAATAACCCCCAGGCCGTTATGTTATTGTGCCCAATGTCTCTGAAATACGACGTGCGTCTTGCGTCTTAGACATGGGAAGACGTGCAAAAGGGACGATGAGTCTCGAATAAGCAAATTCTTATCTTCACCATGCTGTTTGCTGCGCCAACCCTGCTGTCACATATGTTAGCCTAACTCGATATAGATGAACGATGCACTCAACACTCAACCGGATCACTAGGAATGCGTAGATTAGGAGAACTGGATGGCGAAAATAGCCCGGCAATTGGCGTTGAGAAACCACTGTGACAGGCTATCGCCCACGAGTTGTGGCAAACCAATGGCCAGTAGAATCAAGTGCGCAAATCTCGTCCAAGCACGGACGGGGTGGATCGCGAGACGACGACTCGGACCTTAATCGACAATGTAGAGCAATGTAGAGCAATGTAGAGCAATGTAGAGTTGGTCGCTGGATTTACCGAGTGTGTCCGATAGGATAAATCTTGCATCACAGGGTCACAGTCTTACTACGGGGTACGTTGATGGTCCAATGTCCTTCCACCCACGCTCCCCACGTTCATATATATTAGCATATCGGAGAAAAGCAACGCATGCGTTGGTCGGAGCCACCGCAAGGGATCGAGAGGTTCAAGTGCTTATCTCTAAATCCATCAATTGGGGCTATAACCGTTGCCAGCTCGTGGGAACTCGAATTGATGGGAATTAAGACCCTGGATCTTCTTCATATCTGAATCGACCCTTTGCCCGACCCAATGGTCCGACGAGCAGGACGTGGGGACATGGAGAATATAATCCATATTTTTATGCGAATTGGTATCCAGCTCTATTTTCTTTTCTGAGTCCGTGGTCTGGCTTCGCATCTCGGGCAATTCAGGGATAGGATCTATGCGAAGCAGTGCTAAGATTGCCGCTGCACGCGCCACGACACAGCCTATGCGTTCCAAACGGCGATGTTGTAAAGACCCCTACTTCGTTGCAATGAATAACAACGAAATACGTTACTAGGGACGGGTAGTTACTACATCGACTAGGATTTTAGGAAACACGACCATATACTCAACATGAATAGAGTCCAAAATCGCTCATGTAAATAACGAGTGCCACCGACGTTGCAGGTAAACATTAATTAATCGTAGAGGGACGATGAGCTCGTACTCCATAGATTACATACCTAGACCATCCTGATGGCGATAGCCTCCAGCAACAGTGGCTCAGTAAAACCTATGCTAGGTAAAGCCACGATTGTTTATAGAGCAAGCCGATTGCGTCAAAGGGAACACCATCTCGTCGAATAGGGTATCCAGCGATCTGGGTGCCGACTTCGGCAACCTGCATGTATGTGGGGTATAAGACAGGGCAAGCAGCCGCGTTGGAAACCAGGGGGAGCTGATCTACGACGGCAATCAGTGAGGAGCCCGCGATCGAGAGGTTGGTATCGTGAAGATCGCCGACGGCAAGACTGAGCCGCGAAGCTCATGGACTGTCGATGCACTGCAACGACCTCCTTTACAAGATAAGGACTTTTGGTAAAGATGCCTTCCGCTAGCCGGGGATGCGGTGCTCTAAGGCATCAACATCTCGCGAGAGCGGCTTGTAAAAACTGAGATCCGAAGGATCCAACCTGCTTCTGCCATCGTGGCATAGTCCAGCATCGTCCATCGTCGTTGATGACACGAATGCCCCCCTGGCCCATTATCATCTGGGAGTGGAAAATGGAAAAGAGTAACCGAGGAATCTGCTTTCCATTCTCGGAAACGCGAGGTGCCTAGGGGATATGCAAAGTGACCTAACTAGAGGGGATCTCTTACTCTGCATTTCTCGGCAACGCTTTGCGTGGAGGAAAAGAACGACACGCAATAACCAATCATGAAGACTATCCCAATAATACTCACGACTAGTATCTAGAATATCTAGCGTATCTAGCGTATCTAGCGTAGAGAAAGGTCCAAGTTGCTAGTTGCTAGAAGCACGTGCGTGAGCCTCCCTGTGCGCATGGTCTCGCATCTGACGCTGAGGTCGGGTCCAAATATGCCAGTATGCCAGCGAATAAGCGGTTGACACACAACAGACCCGTATTTGACCACCTGCAGAGGGGCCAGGGAAAGTACAGGAACAGCTGCACTAGCTATTGCTAGACCAGGAAGTGCTTCGAGCTTTCGTGGAGCAGCCGATGATAGCTCACCAGCTGTCGCACAAATACAAGCGCGCTGGAAGACGCAGATTGATGGCGACAGATGTTTCGTATGATTGACGCCCATGTGAACTGGGCACTTAGCTAGTGCAGCGTTGTACAACTTGTGCAGAGATAGTGCAGAGATATTTCCTTGCTTGAACAGACAAGCAAAAATCTCGATTGAATTGTCGAACCACGGGGCATTAAAAAATTGGCAACTTCAGACCCCCTCTAAAGCATCGCGGCCTAGGTAATGGCATACGTACCCAAGATGGCAATCTATTGAGCTGTCCTGTGGTAAAGCCTTGGCCCAATAATTACCCTTAGATGCAAGTAAAGAAAGGTTTGAATCCAATACCATGCCTATTCGAAACATCCTGTTGAAGATTGGCCTGGCGTAATGGGGGTGCGATGGCACTTTGGGTAGTGCCTCTAATTCTCTCGCAGCATCTAGAACCTAGGCGTGGCAGTCAGAAAATTCAAATTAGAAACATATTGAGTCTGAACGAACGCTGTCGACAACGCAGAGGAGTGTTCCAATCAAGAGACGCAGGTCCCCAGACGGGCTTAGTAGCATAGTATAATCGCCTCGGTACAAAAAAACAAAACAAAATGAGACGAGGCGTTCTGGTTGGGCACGAGCGCACCCCAGATCCAAGCGACGTGAGCCTCGCATCTATTTGTCCCTTGCCGGAACGGATGGTGGAAGGAATGACGACGGTGGTGCACAATGTTAGTGATAGACGGGTAGGCAGTGCAGGACCGTAACTATTCCGAAGTGGAAGACGATTGCTATAGGATAGACGGCCTTCACTGAAACGTCATAACGGAGTACGAATGCAGTTGTGTCTACTCTCCGTTTTAATATATTCCCATAATTTGTTGCGATCCGCTGACATGACGAGCTGTCAGACATGCTTTGCTGCGTTGACTTCGTGGCTTTTACAGATGGGAGATTTCGAAATTCGCATTAGTCAAGCATCACTACGGAACCCCATGGTCGTTATTGGGACCAATAGATCCGTGGACGAGAATATTGCAGACATGTCTCTTGAATTGCTTTATTCCGACCATCCTCCAACGAGGTCTGATGCTGACCGAGGGTAGGATGGTGAACTCAATTAGCTTCCGAAAATCATACTGGGAGAGAACCAGAGGGAAAAAAAATATGGCGAGCATATTGTGCAACGAGATTTTGCTGCCGTTGCCGAAGAATAGGTTACAATGCGCGAATTACCAGGTATACTGACGGTCAATTGGCTAAGAATTGGGAAGACGATTCTTTACTTTATGATGTACAAGTATAAATAAATATCTCTCATGGTTTTTTACAGAATTGAGCTACTAAATTCCAGCTGGTAGGAACCCCCCAGACGCTCGGGTTAGGTACATGCCTTTGCGCGATGCTATACCGTACCTACCCGACTAGTAAAAAACGGTGTACTACTAGAACCCCCACCATTCTTAGGTACATATTATCTGGCAAGCGCTTACCTTCTTACCTCTAGGGTTATAGAGGTACCTGTAATGATACGTGATTAAGCTTCCAACACAGTGACACTCTGTCGCATACACCGTATAACTATGTAATCCGTAAGCTGAGTTGTGCTCTTTTTTTTTTTCCTTCTCCTTTTCCTTTCGCGATAACTGTTGACCTCGTGACAGTCTCACCGGTATTGTAGCTCAATTATAGGCGTTATACCATAAAAAGCGCTGAAGCTAATGCGATAGCTTCACTTTTTTTTTATACCGCTGGGGGGTTTCTAAGCGTTGTATGATGGTGGTGCGATGAAAGCTCGCCACTCACCACATATTCGGGCTATACCTGAAGAAAAAAAGCTGTGCGACGGAATGATGGAACGGAATACTGGATTGGAAGACTCGATCACTATGTGCGACGCCGAAGAAAGCGCTGGGTCCTACTTCCTCCAATATAGTAGGTACATGCCGGACATGCGTAACTGTCGCTGTACCGAATGTTACCTTCAAGTCCTGTTTTGTGCTTGACCTTAGGGTCCTTGGGGTCCTTGGGGTCTTGAGGTCTTGGGACCTTCAACCTTTGGACCTGAGAGAGGAAAAATAAAAAATAAAAACCCCCACTCGAAGATTCTTGGATACTCTGGTACTTCGGCCTACTACGGTAGACTCTTGCCCGTCTCTATCCAACCAACGGCGATCCCCTCTCTTACGAGACTCCTGTCAGGTAGTCAGGTAGTCAAGTAGTCAAGTAGCCAAGTATATGCAGCTAGCATCATGACAATTACCTAAGTAGGTATTAGCGATGCTGAGCTGGGTTAGTAGCGCCGTCTTCTTGTCTCCTGTTCTTGTCACTCCTACCCTTCCCTCCGCCTGCGGGCGTTTGTCTTTCGTCAGCTCAGCTCCAACCAATATCGTCAAAGTCGAGCCTCCCCGTCGTTCCACCGGGGACCTTATATCTCTCTCGTTGTGCCATGTTGTTCCACTCGTCTCCCCTCGTTTATAACGGATCTCATTCAGCGTTGGACTCTTGCATAAACTCCCGTTCCATTTTCAGTCCACTTTCACGACCAAACATTACCATTTCGCCTTACATATTCCATCATAGGGCCCATTCGCTTCTCGCGTTGACCAGCTATTCATCCTACCGGGTCCCGCGTCCACTACCCGGTTCGGGCGCATGTCGAGCAGTTCTCAAACAAACCCTTGCGTCTATAAAGATCACCATCTATACACATATCAGGCCTCAGTGGGGCTTCCTCGAACTACCACTACTTGAATCCCAAGTGTCCCACTTCCGACTACGCATCCCAAGACCCTGAGATCACCAGGCCGCATATCCTCCTCGCAGATATAGATAAAAGGATCCTCTGTTTACCTTTTATCCCCGTTCCTCATACTACTCCTACTAACCCCCTACACTCTATTCTCTCTTCAACCGCACATATGACTTCATATCCTCCTTTCATCATGGCACGAAGGCGAGATACAGACTTCTCTAGTCATTCCGCTAGCACTCGGGATACCAGGCAAAGCAGCGACTCGTATGACTCAAGAAGTACTGCCCCTACGTCTCTCTATGACAGCCCCGCGTCAACTAAGGACTCGAGTTCTCAAGCTCGTAAATTCCAGCCAGAATGCTACTACGAGGAGGATCTTTCGCCGGCTACGAGTTTATACCCGCGGTCGTCGGTTGACACATACTCATCGCAAGCTTCAAGTGCTGAATTTTCGGACGATACGGATACGGACGATTGCCCTGAATTTTCGGATATACCTGACTTGCCCCCCTACCGACACGATATCGAGGAGTTCAATGTTAGAGCTTCAACCCCCGAGGAATTCGCCAGTGTATTTCCGTCCCTGAATCGATTAACTATTCGTCACGATGATTTTACGTCGGATGGGAACATGAACCTAAGGGTGGACACCACCGTTCCGGGTAGAAGAAAGAAGACGCTCCAACTGTTTCACCTGCGCATGTACGATCTGAACAAGCGAGAGTTTTCTCTGAGACGGTATAGCCGGGATTCTGGCCGCGAAGTGTGCAACTCAAAACGAAAATACGTCGAGCCGCCCAGTTCCGCCCGCCCTAAATTGCAGCGATCGATGTCAACTGCGGTGAAGTCCTTAGCCAAGCGACCGCAACTCATCCGCATTCCTACTGGAGGCTCCGTCTTCTCGTCGAGGAGCCGACCAGGCACGAGTCACTCTGGTGCCTCGACCGATGATGACTTTACCGAAGCTGCCACCAGTCCTATTCCTATCGACAAGAAGCAGAAGGCCCGCCCAACACCCACGAATACGATCAAACTCGAGTTCTCTAATTATGCGCGTGTTGATGTGGTAAGGCGCGGAAAGAAGAATGCGAAGAAGTACGAGTTCGAATGGTGGGGCCACACGTACTCCTGGAAGAGAGTAGTGGACAAGCTCACGGGTTGCGTCTCCTATCATCTATTACGAGATGGTCACAACCACTCGCCTGTAGCGCACATCGTCCCCGAAACTCGATCACCGACCCAGGTTGCCGCTGATGAGGCTGCTGGTGGCTGGGTGCCGCCTTGTCACATGTGGATTAGTGACGAGAGTTTAGTCGACGCTATGACCGACGTTGCTGAGTAAGTCTTCATGAAATCAGCCTCCTTTTCCCCCTTAAACAAATACTAATGATATTATTAGCATCGTCGTTGCAACTGGCATCATGGCGCTTGTCGATGACTGCATCATGGAGCGTTGGCAAACAAAGAAGAGCCCTCGCGCCGTATTCCCGCTCTTATCTAGATCCCTAGATCTCAGCCCCAAGTTTCTTGTACAACAAATGTTTACCCGTAGGAATTCGGATCATCATCCGAGTCCATTACGCTTTCAGAAGGCCGTGCCGGTTTACTGAGAGCCGACCGACGACAGAAGATCCCGATCACTTAAGACGGGTTTAAACTATATTTGAGCACGCGGGGCCAGGCCGCCACAGTTTTTTGTTTGTTTTATTCTCCGTTGACGCATCATCTTGACGACCACAGCACCTCGGACGGGCGGCGTCCCGTCGAGGGCATATACCTTCGCTTCTTTTAATCCGACATTTTCTTATTATTTTTTGAAAAGGGAAAATAAAAAGGCACTCCTCAAGCTCGAAAATGTCGAGCTGACGACCGATGACGACGATTTGACGACGCAGCATCTCATCCTATGTTACCACCAAAAGTTTTGCTTCATCTATTGTCTTATTTCATATCCTTGGGTTTTTATTTTTCTTTTATTTTTATTTTTAAAAAAATACCTCTTCTCCGTTTCGGCCAACATTATTAGACTGAACGTCGATGGAGAAATCACCTCCAGCATCACTTACGGCATGTTATATATATTTTTATTGGATCTAGGGTATGCATCGCATTGGGCGGCAGCGGCAGCGGCAGCGGCAGCGGTAACGGCGAAGGCGAAGGCGCGCGCATGCATACTCACCTAGATATACTGCTTTACACGGTATCGGCGCTGTACATATCATATCCTTTTTGCTTTGTCTGTTCTTCTCGGGCCACGAGCATTGGGGGGTATAGGTGCATCGGTCGGCGGCGTATGAGTGTCTGGTTTTTACAAGTCTGTCAGACTATTGGTTTTTTTCCCTTTTCTTTTTTTTTTACACTACTACTACTACTACCATCATCATCGTCCTTGCGAGGAACAGCACGCATATCGCTAGCGTTGTTTTTCATTTGTTGTTTTTACTTGTATCAACGAACTATATACCTTAGGTGCCTATTAGGGACCCGGCTATGGGCGGAATCAGATTAGCTCTATGATGCCGTGAATTTGTCAAATATACATATTTTGATATATTCTACTAGTTACTTGACATTGTCGACGTGAAAATAATTGACTTGGATTGTGAAGAATGATCTTTTTCGTATCGTAGCTAGAGAATACATAGCTCATCTTTAGAAGTGCATGTCCTATTATCTGGCTACACACTCCTTAACAAAGTATTCCAAGTTGATGGTTCAACGAAGGAGTCTATTTGAAGTACCATTATAATATACCAACTACCAGTTTTCCTGACTAGGCACATGGACTAACGAAATAGCTTAACCTATAATCGACCGCCTCCTTCCCTTTAAAACTCATCATCACCGACCCCTTCCTCTCCCCTCGGTATACCAGCATCGAACCACCCGCCGAAATCTAACTTCATAAGCAGTCTATCGATCCCGCCTGTCCGCCTAGGCCTATACCCAGTCCCCTCTTCATCGAATACTTCATTGCCAGCGTCATTTTCCTCCTCGCCGTCTAATCCCCCGTCCTCAAGCTCAGCCATAAACGCTGAGTCAATACTCAGCGCTCTAAGGGCGGCGACGACAGCGCGCACGCCATCCTTAACGCCGGCCTCAACTTCGCGGATACGCATACGTACGTCGGCTTCCTCGGCAACTAGGTCCGCGAATGCGTCCACGACGCCTTCGTCCGCTTCGAGGTCTGCTGCCGCCCAGACCCCGTGGAGGCGGTGTACGAGGGCGACGAGGTGGTCGGTGTTCACTAGAAGTTCGTATAGGGGATTTGTGAAGGATGATTGTGTTAGGAGGAGGCGGCGGATAAGGGTCCGGAGGTATAGTCGGTGGGCTATGGCGAGGGTTTGAGGATCGTGATGCGGGGGGCTTGAGCTCTGTGGTGTCCGATCTGGTTCTGGAGGATTGTCTGTATTGCCAAGGCTATCTTGGCCATAGGAATCATTGCTGTTGCTGATATGCTTATCGCCGGACGAATTTGGTTTATCATGTTGTTCATGGCTTTTCTTGCCTATTATCCAGCCATGGAAGTCATCCCAAAGGCCTTCTACGACTTCAACCTGGAGATATGCTTCAGTTTCAGCCAGGAAGAAGATAGCGGCACTGCTCGTACTCCACGCGCTCCGCATTATAGACGAGCGCACAGAGGAACGCTCTCGAAGAACGCGTGTCCTTGAAGCACCGCTTCTAGTAGTACTATATGGAGGTCTAGGGGGTGCTGGATGGTGGCGGCGCAGGGCTGTTATTTTCCACAGACCCGTCAGATGGAGGTGAGAGCGGCGGATCGATAGCAGGTAAGAATTAATTGAAGTGTAGATCTGGACGTCAGATGCAGTTAAGAATAAGTCCAGAGGTGGCGGGATCTGAGATGTGAGGACCACGGGGACAGAGAAAAGAAGATTTCGGAACGGAGTGTCTGCAATACTAGTAGGTGCTTGATGGTCCATACCAGCCTTGCCCTTCATAGGGGTTGAAGCTTTGGTCTTGGATAGATTCAGCCGTAGTACATCTCGCGCCTTCTCTAGACCTTCATCTTCGTCTGCGTGCTGACCCTGCATTGAGCCTAGCACAGTCCATGTCTTCGTGAGAACTGCTGCGACTTCACCTTCTTTCACCATCACATTGCTAAGCCCAACCCGCTTCTCGTAAGCGAGGTTATCGGCACGCCGCCAGCGGTTGCGAATTACCTCATCAGCTTGCTGTGTAAGGGCCATAGCAAATTCGCCACGTCCAAGCAGAAAGAAATCACGGAATAAAACCAACATCTCAAGTACCCTAGATAGTGGCAATAGCTTCTGTAAGATTGTCCGAGACAATGTGAGCCGGATCGATGTGATAGCTCTCGAAAACGCGGCGCTGTTGAGGGGAGATTCTAAATCCGCGATGGTCTGAAGTTGGGACGAGAGGTGGCCAAGTCCATTGCTGCTTGGCTCTATACTGCTCCTGGTTTTCACCCGATTCAAGGATGTTCCGATAAACAGCATGGATGTGGCTGCAGATGTTGTAACAAATGATGGCAATAACCGCTGGTTAATCGAATATCCCTAGTTCCATCAGCAACGATAACTTTCAGAGTTGGCGGGAATAGAATTTCTCACTAGTTCGTCACGTTTCTTCTTCTGGATGAAGAAGTCTACATCCCCCAATATAGGTATGGTACCGTAGAGGACCCAAGCGGAAACTTGCTTCAGCCAAGCAGTTTCGGCAACTCTGACGAGGCTAAGCGCAGTCTCCCCAATATCAGCGTAGCCAGTCTGAAGCTCATCGCGTAATTTGTTAATAAGCTGCGCTGCTCGACAAGGAGAGCCCTCGTCCTCTTTGAGCATGAACTGGACCAAATCCCATAGCCATTCCATTCGACGAGTCCAGCCCGAAAACTCGCCAATGACGGCGGTCAGGGGGACGATATTATAAGCACCAACGAGGGAAGCATCTTTTCGAAGGATGCTTTCTTCAACTTCCAGCACTTTCCTCTGAAATGCGGCGAGATAGAGAGAATTGATAGCAGTCGATACTGCGCGGCATATGATAGAAGGGTGAGAGGCGCTGACCTGAGCAGTATAAGAAATGAGTTTGCAATGAAGATCACTTAGATGACCGGCGGTCCTCAATAGTTCCCTCTCTGGTGGTGATAGGATGGATTGTGCTCTGGGCTCGGTATAGTCATTCCTGAGAAGGGGCGAGGGGTGCCCCGATAGGGAGAGCAGGATCTCATGGAGCATTGTGGAGCTGACGAGCTGTTACGGTGTTAGAAACGCGCTTTAGAGACTTGCGAATTCATTCGACCGTAGGAGCTTAACCCTTGTAAGACATGTGGAGGCTTCTTAGACCGGATCTTATCACCGATATCCTGAATTAAGAGAATAATGGAACCGAGGCATTCGTAGCGGCACATCTGAACGGGTAAACACGCCGACAGTACTGTGTATCGTAGACATGAAATGGCGATCTGGATGAAGGTAGTTGTCGATAAAGAGCAAAGTCATTCTTCACCTTTTAATAATAATAATAAATTTTCAGCCAGAGCAACTCGGAATTTCAGACATCTTCATATTTGCATAAAAGCAATGGACCCTGCGAAATGGATTTTCTTTGTAAATGGGACGTCAATGGGGCGTACCTATGTAGATTGAGCTAGTCGCACCTTGTTTATGAAGCACTTGTCTCCTTTCTCGACTTCTTCGTCGCGCCTGCTTTCAAATCTAAGCGCGTCAAGCGTAGCAGTGCACGTGACTTTATATCCATGTACCTGTACATATGTAATTCTACGTCAGATTGATATAACTAGTACCTACTTTAGGTACATAACCTCATGTAATTAATAAATTACACTACCTATTACACACTCATGTTTGCTATGTTTTTTTTGTTCCCGTCTCAGTAGATATTTTATTACGGTCGTAAACTTGGGCAACTTCAAAGTTTCTATAGTATGTCGCTAACGTTTCGGCGCCTTATTGTTTGATGCGCTACTAGTGCTTGCTGAATCTGGAACCAAATACGCCTTGGAGCTGTCAGACCTCTTTACTGGCATTGCACTACTAGTATCATCCCCTACAATGATTTCACCTCCCCCCTTTACTTTTCCAACCACCATACCCTTTCCTACCGCTTTTATAACGGCCTTTCGAGAGACTCCTGTAACATCGATATAAACTAGGCCGACATTCTTGACACTCCCACTTAGGTGCTTGGAAAGCTCTCCAGCTTCGGCTCCCCATTTGTGGGCTACTATGTTTGTCGCGGACGACGATGCCGAAGTTAAGAGATTGCGTGTTGCATGGTCAATTCCATCCGCGACAGTCGTAAAAGCCATTAAACTCTTGTTCAATAGACCAGGCTTGAATGACTCAATTGGTTTTCCATCCTGATCGAAACCCCTTTTTCCTTCCCTAACACCGCGCCCTGCGACCGTAGCCCCCACATTCTGGGCCAACCTGGTCACTTGCCCAACCGTTTTAGACGACAGCTCGGCTACACCTCCCGAGAACGTGCCTATCCGGCGGACTCGTTCATGTGTTGCAGGCGTAAATGTCACAGCTTTACTAGTGGGTTTCGTTTTCTTAACAAAGGTATCCGAGCCGCTCTGCATAGCATTGGTGACGAAATCTGACGTGGTTATGATTAGTCGAGATGCGTACGCTGCTTTCGATACGATGAACGACTTTTTGTAGGCTGGATGCAGTTCCATTTCCAAGGTTTCCGGCGACGCGGGGACTACGGCAAGTTTGTTTGTTCCTTCTTCCGGAAGGGTAATCTCGACAGGATCTGTTATTGTGTTAATTGTTGCTAAACGAAGCTCCAGGGAACAGCGATGCATCCATACCTTTGGAGCCTGGTTTCACGCCAGACTCAATGATCTGGAACCCCTCCGATAGTTCTCCTATAACACTACCATCTTCCTCATCGACTAGTACAATCTGACCGCCTGGCTGAGCACTTTGACTGCCCTTTACGTAGCCCTCACCAGGTTTGTATGAACCCGGATTATATGCTGGAAGCTGCTCCGAAGACTCAGCCTTAGACTTGGACGTTTTTGGCGATGATCTAGTAGAAGTCGGCGGCGTTGACGACGAGGACTTCTCTTTCTCCTTTTCTCTTCTTGCAGCCTTTGGCGGCGGTGCTCTTTCGAGAAACGCAGTACATTGCGCCAGGATTGTTTCGAAGGTGTCTATATCCTCTTGAAGTCCTTTACGACTGCCGACTGGAGGGAATTCGATGCGCGTGAAGGCACCGCTATCGGGACCGAGATCCCATCTTGGGATGAGGTAGCTCCTGGGCGGTTGGTGGTAGATCTGAGTAGTCGCAGGTAGCGGAAGGTCTAATTCGGGTGGTAGATGAAGATGAAGATAGAAATCTTCAGCAGCCGGCCCATCCTGGCCGTCTGGCGAAATAGGTTCAGCGAGGGGAGATGAGGTCGGAACCATTAACAGTGACAATGTCTGCGGTCCAGCAGGTGTCAGGGACTCTTCCTTCCCATAGGCGAGGTGGTAGGCTGAGACGCCTTGAATAGCGTATAATAGCCTGGGATCCTGTTGGGGGCGCGATGTCAGTACTGCAGTACTACAGTATGCACAATGACAGCATCATAGAGTGCACCAACTTACATTGTGTCCAGATGCCATCTTTTCTCGAGGCACAAGGATATAGCGATCTGGAATTGATTCCTGAGAAATTGTCGCTTGGTAGCGAATGGCTTACTACACGAGAGACTGTCGTGTATTCCGATTTCTAATAGTAACAAGATCTAGATGCAGTAAATACGGCGGCTATTAGATGGGAGGATTGGGATGGGGGTATGGAGATATGGAATTATGGAATTATCTAGCGCAGCCAACAGGAATAAAGAATTAAGAATAAACAAGATTGAAATGTCGTTGGCTCTGGTATATTTAGTGCACAATCGCTAAAGTCGGAGAGGCAAGGTGAATGAATGAAAGAGCTTCCAGCGCTTAAAGACAAGCGCCGTGTGGTTACAAGACTGGAACGTGGTGTGTACGAGAGGCCTCATAGCGACGTCATTGGGTGGTTTCAGTGTGATGGCCACTGTGACTCCCTGCCAATACCCTCTAAAAAGAAGTGCATAGGTACCATCATTGATATGTGTTAGGTAGTGTATGTGCTACATGTTTTTACATTTACATGTACCCAGGTATCTCTCTGAAGGTGTTTCTATCCCTTCCTGTCTAAGGGGCAGTTTCGCGTGACCTTGGCACACGAGCACACGAGATAACTCAGGTAAGTTAGGTAGTAACCTAGGCATGTACTTGACCTACTTCACACCTAAAAGATGAGGGGCAACTTTTAGTCAGGTAAGTGTAAGTCCTAAAATACATCTTATATTGGTGGGGGCTGAGGGGTAGAGAGGAAAGAGAGCGGAACTCACCTAAGGGCTACCTCTATGTAGTGAGGGTTAGTCAGTCCTGCCAGTACATTAGGTACCCCGTTCCTTCTCCCTCACCTCCCTAACCTCTGTGGCGGGTTAACGAGGCGTTAGTGAGATTTCTCCAAAAAAAAGAAAAAAAAAAAAAAAACCCCCCCAAAAAGACCCGTCCTACATCCACTCAGAGGCTTGGAGTGTGGGTTGTTGGTGACCGGTGCAGTTAAATCCCTGACAGTTCTTCTCTTATTTGACCACATATTACAAAATACATGGCCAAGAGCCTCATGACAAGTCAGTGGCAATAGAGCTCCTGCTATTGCTGCTGTTGCTGCTGCTGCTGCTGACGACGCAGCCCTTTACTTATGCGCTGCGTAGACGAAGAAGCCAAGATAATTCAATAGGACATATTCAAGATAGCTATGACAACATGTATTGGCTGCTTCTTAGGTCTGAGATGATAGATCCTCAAAGATCTGTCTCAAGGAAACCGGAAAGGATTCTATCTTCAGCCAAATCGATCCCGTGCGGTAAACGTGCATATCTGCAGCGGAGACCATGAAACCGGTCAAAGTTGCCGAAACATGTGCAATAAATATCTCTGCATTGCTCGGCAACTTAAGGCCCTATACAGCAACTAGAAGAAATAGAACGGGTCATTGAGCAACCCAAAAGCATCAGCTTTAGAAAACCTCGGCGCCAACATTTCTTATCCGAGACTCTTTTAAGTTAGTCATTCTTTGGATTAATAATAGAGATGACCCTTCTGAGCCTGCTAGAAACCAGACCCCCCCCACGAGTCTCGGATGCAAGCGCTGGTGGTTGGACCGGGATTCAAGTATGTGTCCCGAGGAACGTTACAGCCTACCGCCATTGACGACTTGCGAGTCGCAAAAGATGACCGGTATTCCACATTCTACACCAACACATCACCAAGGATTTATGAAAAATGACTGTTGGACGTTCCTCAATAACTATTCTGCCAACATCTATATAGGACAATATCTAGGACTACAATTATTCGGCCTAACCTAACGTACATTTGTTGAATGCAGCCTTCACAGTGCCTCGTTGCTTTAGTAGGGGAGTTTATCCGTATGTTAGGTATGTATGTATGTATAACACCCCTTGTCAATATTATGAGTAAGGAGACAGGCTACCTAGGCTACCTACATAGGGTGACGGATGGGTAACATCTGAGCACATCGGCCCGTGGACGTGTCAGGAAACGTTAATACGACCTACCACACCGAGTCTTCTTCCTTCGAACGAGTACCAACAGACGAGAAGGGCTAACAATTCAAGGATTTGCTTTTTTCCCCTTCTATATACACACTATTTTATCTTTAAATTATAGTCTGCAGCATCATATGCTGTCGCAAATGGCATATCTTCTAATGCTGTGCATCCTCAGTTCTCATCTTGTAGCATCGGAACCACCTTTATCAAATCATCGGCCCTGATATCTGTGTTCGTTCCTTTTTCCCTAGGAATAAGGAAGCCCTCCCGGGGCGACGTGCATATGAGCCTTGTCGGGGACCCGCAACCGCGGCCTGTGCGCCAGATGAGCGCTTTCGATCAGGTCCAAGACTCCAAGCTGCTCGTTCATTGGATATCCAAAGGAAAGCCGATCTTCGTCCGCCCTCCAACAACTGCTTAGCTTGGGTAGATTGGTCTCTACCCGACCCGTCCGTGTCCGGGGAACTTTTAACCCTTGGAGCCTTCTAGGCTTGCTTTACCCGACAAGGACGAGCTATTTCCCTTTCTCCAGTGCCCACTCCGACGTAGACACTGTAAACTCATCCCATCTATGTATCTTCGTCTGCCAATATCAGATTGATACTCTCTCAAAGTGTTGCACGCTTAGGGGTTTATTTTTCGTCCATCATATTCATATTCCTCATATTCCCATTCTTCGTACTACTACAGGTCACTTATTAGGCCCTTTCCATTTCATGTTATCAATGTGTATCCCCGATATTATAGCTAGATTACCCCTTGTCCATAGCTATACGGCTGCCGTATAGGTGTTTACATTTTTAAGTGTGCTTATGCCGAAAGACGACGAAGCTCTATACTAGATAACGTTAGAAACTCTCAGCTACGACCGCGCTCCTACAACTAGCTGTTGTTTACGAGTCGCGCCCCATTTGCGGACAGTCGCAGCTCGATGCTGTAGCACATTACTAGGAATCGCATCTGACCATTCAATTCGATTAAAGGACGATCCAGAAAGGGGTCCCGGAACACAACACATGGTTTTCCCGTTACTCAAATACCAATCATCTTAGGAATACGAGCACAATCGTCTTCACTCAAACTTGTCTTTTGAAGTATCGTGTCCGACCCCGCGGCGTCGTTCGCTCCGCGAGTTGTCTCGAAAAGGTCTACTAGGCCGTTTGCAATCCATCTGTGTCTTCCGGGTCTGCCTTGGACCCAGCCGTCACCATTTCCACTCCAATTCGTATCCAGTCGATACTCTCCTCTCCCGATCGGTTAGGCGCCGATGAGAATTCGAATATAGGTCAGCATCAAGCTGCTCCGCAGAGGCAGTTTGACGAAGCGGTCCCTTCCGCGGATACTACCCTCAAGCACCAAATCCCACCAGTGCCACCCAGTCAACAGCTTTCCAATACCGATACATCACGGGTAAAGGCTCTTGGAAACGTCGCCGCTCGGGGGCTGGGGGATGACGAGGCTAAGGCAATGGTAGCAGGCAGCATTGAGGGGAAGAAACCCCCAAAGATGCGCCCCCCAATGCGATCTAGCATTGCCTGCACACGTTGCCGGAAGAGTAAAATAAAATGTACGTCAATTTGCCAAGGATAAAGTTGCGGGCATAGTTCTTACTCGACACCTCTCATGACCAGCTACTAATCTGAATAACTAGGTGAGAATACTGGCGGTACAAATCCTTGTGACGGCTGCATCAAGACGGGAAAACAGTGTATCTTCAAATTGCCCGAACCTGCACCTCCAAAGAGAGCCGAGCCACCTACGCTTGCCAGGCAGGAACGAGACGGAGGATCTGATAGGAAGAAGCTCAAAAAGATAGACGAGATATCGAAAGGTGATAATCAAAAAGCAAGTGTTTACGCTGAGGAGGTACTTTCAGCACCTTTCTTAACTGAAGACCTGTGGGAGCAAGTATTAGATCTCTACAAGCTACATTTCGCCCCGGAACTTCCCTTTCTACACTTACCCACAATGAAGGAGAAATTGGGGCGCAAGTTCAAAAATCAACAGTCGGACGGTAACCCGGATCTCAACTTCAACTTGGTGCTACTAGGCGTCCTTACTCTTACCGCACGCTTTCACCCAGACCTCGTCAAATATCTCGCCCATATTTGCAGTAACCAACCCGGCAACGCTAGGACTAGACCGGTTCAGACGCCGCTTGATCCCGCTACAGCGTCTGAATATTATGCCGACGTTCTTACCATGGCTTTGGGTCCGATACGAACGGCGATGAAAACTGCCTCCGTCGAGAGGGTGGCAGCTTTTCTCATGTTGGGATTGTACGAGTGGAGTCAAACTCTGCCGAGGACGGGAGGACTAGGCGCTTGGATGTACGTTGGTCTTGCCATTAGGATGGCACAGTATTTAGGGCTTGGGTTTAGCGACTCACCCGACTCTCCCGACTCTCCTGACGACCAGTCTAAATCTTTGTCTCAGAAAGCATTAGAGAAAGAAGTCAGGAGGCGGACCATGTTCAGCTGCTTTATTCTAGATCGCATGCTCTCTTGCGGTAAGGAACGAGTGTCTATCATACAATCAGAGGATATAAAAATCCAACTTCCATGCTCCGAGGATAAGTTTGATCTAGCGATGGAAGCTCGCACGGGCTTCCTCAAGGATAGAGGTCGGCATGGCATGGACGATAGTGTACTCGCTCGGTTTATTCAGTTGGTAGATATATGGGGAGAGATTTCGAAGTTTAGCTCATCAGGTGGACGCCTCAACGACAAGGAAAAGGAGCACCCACCATGGACTAAGGGGAGCACTTTTTATCAGCTTTCCGAGAAGCTTGCAGAATTCGATGCGGAACTTCCCGACACTTTTACGTTTTCACGGTCCAACTACTTCAAGCATGAAAACCACCAGGCTTCCAGTGTATATGTGCTGTTGCACATGCTTAGGTGTGTCTGCTTAATCATGCTACACCGAGAATATATACCCTTCGTACCTGTTCGGTGCAAAGAACCAGAAGGACCTCTCGATAAACCCATCTTTCAGGAGGACAAATTCGGCCCACCTCCAAAAGACTTTTGGATGTCTAGTGCGGAACAGGTATTTAAGGCGTCCCGGGGGATTATTGATTTAATTGAGATATGCCAAAGGAAGGACAAGTTGCCCCAATCAACCATCGTCCTCTTCGCGATCTGGACCGCCTCTTTTGTAGGGTTGTATGCCGAACATTTCCCTCAGATGGACACGGAAAAACACATGTTGGAATATGATTTCGAAACTACACGGCAATCCGAATCCGCATCCGAAGTATTTAGACGTGGGTCGGTGGCATTCGCATTCGTAACGCTTCGTAAGATGTCTATGTGGCTCAAGATGGCATCTACATATGTGTTGATTCTGCGGCAGATGGACGACTATTTCGGGAATATTAAGCGGGATTACTATAAATTTGCGACAAAGAACCGTGGAAATAAGGAAAGACCCTCCCGGGTTCGCGAAGGTGGCACTGGCGGAGGGGTTGAAGAATATAAGCCTTTGACCGGGAAGCTAAAAGACTTTGGGTTTCTCCAAATTGAGGGTGAGAATATTGAGAGTCCACATCGAACATCGCCCAGCCCCATGCCATCACGAGGGATGGAAGCTCCAGATACGTCGACCAAGAGCAAAACACCAAAACTAGCTCCACCTGGATCTTTTACGGCAATCAATCACACTCCAGTGGTGTCAGCCCCAGATGTCGGGCGTACATTCGCCAACGAAGCAGGTTATCCAACACCTCACCCTGAGTCGTACGCCGAGGCTTGGCGATGCCCGCCTCAGCAGCAGCAGGAGCAGCAGCAGCAGCAGCAGCAGCAGCAGCAGCAACAGCAACAGCATCCGCCGCTCCAGGTCTATACTACGTCGGAAGAACTACTGGATACCACGGCCCTCGCCACCGAAGCTCACGACCGGCTTTTCTGGGATAATCTCAAGAAGGAAGAACCGCGCCGTATCGGCACGATAGGAGATCTTGGTTACTTCTCGAGCGGAGACTCCCAACTCCCCATGGCCGACATGCCCTTTGGAGATTCGACTTTAATTCACGGCCTGCAAGATTCGTCTTTCCAATACCTACAGCAGATGGCGGAGTTTTAAGGTTCCAAGCAGCGAGAAGAGTCAATAGGAGAAGAAGTGTTATCGGGCAGTCTAATCACGCTATAGGGGGTTTTCGGGGTTGCATGATAGCGAAGAGGAAAATGGGGACATGACGTTTTCATAACTAGGCGTTTGGTGGTGATTATCTAGGTAGATATGCCGGTAGCATATCCTGTTGTGTACGAGGTGATTCATATCGAGGTTGGCCGGGTTGTGTGTCGCTCTAATGGTTGCTATGTATTTATCTCGTTTCTCAGATATCCAAGGCAGTTAAGTTGTAAGGTTAGCAGTTGCCGTTGCAGCGCCCGGCTTGTCGGTCGTGCGTGCTTGTGAATGTCGAAAAGATTAATACCTAGCGAAATTTATTGGCGAGTCGGACTGAACTTGTTGCGGTATTGTGTCGTTTCCTTCTCTCGGCTAAGGGGACATGTGTGTATTCGTTCGCATGGGCAGATGTGAATATCGACTCTACGGTAGTTGTATGTTGGTGTTATGGCAATATGGGAAATGAGCAATACTTACCTACGTATAGAATCCAGGCAGGTAGGCAGTCCATATCCGCGAATACATCATCTTTTATACATATATCCCCGGCAGCTCTACCGGCTTAGGTACCAAGGCGGGCCGATCCCGTGGGAATCGCCGCTCGGCTATTGGTATTGATATTAACACTATATAGGTGATTTAGATGATACCTACGACAGACTCGTATAATTAGGTAAGGATAGGTTGGTTAGGGTAGGGGGTTGGGAAGAAGCGCTAGTGGCGGTAAGGCGTCTGGGATAAAGTGAGATAGACTGCCGGGCCGGGTAACAGTGGAGGGTAATCTGCGTAGGGGTCCTGGGGAGTGGGAGCCTTATGGATATATGATATGATGGGATGAATAGGATTGAGAACGGTGGTTAAGACTTCGAGAAATGCGTCTATAATGGTAGGCATACGTAACATGATATGATATGATATGATATGTATTTAACTATGCTGTCGCGAAATCCTGTGAGATTCATTTGCTTAACTACATTGTATATAGGCCGAAATTCGCAATTCGTTACACACGGGCTACGACGGATTTGATATGTCGTATAATATGCCCTAGGAAGAATATCACATCGTTGAACCTAGCGCGGGAGGCTTATCGCTTGTAGTTATTTGACTACCCCCTTAAATTTACCAGGTATTCTCCGAGATTTATAAGTTATCTAAGTTAGGTACGTTAATGTACCTCATAGATGATAGCTAAGTCTACAACGGAGAAGACAATTCCAGCCTCACAATAACTCAGACGGGCTCACGCATAAAGGCATATTAATTGTGGTCTGATGATTACGCTGCGGAGTACGGTCAATTGCGTGTCTCTGCCTCATCTCGCAAGATACCCAGGTGGACTACAAAGCCGGGGTTCGACCGTAATCCCTCAGTTAAAGCGTTATCTGGAATGCGCCATGTCCGGAAATACCTGCTGAACTCCTTTATCCACGACTCAAATATCTCCGGATCTCTAAGTTGCTGCGCAACTAGACAGACGGCGGTCTTGTCGGCGCCATTCTCGTCCGATGCTCTCAATCTACATACGTCAGCACAGGTTTGCACCAGCGGTTGGATCAGCGTGTCGTTATAGATGCAATCGCAAGCAATGACGAGGTCAAAGCTCTTGACCTTATCGCTTCCTGTAAGGGACGGTGTCACCTCGTCCAACTCCCAGTCTAGCGGGACGAATCGTAGTTCAGCCTTGGGATAGACAGCCGACGGCTTGCCTTTTCGCTTTTGAGAAGTAGAAGTAGTCTTAGTCTGCTTTGGGTTTCTCAGGGGACTATTTTCATTGATGTTCTTCTCTACTAGTCTCGCGACGTAGGACTGGTCTGTGAGGGTATACTTTGCGACCAATGGCGCAAGAACCAATCCCACTAGGCCAGAGATTCCACAACCCAATTCCAGCACATCGGAACAGGATGATAATATGCCAGAGGCCCAGAGGGGATTATCGGAAGCGGCTAACCAATCGGCTATGAGCGGAGTGATTTTCCACACAACAGCGCCCGTGGTACTTCCTGGACGGTTTAAGATGGTTGGTGATTGATGAATTACGTAGTCCTTGCCAGCAACGCTGAGGTCCAACGTGGTCGCCTGAGGATCCACGAAGCCTAAGTTCTGGGACGGGATATCCTGGGAGTATAGTAAGAAGGTTTCTGATGAGGGTCGTGTGTTAGTGGAGATGGAACGGAAGGTCGGTATGTAAGAGGGTATGTAAGAGGAACGGAGACTCGGTCTCAATCTTGCCTTCTTCCGGGTCTGATATCTCTGGACCGAGCTGATCAAGCAGGGACGGGAACGCCATTATTGATTGATTTAGCTGCAACGCCTCTTGACGCGCAAGTCTACAGCCACACATGTCAGGAACGCTGCATTGTGATTCGTACATACATACTGAATATCATGAGAGTTGCTCACAGGAATTACGTGTACAAGACGGTTTAGGGATCTTATAGATCGTCTAAAACCTTCCTAGAAGAAAAAATGCGGCTTATTACCTTAGGTATGTATATGTATATGGTATATAGCTGGATAGTAGGTGGGATTTGCAATGTCTTGGCTAAATTCCCCTGGGATGTACGAAGTGTAGCATTCATTCGTATGTACGTATGCCGGTGGTAGAATTTGCAATTGCAACGCTATTTGAGATAAGCTGTCAGGAGATGTGTATTCGAATAGATTGGCTCAACAGAATAAATCGATGAAACGAATAAAACGGCTTGTCCTCTTGGCGTCCCAATACCGTTGGGGATTATAAGAAGGAGAGGCTTAGAGACAACTACCAAGTAGAAAATTCGGGTTTACCTATTGAAGATTTAGATGCACACATACCTAAGAGGTACATACATAAGAATGTAGTGTAGGTACCTAGGTATGTAGGTACCCACAGAGCAATTAGTGCCGTAACTATGGGTATAACAACAGACGCTAAACTCACCCAGGGTCTAGGGGATTAAGTCTCGGCACCCTCAAAGGCTCAAATTGGCAAGGGGTATGGTTTTATTGGAACGGAGTGATACTAGTGTCGTCATGGGGCAAGCCTGGAAGGTAAGAGCTTAGCAGCCAGGAAGCAGCTAAGGATCTTGGATGCATTGGGGAAGCCCCAGAAAAAAACCCGCCTGCACCTTCGACTTACAAGAATCAAGAAACGTCCAAGACAATATTCTTCATCTCTTCTTCATAACAACTCAATAAACCTTTAGGTACCTAACTAAGGTCGCTTGGATAGATTAATGAATGAATAAGAGAGATTATTACCTTTCTAGCCGGCCTAACCCCATTCTCATAACTTATTAACCTAGACAGTTCATCATCTTCCATCTTCCGCCTTCTGTGGCCTACACCAACCTAAGCATTCGTGGCCCTTCGTTTACATCATCGTCCGGATTTCCTAAGTCTCCCACACCGAACCTCCTGTATTCCAACCCGCAACTATGGCGAGCACGGACGAGTGGCGAGAAGCAAAGCTAAGGCATGTGGTCCTTCAACCCAAAGCCACCGCAAAACCACCGTATTCCATTGAATCGCCGGGAGCCGAAGCCGTTGTGGGCGAGACGAAACCCCGTAGACATCCGTTGACAAAGGATGGACTTATCACCAAACCTTCCGATGACATCACTACCGTCTATGAGCTCCTACGAGTGAGCGTTGCCAAGTTCGGCAATGCAAAAGCCATGGGCTCTCGGCGCCTCGTGCGCACCCACCAGGAAAGCAAGAAGGTCAAGAAGATAGTGGATGGTCAGGAGCAAGAGGTGAACAAGGCTTGGACATTTTTCGAACTCGGTCCCTACGAATACCTCACATACAATGACTTCGAGAAGTTGGTCTTAAATCTTGGTTCTGGTCTGAGGAAACTTGGTATGAAAAAAGGGGACAGAGTTCATATCTTCGCTGCCACGAGCGCCAACTGGCTGGCTACTTCGCATGCCGCCTCCTCCCAATCGATGCCAATTGTAACCGCCTACGATACGCTCGGCGAGGAAGGATTGAAACACTCGATGGTTGCGACAGGTGCCAAGGCCATCTTCTTGGACCCTCATCTAATACCTACGCTTGGCAACGTCCTCAAGGATGCCACCGAAGTCCGTTACGTCATTTGGAACAACCAGCACCAAGTCAGACAGGAATACATGAACAACCTAAAGAGCGCCTACCCCCACATTAAGGTCGTGAGCTTTAAGGAGTTGGAAAAGCTTGGTAGAGATGAGCCGTTTGACCCAGTCCCTCCCACTCCCGAAGATCTCTGCTGTATCATGTACACTTCGGGATCCACGGGCACCCCTAAGGGGGTCCCCCTTAAGCACAGGAACCTCGTTGCTGCCGGTAAGCATCGTTATTCGAGAATGAGATTATACCAAGCTAACCCGGTCAACAGTTGCCGGCGTCAGTGTTGTAGTCCAGCCCTTCATTGGTCCCGGTGATGGTCTGTTAACTTATCTTCCATTGGCCCATATTCTCGAGCTTGTTTTCGAAAATGCCTCTATATACTGGGGATGCACTATGGGTTACGGAAACCCAAAGACATTGTCAGATGCCTCGGTTCGTAACTGTTTTGGCGATATTCGCGAGTTCAAACCCTCCGTCCTTGTGGGTGTGCCGGCAGTATGGGAGTCTGTCAAGAAGGGAATAACCTTCAAAGTCCACGAAGGTGGTCCGGTCGTCCAGAATATGTTCTGGGGCGCACTAGCATTGAAGGCTAGACTTTTGGCCACCGGTCTGCCCGGAACTAGCCTGCTTGACTCTATTGTTTTCAAGAAGATCAAGGAGGCGACCGGCGGTCGACTAAAGCTCTGCCTCAATGGCGGTGGTCCTATCGCAAAGGACACTCAACGATTCATCTCTATGGCCATCGCACCGATGATCATCGGTTACGGCCTTACGGAAACCAATGCTATGGGTTCCCTCATGAACCCTCTTGAGTGGACATCCGAGACGATCGGCGCAATGCCCTCATGCATTGAAGTTAAGCTAGTTGACTACCCGGATGCAGGTTACTACGCGACGAATAAACCAAACCCTCAAGGCGAGATTTGGATCCGAGGCGCCAGTGTAGCAGAAGAGTATTACCAGAATGAGAAGGAGACTAAGGAGAATATGGCTCCTGGCGGTTGGTTCAAGACAGGAGACATTGGTGAATGGGATTCCAATGGTCACCTGAAGATTATCGACCGCAAGAAGAACTTAGTCAAGACCTTGAACGGCGAATACATTGCGTTGGAAAAGTTAGAGTCTATTTACCGCTCAGCGCAGGTCGTGGCCAATATCTGCGTGTACGCGGATCAATCTAAGGCTAAGCCTATTGCGATCATCGTGCCGGCAGAAGCAGCGTTGAAGAAGCTAGCCGCCGAAAACGGGATACATGGGTCCAGTCTGGAAGAGCTTGTGCACGATAAGAAGCTAAATGGTATCGTACTAAGAGAGCTTCAAAATGCCGGACGATCTGGTGGCCTGTCCGGTATCGAGATCATTGAGGGAGTTGCGTTGTCAGACGAGGAATGGACGCCGCATAACGTAAGTCACTGAACCGTTTATAAACTAGTTCCGCGAGCTAACTATCCTATACAGGGTCTCGTAACCGCAGCCCAGAAACTCAACCGTAAAGGTATTCTCGCCAAGTACGAAAAGGAGGTGCACGAGGCGTACGCCTCCTCGAGCTAGGTGTCGGGAGACAACCTCGAGCCTTTTTGGGTGTCTTGGCTAGGTTGGTGGTGGTGGTGGTAGTCTTAGCCAAAGATAAAAAGCTATATGGATTAGGTAGGCTTATGTCGTTAGAACATCATAGCACAGGGCGTCGCGAGGGAGAGATTGCAATTAGAGTTGACGATCGAGACGACGCTGCGGACTTTCATTTCACGATGGATGCTGTAATGGTTTTTATTCTGTTTGAGTTGAGCGTTTTTATTTTATGTTTTTGTACTCGCGTGTACATTTGCAGAAGAGTAATGGTACGAGGGATGCATATGCTTGTACCCTGAAAGCCGGCTCGGGCGGAAGGGAGGTACACCTAACAGGTAATATATAAGTCTGGTTATGCTATGGGCGTGTCTTGCAGTGTATATTCCTAGTAAGACTACTTTAAAGGTGAAGAGTATTTGGGCATAACTACTAGATTAGAAACACTGGGCTCTAGGAAGACCGCTGAGCTAGGTATATTGTGTGGATGTTTAATTGTTGGTCAACTAATCATCGTTCATAATAACGGATAGGTTACGCCTAATATGGGGGGTGATAACTGCGACGATTATGATTATAAGTTACAGTAATAACACTATGTTCTGTCTAGTTATTTAATGGCTTGTTTTTGTAGTATAGAAATAGTCTGTTATATACTAGGTACTATTTAGCATAGTGTATAAGTCTTTCATTTATACGCAGGTGACTAATAGAATACGATATTATTAACCAATCTATGAAACTAGGTGGGTATACTAATTATATACTATGTTACCTTCTTATATACCTGTAATCATCTGTGAACAAGACCTTAGAAATTGCGAAGCTCAACCCTTCCTTAGCTATTATCATTATGTGCTCCACATCAAGTCTAGTACCTAGGTATACAATAGAAACGGGTAAGTTGAAGAAAATAGCTGAGCACACATGTATACTATACACTAGGTTAGGTCCCTCTTGCAGATCAGAGTACTATTTGGTTTCCTGATGTATTATTTTACACTACGAGGTGGGCAGATCTTCCAACGTGCATGGCGCTGTGTATACCGGGATCGCATCAGTACGTCATTTTAGTAACTCAGCCTGGACCATAGCCTTAAGGCTGTTCGATAAGAAAGTACCTATCCCATCCATCTATTATATATGTATGTATGACTCCGCCTCATATACAGATAGATAGATAAAATTGAGAGATTTCCCCGGCCTCAGCCACCTTGGTCAGAGGGCGGGGTGATAAGAGGGCGAAGCAGTTTATGTATTGGCATCTTTAAATTAAGACTTTTAACGGCTTCTTCCAGATATGTAGGTATAGTTATAGGGTAACATCAAGTTAAACATCACTATCAGATCAATAATCTAGAACAAACCAACTAGATCTTAACAAACATAAAAGCTCGAACACGGAAACTGACGTCACGTTACACGTATATATAGGTATATTATGAGAGAAACCCCAGATCTGTAATAACGTATGCGGCGTTAAGTCTAATCTCGTACAAAGTAGAGATTGCCTATCTAAAAGAAGGCTACTCACTTGCCTTGCCTGCTGCGCCTCGTTCTAGAAAGCCCGGGAGCAATTGCGGCTGCTGCTGCGGCTGCGGTAGCCGAGGGACCCAGTCTATTTAGGCCTGCGGACCTAGTTCCGGAGGACGAGGTGCTTGGCCGGTGCTTGATCATCACATTAGACTATCCTTAACCAGAGCGCCAGAAAAAAAAACCCCCCGGGATCTGGTCAACAACATACAACCGCGTTTATCCTTCTCTTGGAATATAGATGCCCGTGTAGGAGACAGAGAAAGGAAAATTTGATACACTGGCAGCAACCTTCCAAACGGGACTTTCATTACGACTTTGTCGTCTTTTGTTTTCTTTCTGGTTTGAGCTCTTGTTCTCTGCTAGGTCCTCTTCCCGTATTCCCGAAGTCGTCCGCTCTGGAAAGCCTCATTGCTGTCTAACCACACTCTTACGCAATAAGAATTATACCAGCCCGTCGTATAGAGAGAGTGCCGAGACAATTGTCTCGTCGCGTTTACTGCCTTCTTTAAACTCCTCCATATCTAGACTGCCGTTTTCGTCCTTATCCATCATGCGGAAGATCTTCTTGACACGCTTTTCGGGGGTATCTTCGTCCTCGGGAAGCTTCACCATCGAACCGACCTAATTCGAACCACAATTAGCACGCGTTGACTATTATTGGCTCTGAAATGGTGTATATATACCATTTTGTAGATCGCTTCCACGATCTTGAGCATCTCATCATAGCTAATCTTGCCGTCACCGTCGATGTCGTATAATTGGAAAGCCCAATCAAGTTTGTCCTCCATCTTTCCTCGGCTTGTGACGCTCAGAGCGCAGATGAATTCCTTGAAATCGATCGAGCCGGACTTGTCCGAATCGAAGACGTTGAATACATAATCTGCGAATGAAGATGGATCACCAAATGGAAAGAATTGTCGGTAGATCTTCTGGAATTCTTCTTTCGTGAGCATACCGGATGGGCAGTCTTTTAAGAAACCTATGACGCGATAAGTACAGATCCGGCCAGTAAATTGCAGCAACACAACACAACGACATGGCGGTAACTAACCCTTGTACCATTGTTGCAGTTCCTTCTTGTCGAAATGCGTGGATTTCTGGAGTTCGGCTAGTTGCTCTTGAGAGAGTTTCGATTGACTAGATAGTTTGCATTAGTCGTATTGGCCGGTATTTCAATGGGAGACAATGGCGATGAAGTTATCTCCGTCGTCCCCTACATGAAAGAGAGAGGAATTCTCGCATCATCATCGCGCAGCCGTACGTGACAGAGATATAATGCGAGATATTTCAGGTGAACTCACGATTTTCCCATCTTCGATTTAGTAACCTTGCGGTAGCAACTATTCTATTAAGTATGATGTTTTTCGGGGAGGCAGGAAAGTTGGCGTTTGTCGTGTGTCAAATCTCGAATCTCGCGAGGTCGAAGGTGAAGGGGGGTTGTTGATTATGCGACAAGTTCCAAAGCGAAAGCGAATGATGGCAAGGTGGGGTTTTGTCGCAACGGTGAAGATAACAATAAGTCCGACTAGGTTCAGGAGTCTTTCAAGTGTCGCAGCAGGGAAGAAGGTCTAATGCAGAAAAGTGTGAAAGTGTGAAAGTGTGCAAATGTGCAAATAGATGAAAGAAGTTCGAATACCAATACCAAAAATAAAAAAGTACGCTGCAGCAATAAGGGAAAGGTTAAAAGGTAGTTTACCTATGTTATCCTGTATTTAGGTTGAGGCAACCTAGAGTACACTGATGTATGCAGTTCAGATGATGTAGGTATGTAGGGTACATATGTAAGTATGGATGTACCTTATGTAGGTAAGGTACATAAGGTAGGCAGAAGACCTGGATGTATTGTGTACTTCGTACCTCTATGCTTTGTAAAAGAGCTCTAGAAATATGTAACGCGGTACCTAGGCTGGACTAGGCTGGCTTTTGCTACATACCATAGCGGAGGAATATGGTCCCGGAGAACTGTTCGAGAATTGAAAAACGTTCTTTCTTTAAGTAAGCAAACCATAACAGGTGCCTCGTTCTCTATCGTAAAAATGATTCTCAAAAGGAAAACAGTTTTTTAATAGAGAACGTTCCCGGAAAAGTGGGTCCAAAAGGCTAAAAAGAGGCTAAAAAGGCTAAAAAAGTCAAAAAGCGTGGTTTTTGAATCCAAAGCTCTTGCGTTTGTATAACGTTAAACTTTTTATTAAAGTTTAATATTTAAACGTTTAAGCTAATAGGACAAAATGGCTAATCTTATCGAATTATTTTAAAAATTTAATTGTTTTTACCTTTTATAACCTTTACTTTAAAAAAAGAATTTTTTATTTAGAAAAAAAAAATTTAAAAAAATTTTTTTTTTTTAAATAAAACTGATAAAAATATTTCCTAAAAAGGGAACGGTTCTTTAAAAGAGAACGGTTTTATACGTATCGAACAGCGGTTAGAAAATGGGTCTAAAAAATTAAAGTTTGGGCCCATTATTTCCGGATTTGGACCAATTAAAGGCCTGGAAACAGGGAACTGTTTCTTAATAGAGAACCGTTCCCCATAAATGACCGTTCTCTGAAACCCCCCATTTCCGCTATGGTAGGTGACAATAAGGCGGCCGAAGGACGGGATTGGACTGCGGTACGCAGATGAGATGCGAGCTTCGCACTTGGATTGAATCCTGCAACCCGTGCGTGTAATAGGTGCAATAAAAGTTGCAATGGGGTGCAATACATGCACGATAACTAGGTAATCTACCATCTACCTATTAGGTATCGTATATAAAATACAACTAGATACATACCTATGTACCTAGGAACTACATAGTAGAGAAAAAAGGGCTGGGCCTCTTGGGATCACTTATATGATCTCTCTAGGGGTCCGCCAGCTATTGCGCCGATCACCTAGGAACAACTGCGACGATGTAATGCAAGTTGAGGCTCTCTACCTTTGGTTGTGACCCTGAACTGTATGCTGTATGTTCCCATATGCTTAGGTGCGATGCGTTCCGGCAAATGGGATACTTTGTAAAGAATACTATAAACAATAGATGGTATAGACTCGGAAGGGAAATAATATAGATTTGGTGAGCGTAAACGTCAGTCCATCTTAGGTCTTGGGTTCAAAGAATTGGAAACTTGGAAGAATGCAGTTAACTAGTTAACAGGTACATAACTTAGGAGGTAGGTACCTAATGTAGGTACCTATTGTGGAAGGACGGGTTTAGTATCTGGACGAACTCAGTTCTGGCGGGGTAGTTAGATCATACCTAGGTAGGTACCTTACACTATGTAATGAATGGGGGGTTAGTATCCACAATTTACCTATCGTCCCTGCCAGCTGCCAGTATTAATCACCTGCCTACACAATAAGAGGTACATAACTACGCGCGTACAGGTTATGGGCTTGACGTAATTGGTCTTAGTGCCTCTCTGCTTCTACTTCTACTTCTAACTATCGAATTACCACAACCTGATTATGACATTCGGCTTTATTACTTGAGCTATTATCTAGTAATTCAGCCGAATAGTTAGACATACATACCTCGTATGTAACAGACTGGCTTGATCTAACTTGACGTCATGTAAAGTCATCACAATTAACCTATACGCTAATAAAAGCTACATCCGAGGTTGTCATATAGTACCTACCTAGCAAGCAACAAACTACCATCACTCGGTTTCCTCGTAACACATAAATAAGTAAATCGGAAACGATCTTGCTGACTGTCATATCTCAACGTTGATCACTCACTTCAGCATGCAGGGTTACGGGTCATCCCGTTTTATCCGCAAATTATCTAGCTATCTAGCAGGGTCCATGCTCTCAATTTTATAAGAGTGGTTACCTGTTCGGTAACGCCGGTGGCTTGGAGCTTTGCGTCATAGTGAAAGAACCTCTACTAACTATTGATAGATATGATAGACTAATATTTGAATATCCTCTTCGCTAGTACATAGTAGGTGGGATGTCACTAAGTAATTATATATACAGGTAACTACGTCTAAAAGCTACCTACCTATACTGTGGCTAGTGATAGTAGACTGACACGACTAATATTATATATGCCATTGAACACCTTTAGCAGTGAAAGACCCGGTTGTGTTCGATGAAGTATGCATATATTCCACAATGATGATATGAGGTATGTATCAAATAATTGAATGAACCACCCCTAATTCACAGCTCGGCCGAGTATTTACAAAGTCGGAACCAAACGCCAGCCCAATATCCCGTCCGTCGTTCATGCATCGTCCAAGCTCCACCATGCTGTAGCAGACGCTCATATCGCTTCTCATGAGGTATCTTTAGCGGACAAAAAAGGGGCACATATTTCGTAGCTTATTAAGTAGAACGCCAAGTCTTGCGCTAACGCTCTGGAGTATCTTGGTAGATTGAAAGGCTGCCTTGAGGAATTATCCAACGACGGTCTTTTGACTTAGGCTCTCAAGAAATCCGCCAAGGTCATCTTTCCGAACCTCGACGACGCAGTGCTCAAAGCTGTCTATTCGCACACGGGCATTTGTCTCGTTAACCACGTCCTGGAAGGCGGTGCCGAACTTGTTTAGTCCATAGCCACGTTCTTTATGCTCTTCAACTTCGTCCTCGTCCTCTGAATCCGAGTCTGATCCATCGCTGTCTTCGGATTCTGTTTCTTCCTCGTCATCGTCGTCACCAGCTGCGGCTCTCGCAGCGCGTTTCTCTTCCCTGATCTTTTCCCTGCTCTGTTGTTTCTGTTCGCGCTCCTTGAGCTTGGCTTCTTTAGCAGCCTGTTTCTTTTTGGCTGCTTCCTTATCTAGGAACGCTAGATCAGGCCCGCCGCCACCGCCGGTACCGACCACAACGTAGACGCCTCGCTTCTCATTTAAACTTGCTACAACGAGCGGTGTGCCGCGTCCGCCATGCGCCAGTTTCCCATTGACATCCTTTTCCTGCTCAGCAAGGGCCTCACCAACCCAAAGGGCGAGCTTCGTAAGCGCAGCAGGGTGTGTAAATAGAGGGACGTCCGGTCCGTCTTTAATAACGCAAAGACGGAAAGCATGTAAATGCTTGATTTGTTTTTTGCCAATCAGGGTGGTTCCCGTTCGAAAGATAGCACGATGAAGTTCTTTTGCTGTGGGAAGGCCCGCTTTTAGAGCATCGATGCTGGACACCATTAGTTTCTTAGCCCAGTTTCTTGTTCGTGGAACTTACTTTTCAAGAGCATCATACGCTCCCCAAAAGCGACTGACCCATTCTTGGGTTTCGGCCACTCCACCTTCATCTTCGAGGTCCTGTATTTGACTTGCTCGGAAGCGGCTATCCTCACCGGTTACCGTATTATGTTTGCCTACCTCGAGCAAAGCGCCAATGATCACCCCGACGTCTTGAGCGCTGAGCGTGGCTCGCCAACCCCAGCTCCGGACAAACCCCCATCCGTCCTTAGCCCCTGCTCGATCCCTGACATCTGTTTCCACCGCAGGCACCATATCGTCGAGATTATATAAAGATGCGTACTTTAGTAGCTTCGTACGTAGCTCCTTTTTCAGCATCATATCCATGTGTGTATAGCTCTGCTTGCATTGGACTAGGCTCACGCCCATTTTAGCAAGCAGCTTGTGTAAACGTTTGATGCCGCTCTCGCTCCAAATACGCAGTCTTGAGAAGAGATATGGTGAATGTAGCATACTATCATAGAGGCTCCAATGTCTAATCAGTAAGAATTTTGGTTCGGGGGATAGTCGAATACTCGTGTCCTCTGGGTTCCGAGCTGTGGTAGGGATAATTCCAGCACCATCTGATACTGAGAGTCTGCCCATTTCCGGTGGGTTAAGGCGCCTCACTTCGTCCCGCAGGAGTTGCCGTATCCGGGCGCCACGGACGCCCATCCAGCCATTTGACGGCCTAGAATCTGAACCGCGGACCATGACAGCTAAGCCGGCTGAAGAGCGACCATATAGTTCCATGGACGTGACGCCAACGATTGTTAGCCAAAGCAAATCATTGTCTTCCCGGCCCAACTCTGATGCTAGAGAGTAAATCATTGCACTAATAGGCTCAGAGTAAGAAGATCCCATTCTGTAGTACTTCCGAAGGATACCTTCATTCTCATTTCGCATTCGTAGCAGTCGTCTCCGAAGGGTGCGGGCTGACGGGCCTTTAGGAGGTTGAGCTCCGGACGGCGGATTTTCTAGGTCGTCCGATCTGATCAGATCGGAATCCCGTATTGAAATCAGTCCGCGCTGGGCCGGACGTTGCGGGGACTCCGGAATTGGGGTAGACTGAGAAAAGATCAGTGGGGGAGTTTCCAGCTTTGATTAGAGGGCATCTTACAGAATTACTCCTTCTCCTTTGTCGAGGTCGGTCATCTTCCTCACCGCTACTCTCATCATCCCGATCCGACCAAGACTTCCTCTTCTTGCCAGAACGTGGTGAGTGGTCCTCTACCTCACCTTCACCTTCACCTTCACCTTCACTTTCAGTATCACTTTCCCCATACGGCTCGCCATTATCTTCAATATCAGGCATATCAATTAGCGCCAGGTACGCGTCTCGTTCGGCTTTGAGCCCTTCTTCGATGTCACCGTCGTCGAATACAATAATGCCACCCTTTCCAGGTTTATACGAGTTGCCTACTCGGCCTGAAGCTACACCACTGGGGGCACGGGCTTGATAACTCGTGACGGCACCGGAAGTAGGCTCAAGTGGATATCCGCCGAAAACATTGCCAAGGTTCCACGGCCGATGCGAGTCTATAACCCAGACTTCAACACCACTGAAACTCGACTCTTCGCCTTCAGTCTCGAGTCCTAAAATAGTTCCCATGTCCACCATACCGCCGACGCCGAGACACACGACAACTCCTCCACTCCCTCCACGGCTCTCCATCATGGGACTGACGAGGTCCTGGCCAACGCGTTCGAGGTCCCCATATCCGGACACGGGGTGAATCTTGTGTGGTATATAGTCATGTTTGAGAAGCCGTGTTAAAATGCGACAGGCACAGAGGGCGTCGGGTTCAAGGGCGACAAGAATGAGGACCGGAGGTGATAGGGGATGTCGGGTGTTCTGAAGGTGAGTGTAGAGTTTTGATATGAGATCGCGTGGCAGATACATAGCTTGGAAGTATCTGAACGCGTCTTCGAGTCTGCTACGGCGGATTCATAGGACCGGTAACAAAGTGTAGCTGCGACGAGCTCAAGCCTTAGGTGCCTAGGTTCGGATTCGAGGAAGGTAAATCGAGTTCGTACACGCCAATTGCTTTGACAGGTAAGATATTAGGAATTGAACTGGCGGATATATTCCATAAATGATTAACAAAAGACTTTGGGTATGAATGTTATCATATCGTGACGTTGGAGGAGCGACAGGTAGAATTGATTAATTTTAGTGTGGACAAGGTATAAGTGTTGATGGCCGGAACGCGGTTTAAAGTGGGCAAGACGCGATTTGGTATTGTACATCGCGGGCGTGTTGGCGTAAAGCACCTTGCAGATACACTGTGCATTGCGCGGGACGATCCCACTTTTATGTGAGTAAGTTCAACCGGGTCAGGTACCTCTACATATCAGACAGAGATCAGCCACATTACCCCTGTAGCTGAAGACCTGATTCCCCCTTCAGCCCTATTTCTTAATCTAATCCATTCAATTAATGGAACTTTAAGTAATTGAACTTCAAGGTGCGCAATGTTCAATATCTCCTCATATGCTTAGTAAATATAAGTGCATTTCTAGGTAAATACTTATATCTGTCTAGGTCTCCTTCAATTCTGCCTGGTTGGGTAATTATCTATTGATATGCATTGGCTACTATTGGTTAAGAATACAGCTGTGCCGTTTAGAGATTTCTAGTCTACATGTAGCGTACAGTGGGGTGTAGCTTAGTACGTGTAACCACAATTAACTACTTCAATTATCTTATCAATCATCTTGATCATTACCTAGGTGGGTATATCACTTTACAGTTTACTTACCTAAGGTCAGCACTCAACGAGGACCGTTAAAACTTGACAGAGAAGACCATGCTAGCTGAATTACAAGGGGTAACTTAACAATGACATCATCCTCCCCCACGAGGCAGCTCTTCGAGCTCTGTGTTGGAGCAATATCAACAATCCAAAGCGAATGCAGTTCGATACTATCCGTGACACATCCATCCGATGAATCTTTTCCAACAGGACTAGCAGGGTGCGGTCCTGCTTTAGTTGATCTACTATTTCGACAGGCGGCTCAGATTAGTATTTACTATCAAGAATTGAAGCCCGCAGAAATAAGCACAGCTCAAAGTCCACCAGAAGAGCAAAGGTTATCGTTGGAGCGATTATCTGATCTTGTTTCAATTTCTTACTCCAAGTTCTACGCATTTCTTTTCAAAGACCTCCCGATTTGCTGGCGGCAACTCTATACTGACGCCAGCATCTTGAAATTCTGTCTTATCCTCCTCTGGACCCCTTGCATCTATGATCATGCTGTAGAAGGTATTAAGACTTCTCGTGAGCAGGTAGATAAGCCAGGTCGTCAGATTACTCAACTCGTCAAACTTCTCGATTTTGCATTAATTCTCGCTGGTGCCGCTGGCGAAAAGAGAGGCAGGAAATGGATTGATAAAGCTATTGAGCTGCTCCAAGAGGTCTGGGACGAACTGGGTATCGATACAGGTGCGCCGGATGAACTCAATGTTATATTTTCGACGATCGAACCATTCTCGCCACCTGTGAAGCATCCCATCCAATGTACCGATTCTTTATCCATCGAGGCATTCCAGGCATATATGGATAATCCCCGAGATTCGAAATTAGGACCGGAGCCACTTATCATACGTGGTGCTATTGGTGATTGGCCAGCTCTAACCAAGAACCCCTGGAATAAGCCATCGTATCTTCTCTCACAAACTTTTGGGGGTCGTAGGCTTGTGCCGATTGAGATTGGCCGTAGCTATGTTGACGAAGGCTGGGGTCAGAAACTTATCACTTTCGGTGAGTTCTTACGCGGATATATTGATCCCTCCCTCCCTGCTGCCCAGGACAGCTCCATCGGTGACAATATTTCTGCTTCGTCACAAGGGAAATCAATTGCATACTTAGCCCAGCATCCTTTATTCACTCAACTTCCCGGTTTAAGGAACGATATCCTCATTCCGGATTATTGCTATACCGCACCGCCTCCGCACCCAACAGATCCCAGCATTGACCAGCCGGAACTTGATGAGCCGCTTCTTAATGCCTGGTTTGGGCCTCCGGGGACTATTACGCCATTGCACACCGATCCATACCATAATATATTAACACAGGTGGTGGGGCGTAAGTATGTACGGCTCTATTCACCCTTGAATACGGAACGTATGAAAGCACGAGGGAAAGAGAACGGCGTTGAGATGGGAAATACTAGCTTAATGGACGTTGGAGTAGTCGAGGGGTGGGATGACATACCCGATGATGAGGAAGACGGACTTAGCGAGGAGGACCTCGCTAGTTTTAAAGAGATACCGTTTCTGGACTGTATCCTTGAGCCCGGCGATGTCCTCTACATCCCCATCGGGTGGTGGCATTATGTTCGTGGATTAAGTGTAAGTTTTAGCGTGAGCTTTTGGTGGAATTAATATGAGATAGAGTTTCTATGTGTTAATCTTGAGTGCTGTGTCTTCAAACATTAAGTGGAAGTGTATTTAAAATGGAAGACTGCTTAGTCATATTTTTAGTGCAAGTAAGCCATATTATTCTCTTATCGAAAAGATTTATGAATAGGTAATTATAAGTTTACCGCCAAATACCTATCAGGCATCTAAATAACTTCGAGGCCGTGAAAAGTCGCTGCATGTCTAGTATAAAATCGAAAGAGACCTACGGGCATAGCATTCAAATTTTAAACATTTATGACTCTATAACCCGATTTTGTTTCTGCTTTTACTTTTAAACCGTTAATCTTGGTTCATTTCTTCAGCAGGCCTCTACTAAGAAACGAGTTAAGAACCTTTGTCATTAAACCCCTGTCATTATAACAATTCTAGGAGGCCCTCATAATAGTGTGATTCTAACCTCACCCTGAAGATGGACGCACCTGAACAAGATCGGGATGTTATCATCCAGAAATACTCGCTAGACCTAGTCGCTGATTTTGATCGCTCTCTGATACCGTTCCTGAAGAAGTCTAACGGCCAACTTCGGAGACGCGTGCGTATGAGGGAAACGTCAAGATTGATGTCACTTGTGAGTACCTAATATATCCATAGTTGTAACGACCAAGCGAAAGCTAACAAGCAGTATTGAGGTTCTGGAACCATTCCAAGAGTTGCCACAGCTGCTCGATCCGCATCTGCCCAAGTGGTTACCGACTTTGGCAGAAGCATACTTGGGGTGTTTACAAGACCACCGTAAACATAGATCGCTATCTATGCGGTCTCAACTTCTACTTCCGCTATCTGATGCAATATGCAAGCTTCTTTATACGTTTTGCAAAATTCGAGGGGAGAAAGTCATCGTCAGGTTCTTAAATGTAGAGACGAAATATCTAGAGCTTCTCCTGCTTGCCATCGAAGAATCAGAGCGCAATACTGATTCAGCTACTTCATGGACCTGGCATGAAAGATATATAGTCCTACTATGGTTATCCCAACTATTCTTCGCTCCCTTTGATCTTTCGACTATATCATCTGGTGACGCTGACGATCTCGATCGGCTCACCGTTCCCGGATTTGAGTGGCCGTCCCAAGTTCCTGGCATCGCCTTAAGGGTTATTCCCCTGGCGGTCAAGTATATTGCATCGCCTGGCAAGGAGAGGGACGGAGCAAAAGCTCTCCTGGTCCGCGTTGCGATGCGGAAAGACATGCAGGAACTAGGGATACTCAACTCTCTAGTAAAATGGGCTTTATCGACCTTGAAGCCGTCGGAGGATGCTCCAGCTGAGTCTCCGTACTATTACATTGGTACCATGTCGTTCTTAGCTGGGATCCTCAGTGCTGCCGCAGATACGTCTATCATGAATCCACATCTTCCTGCTATTTTCAGTACCACGCAAGTTATCGCCGCCGGGGGGAACCCCGTTTTTGACGTTATTAACGGTTCTGCGCTAGCTCGGAAAATGCTCATTAAAGTGACACGCTCGATCGTCACACTGGTCCTGCGGAAGTCACAGCAAATTGATACTGATACCGAATTAGTAGAAACTTCTATCGGATATCTGCTTGAAAGATTAGCAGATAATGATACACCGGTACGCCTTGCTGCCAGCAAAGCTCTTAGTATTGTTGCCCTTAAACTCGAGCCCGACATGGCCTCACAAGTCATTGAAGCCGTTTTAGAATCGCTTAACCGAAACGTGCTCTGGGTCAAAAACAAGGCAAACCCATCTGCTCCTCCTACGCGAGATATTGCAGCCGTCGATCCACTTGAGTGGCATGGGTTGATGCTCACACTCTCGCACCTTCTATACCGAAGATCACCGCCTCCTGACAACCTATCCGATATTATTCACGCCCTATTGATGGGACTTTCTTTCGAGAAGCGAAGTCCATCAGGGGGATCAGTCGGCACCAACGTTAGAGACGCATCTTGCTTTGGCATATGGGCACTAGCTCGTCGTTACAGCACTTCTGAGCTGCTTCAAGTACAGACACAATCCGTGTTAGTTGCTAGGGGGCACGATCCCGCTGCATCGATACTACAAGTGATCGCCACTGAATTAGTGGTGACCGCTTCACTTGACCCCGCCGGGAACATTCGACGTGGCGCATCTGCCGCTCTCCAGGAGCTAATCGGCCGTCATCCTGACATTGTGGAGAAGGGTATTTCTGTAGTACAGATAGTCGACTATCATGCCGTCGCTCTCCGCTCTAGAGCGATACATGAAGTCGCCTTGCAAGCGACTAGATTATCGCCACATTACGGCCGCGGGTTATTGGAAGCGACTCTCGGATGGCGAGGTATTGGGGATATGGACGCAGGGGCTCGGAGAGTAGCAGCTACTTCCTTTGGCGCACTGACAGCAGAACTAGTTGGCGTCGGAACCTCCGACCCCTTGGGCCATTTCAAGGACTCCGTTGACTTACTTATATCTCGGCTCGAAGCTCTTCAAGTAAGACAAGTAGAAGAACGCCACGGGCTCCTATTGAGCCTTGCGGCTGTCTTTGAACTCCTTCCACAACTTGTAGACAGAGAACCCGAATCACTCCAGAAAATACCAACAGCTAAGATCTACACCGCTTTAAGAAAGATTCTACAAGATTTCAAAAATATCAAGTATAGAAAACCAGAATTGATTGCGGAAGCTGCTGGTCGACTTGTGGTATCATCAACTCCGGTCCTCCTGTTAAGCGTTGCACAGAACAGCTTTCTAGACCCTCAAAGCACAAGTTTGCAGTCAGGTCTCGCTATTGTGGAAGAAGATAACTCTACATATTTGAGTTCGATTGCGGATTTATTGGATACGCTACACAACGATCGCCCGCAATATGTTGTCGAGCTATTAGGAACTTTGCAAGATACTCTGAATAATTGGCTCGACAGAAATGATATTGAAGTAGTCAAGACTTCATCGAAGGCTGCTCTGGTTCTGCTTCTTTTCGCTACCCGGGAACGCCGCTCTCAGATCATCGAAGAATGGTCTAATAAAGTACGCCGTCCGCAAGCACCACGTGCCAAGCATGGAGATGGCTTCTTCCATGCCCTTACCTGCGCGTACCAACTTCAACAGAACCAGCACGGTCGCTCAGAAGGTATTCTAGCAAGTAAAGTGCTTGCAGAACGATGGACACAAGATAACGATATCGAGACTCACGTTGCGATTCTGCAAAGTTTAGTTGGCCGAGCCATCCTTCGGGACAGACCATTAGACTTCCTTACGATCATCTCAGAAGGCCTGGATGACTACACGACAAACGCACGCGGCGATGTTGGCTCCCATGTTCGATTGGAAGCGATTAAGGCAACAAAGACTTTGTGGGACGCGAAGAGAGATGATGAACAGGTCATCTCAACCCTCTTTCCACGCATACTTCGTTTAGCAGCCGAGAAGTTAGATCGAGTTCGTACCGAAGCGCAGTCAGCATTAACTCTACTTTTACATCCAAGGTTCGTAAATCCATCTATACGAAGTTGATGACATGTTTACTCATTGCTACACAGATATGCCCAGACCTTTAGCAAGTTATCTTTCTCCTCGAAAGACTATTTCGATTTTCTACTTCGCCTCTGCGATAAAGAGCGATTAGATCAAGTCGCGGCGCAATTTTGGACACTCAGCGTAGATGACTGCACATCCATACTTTTAGCCGGCCTAGTAACTTCGGCTGACACAGGGAACGAAGACTTGGTCATAGTCAGTAGAGCCTCACTCGCCAACTTTTGTGGGGGGTCAACAGAAAATCGGAAGCAGATATGTACTGCTCTCCTTCGTAATCTTAAGCAGTACCAAGGCCAGGATCGGGTCATAGTACCTACGTTAGAAGTCGTGGCGTATTTGTTTCACGTCGGCGTCCTGCAGCGGTGTCCTGAGATAAACCTGCGGCAGCTCTGCGTCCTCGTGCAGAAGGCGGCGTACAAGACCGGCAACGTGCGCAAGCTCGAGGCCTGCATCAAGGTCTACGGCGCCATTGCGGCCGTAGACGCGGATGATGACGTGCCGGACATATCGCCGGAGCTAGCGACAAAAAGACGCGAGGGCGTTCTCGAGGCGAGAAAGAGGCTTGGCGTTCTTTTAGTTCACCCCTGGCCCAAGGCAAGATGCTTAGTCGTCGATGAACTCTGGGGCTTGGTGTATGACAACGACGGAGATACGAAACGCGCGAAGCTCCTCTCTGTGGATTGGAGTAAAGCCGAGAAGGCATACGTAAAGAATATAGTGGGAGAGCTTGGGCTCGAGTAAGGAGTACCTATCAGCTACGCCAGGAACTTATCGTATACTTACTTGCAGGTAATATTTCTGCATCTATATCATATGACACTGGCCATCGGCGGGACTTGAAAGGGAACTATATTGCGATTGGATGAGTAGCAACTAAAATAAGAACTGCACGAATAGAAATATGCCATTAGAAGGCGGCGGAGATTGAATATGAGGATCGCTATGCGTATGAAACGTAGACTACTTGCACATGATCTAGGTGGAAGAAATTAATAGAGAGAACGGAACTGAACATAGACATGGCATACGCCTTCGTGCCGATATCCGAAGAAAAAAGGCCGAAAAGAGATGAAGGTTTCATGGGTATATTTGTATGTCTCCCGAATTGGAACAACAGCGCTCATCATTTTGGGCAGTTCGGGACACTGCCTAATACATTTTGTTACAGCGGTTTGAACTGTCTCGTGACGTGGGATTTGTCTCAAGTCGCCATCAGCATTCGTTGGATTGGGTATAGATAGATATATGAGTTGGACATGTGAAGGACCGCAAGAGTATAATATAAGTGGACGTGCATGGGAGGTTTCAGTTATTTTTGTCAGCAGGACGATTTCCTAAGGAGGCAGCTCGTGGGAAATAACGGCGCTCGTTGTTATGTGACAGCGCAGTCTTTGCCGCATACGCCTAAATAGGTACTTTATATCTTTATATCTATATTAAGCCCATGTATATACCTACGGTAGAAAAACCATACCAAGGTGAAGCTCGACATAGGCTGAAAGAGAAAATAGGTACGGAGCTAGGATCTTTGTGTCTGAGGTAAGTTTAGAGATAATTATAATAGGTACTTAAACGAAATATCAAACGAGCACCTTTGGGTAGGATGATCCACGCGTCTGGTCTAGGTTCTTACGCCCATTCTTACACATGCAAACAATATGCAGTTAACCACTATGATATACACATGGATTCCATGTACACACCTTGACTCAAAGTATCTCGATGTACCAGCAAACGGATTACCGAATACGTACATGATAGGCGTTTTGTTCTTATCGTTAGTGATAAGATTTTGTCCTCTTAAAATCGAGCCCGCCTCTATGGTACTTGGTCGTATGTAGGTATGTATTACGGGAATGGGAATGGGTCTGCAGGCGCAAGACATACAGGTGCATATAACCTGAGTTGAGAGACAGAATCTAGACAAGCATCAACTAACACGCTATTAGCCTCATCCGTCGAACGTGTCTTATTAGCTTGAAAAGTTTTGACCGGCCCGAAGAGCCTCCTTATCAATGCAACGCCGTATCGCCCGAGTTTACGGATTACACTAACTATGTATATATAAGCCTGAGAGAAAGAGAAAAGAGAAAATGGTTGGGGGATCCGGTAAGGGCTAACCGAGAAAGACAAGGTCTCACGTGCTCGTACCTCGATTCGAATTCGGTGAACTTGGAGATGGCAAAGGTGAAAGCTAGACTCAAGTCGGAATAGCCGATTGAAACGTCTGGTGGACGTTCGAACTGAGAACAGTAATAATTGTTAGTAATAACCGTGGAGTCGACATGGGATCCGCTGTACAAACTTCAAAGTAGCCACTTGGCCGGAGCTTTCGAGATGACCCCCCTGTCGGATTGCCCCGCCAGACCCGCTAATTGAACCCTTGTCTTAAGATGCGCGCATCGATCTGCAGGCCACTCCCCGGTCTAGCCAGGTTTTCCTGCAATGGGAAGCTCTTAAAAAGATATCGTCGAGCAAGTAAACCCTAACATTCAAGGTTTATCTCTGGTCACGCCTCCAACGTCGTTTATCTTTGCACGTATTTCGAATATTTTGAAATTTCAGAACTGCTTACCTTATATGTATTCTGTAAAGGATATTTCCAGGAAGCTATGGCAATTTCGTTGATGGGTGATGATGTTGTACGGGTAGTCCGTTTAAAAATCTTTCATGTCGCCGTATTGAATGGCGAGATCGCCGAAAAGTTTTTCGTTATCAACCACCTTGCCACCCACATCTCGTGAGTTGTAATGAATCGCTCCAAACGGCCGGGTGCTGGTTGGATGTTGGATGGATGCATCCCGTTGCAATTAATACATGTGTCAATTACCACGTAGGTAGTACACTTCTTGCGATGAAGGGGGATGCAAGGATAAACGTGGGAGAAGACTAGTACAAACCTCAATAGACTATCCATATACTTCAGGCACACTGCCTACATGTACACTAGGTAGGTATTGTTCAGGTTATTGACGAAAGGCCTAGACTCCAGACTAGACGCCACAATATTCATATACATTTCAGCCTTCGCCTCAGTTCGACTTACTCGCGACTCGTGTGAAAAACAGGTATGTTGGATGATTGATTACTTGTAAGCCTGTCATGTTCTTGCATTTGAAGGAGCCAATTGGTAGGAAGCCAAGCACCGGGCCGACCTTACTTTTATAGTACAGTGACTCGAAAAAATAAACGTCAAATGTTTTTTTACCCCGTTAACAATCAAATATTATATTATTACCCTTTGATTTTAACACTTGATTGTATAATTAATTTGTAATTAATGTTTTAATAAATTTGTAAATAAATGTTTTAAAAATAAAGTTTTAATTTAATATATATATTAATTAATTAATATTTAATATATTAACCATTTGTTTTAATAACCGCGGTTAATTTTTTAATTATAATAAAAGTTAAATTATTTAACATGTTTTTTTCGAATTTATTTTATACCTTTAACGCCGTACGTATAAATAATTTTAAAAAAGTAATATTAAAAAATATTAACGTTAATTTAAAATGTTTAACATAAATTTTATTTTTAAACATTTTTTATAAATTTTTAATAAAGTTAAAATCGGGTAAATAAAAAAGTTAATTTATTAAAATAACTTTTTTTTATTTTATTTATTTGCGTAATTAATTTATAATTATACGGGTTTTATAAATAAATGCGTTATTTATAATAAATATATTATTTTATTAATAAATTTATAAAAAAATTTTTTGTAAAATTTTTAAAATAATAAAACTTGTAACGCCGGTACGTTTAATATTAAAGTTTTTATATAAATTAATTAATAAAACCCGTTTTTTTTTATTTAAATAAACTTTAAAATATTTGCGAATATTTTATTAATTTTACTTTTAATTAAACGTGTTTTTTAAATAATTTTTTACTTTAAAATTTACGTTTTATTAAGTTATATATAAGTTAAGTTAAGTATAAAATTTTAAAAAATAATTTATTTTTTGGTAAAATATTTACGTTTACCGTTTATTTTTTTTTTAAGTTATTGTTAATTTGTTTAAAAAAAGTTAACGTTTTTAATATAAAAAAAGCTTTTTTACGTGTTCCCGGGTAAAAGTTAAACGTTTAAAATTAATTGTTATACGTAATTTATTTTTAATTTATTTTAATTTATTTAATTTATTTAATTTATTTAATTTATTTAATTTATTTAATTTATTTAATTTATTTAATTTATTTAATTTATTTAATTTATTTAA